>NC_067165.1:18333219-18635719 GCF_903995435.1 Acomys russatus
GGGTTTGTGGAATACAGTAAAGATATCTTTTTGTTGTTGTTGTTTTGGTTTTGGTTTTGGTTTTTCCAGACAGGGTTTCTCTGTGTAACATTGGCTGTCCTGGTCTCACTTTGTAGACTAGGCTGGCCTCGAACTCACAGCAATCTGCCTGCCTCTGCTTCCCAAGTGCTGGGATTAAAGGCGTGTGCCACCACGCCCGGCTCAGTACAGGCATCTTTTTAAAATGGGAAGTGAGCATGTTACTTGGCAAAGGGCTGAATGAGAGAGGCTCAGAGTGAGGCCAGAGAAAGGAAGCTGGGCAGAGGCTAGAAGTTTAGGTGTAATGATGGGATTTAGTTATCATCTTGACAGAGTTTAGGATCGCCAGGGAGATGGGCCTGTTTGTAAGGGATTACCTTGGTTTTGACAGCTGCGATGGGAAGACGTGTCCCCTGTGGGTGTCACCATCCCCGGTGTGGGTAGTCAGAGGACGCTGAGAAGCTGCATGCACCCATCATTCGGTTTCTGATTATGGATGTGGTATGACCAGCTTTCAAGCCCCTGTTGCCCTGACATCCCTAAAACTGTGATCCCGAATGAGGGAACGCTTTCCCTTAAGTTCCTTTGTAAGAATATTTGTTACAGCGATTGCATTATTAGTGTGTACGTGTACAGATGTGGATGAGAGCATGTGCATGTGAGTGTCTGAGGCCAGAAGAGGGTGTCAGATGCCCTGGAGCTGGAGCTACAAGTGGCTGTGAGCTGCCCAGTGCGAGCGCTGGCAACCAAACTCTAGCCCTCTGCAAGAGCAACAGAAACTCTTAGTCAATGAACCATCTGTCCTGCTCTTTTAATCAAGGCATCAGAAAAACAAATTAAGATGATGTCTAGTTCCAATTTATCAAACCTCAGCTCTTCTCCATGCCCACCCCCAACTCCCTATGGCTCCATTTCCTTTGCAGGGGTATGGTGGGTGGGTGAGGTCATCGCCTCTGCTTTTGGTCTCAGGCTAGGGACTAGATTACATGAAGCAGATCCCTGTAGGTTCAGTTTTCTTTCTTTCTTTTTTTTTTTTTTTTCATATTTTTTTTATTTTTTATTTTTTTATTTTTATTTTATTTTTTTATTAATTTATTCTTGTTACATCTCAATGTTTATTCCATCCCTTGTATCCTCCCATTCCTCCCCCCCCCATTTTCCCATTATTCCCCTCCCCTATGACTGTTGGTTCAGTTTTCTTAACCAATATATTTTATTACGAACTTATTAACCGAACGTACGTCACTTATAATCTGACTAACTGAAACAATAGGAAAAGAGGATTAAAGAATACAATAACAAAACCGTAAGGATATCAGTTCCGAGGAACGATTCTCCTGGTGTAATCAGCAGAATTTCTTCTGCTGGAACCTGGAGCAATCAGAACCCAGAACCTCAGCAGGAGCCCGGAGCCCCGAAGCCTTCCCTCGAGCGGTTCTCTCTAGGAGCGTCTCGAAAGTGGAGCGATGAACAGCCAAAACTACCCCAAGTCTCCAAAGGCCCCACCTCTAGTTTTGGGCTCATTTATATATCTCCTCCCAGAGTCTGTTCACGGGCTCTTTTCAGCTGGCAACAATCAAGCTCCCGCATGAGGTGGTTTGTCTTTAGTGGATTAACCTCACTTGTTCTCACAAGACCGTTGCCCATCCCACACTTGGGATCCTAACAAAAACAGGTTTATCTCTCCTTCAGATCCCCCTCCTCCTGGGGCTGAGTCTGATGCCTGTGGTAGAATTCTGTGCCTTCACGCTGCCCCTGTTCTGTGATTCTGCCACCTCCAAGGCCCTCCATCAATGTTTGCTAAGCGGTGAATGAATGGATGAATCCCAAGGACAGGGTTACTGCAAAGCTCTCAAACATTTATCTTGAATCTTGGAAATGTAAGAAAAATTGTCTCATCTGTTTCTATATTATATCAGGATAGCAAAAAGCCACAGAACTTAACTGCAGGTAGCTCGATCATGTGTGACAATCCGGGGGAGAGGCAGGATGCCTCTGTGTGAACTACTCTGTATGTGTGGTGTGTGTGTGTGTGTGTGTAGTGTGTGCGTGTGCGCATGTGCAAGAGTTGCATGTACAATCCCATGTGTGGATGTGTGACCAAGCATGTTGCTGCATGAGCATGCCCTTGTGACTGTATCTAAGAGCTGGTATTTCCAGGAGTTGTGTGTATTTTTTGCATAACCACGTGCCCTTGCATTCAGGGAAGCTGCAACTCTGCTTGTCCCCCCCCCCCCCCCCCCCCCCCCCGCCATCTGCCCACACCGAAATGGTACCAACCCCCTGAGGACTCTCTTTCTTTTTAAAACCCAATTCTTGCTGTCCATATAAATTTAAAACCTGTCCCTCCTTACTCATTCAGACTGATCTGGGCTGCATCTATATGATCAGAACCCCAGACTTCTTTAAGAAGCTGGCCGCCGTTTGCAGCACTGGCCGGCTTGTGGTGCTCTCCACCTACCTTCTACCCTGAGAGAACACTGCTTTCTCTGGAAGCACCTTCTCGGTGAGGTTTAAAAAAAAAAAAAAAAGATTTATTTATTTAGTATGTATACAGTGAGCATTAGATGACATTATAGATGGTTGTAAGCCATCATGTGGTTGCTGGGAATCGAACTCAGGACCTCTGGAAGAGCAGTCAGTGCTCTCAACCTCTGAGCCATCTCTCCAGCCCCCACTTTTTTTTTTTTGTTGTTGTTACAGCAACAGCTTTCACTATCTTGTCCAGGACAAGGTTCTGTCCACAAGTAGAACATGTCAAATTGTGGCTCCTGTGACAGGAGTTAAGCTTTACGTTTCACTTAATATTAATAAATTACAAGTAAAACTGGAGAGCTGGAGAGGTGGCCCAGTCAGTAGAAGTACCTGCCCCCCAAAGCACAGGGGCATGAATCTGGAGCTCCAGCAACCACGTAAAAAGCTGGGAGTGGTGGAGCAAGCCTGTACTCACGGCAGCGGGCAGCGGGCAGGCAGGCCTAGGAGGTTCCATGGCTGTCTCTGGCCAGCCAGTCTGGTGAATCAGTTAGCTCCAAGCTCAGTGGGAGACTGTCTCAAAAAAATTAATGTGAAAGTGATGTAGACTTTTGCACTCCATAGGCACACACACATACACACACAGAGCCATATGTAACGCGCGCGCGCGCGCGCACACACACACACACACACACACACACACACACACACGTGTAGATCTATACAGGGCCAGTTGCTGTGATATTGAGCTGTGTTCATCTGGAGCCTGAATTTCCTGCCTTTCTTTCCCCTACTGTGTCCTCAAAACCCAGCCTGGTGCCTGACACTGGGAGGCTGTGAGCGAACACCAGCTCTCAGAAGGCACGCAGCCAGGGTGGGTCTTCAGGGACCCAACTAATGAATAGAATAATAGAGATTGATACAATAAGTGAAAAAATAAATATTGTCTGCAGATAAATGAGTGCTTCTGAAATGTTGGATAAATATCTTCCCTAAAGAGTTACATAATGTCTTTATAGAGGGGTTTATCTTTAGAGTTTATTAAAATTGTCTCCCTCTCCTTCTCCCTCTCCCTCCCTCTCTCTGTGCTAGAAGGGGGCTCAGCATTTCCTGATTTATTTCCCAGGCCCACCATTCTCACTCACCAAGGGATTCCCTACTGGAGTTCAACTATCTAGGATCTGTGGACCCGCTTTTGCACTGTCTGGGTCTCGCCCTAAGTGAGTGACTTTTCGTGAATTGCCTCTGAGTACAGCTGGGGCCTCGGTGCGGGGGGGCCTTCACCTGAGAGGTGATCGATCCCCACAGCGCTACTCACAGAGCTGAGGAGACAACACAAAGACACAGGTGTCTCTGAAGAGTGTAGCTAACATCCAGGAAGCCCCAGGAAGCCATTAATCATTGATATTAACATTAGTATTTAAGGAATCATTTTCTCTGATTTCCTCTGCTTAGACTCTGATGGCCGGCCAGTCAGTTGAGAGGAAATTTTTAAAAAAGATATTATTGATGGCTTCATTTTTTCCCCCACTTTTAATAAGAAAGTATGGGTCCCCCTTATATGGGGAGCAGGGTCTGTCTCTGATATGGCCAGACATGGTCTGTCTCTGTTGCTTGTTTGTTGATCACTTCCCCATGGCGAAGGGCAGCCTTGCCAGGCCACAGAGGAAGAAGATGCAGGCAGTCCCAACTTGATAGGCTGGGGTCCTCAGATGGTAGGGAAGAAGGGCTCCCCCTTTCTGAGGACTGAGGGGAAAAGAGAGGGAGGGTAGGATATGGAAGAGACAAGAGAGGGGCCTACAATTTGGATGTAAAGTGAATAAAATTTTAAAAATAAATTAATTTTAAAAAGAAATAAAGTCAGGACACATAATACTTCCTCTCTCTCTCTCTCTTTTTTTTCTTTTGGGTTTTTTGAGACAGGGTTTCTCTGTGTAGCCTTGGCTGACCTGGGTTCACTTTGTAGACAGAGATCCGCCTGCCTCTGCCCCCTCCCTCGTTGCCATGGCAACCAACCGACACATGATACTTCATACCTCAAACTTGAAAGACTATCAGCTGATGATGTTTCTGTTAGGGAAGTAGATCTCAATGCCCGCCCTGCCATGCTGGCCCTTTCAGGGGCTCTGGGCCATGTGTGGTCTCAATTCCCCTTCCCCGGAGGACAAAGTGACAGGTGTCATTTCATTCTTTAGTCTCCTTAAATGAACGGAGGCCGCTGGTGGACCACATTGGACACACATTCTCCTTCCTGGCCTGGAGTCATTTCTGATATCCTGAGCTCTTGCCGGGGAGTTGAAGGACTGCTGCTTGAGAAACTTCCCTACGTGTGTCACGTGAGACTCATGTGTCCCCCACTCCCTCTCCCAGAGTGTCTGAACACCAAAGACACGGCCAGGCACTTCTTTCACACATCCAGGCATCAGTGGACACTCTGAATACTTGCAGAATGAGTGATTTTCATAGGAAGGAGGGAAAGGTGGGGGGCTCACGAGGTGTGGCCAAGGCCTTGACTCAGCTGTAACCCTGAGCAGCTCTGCTGGGTCCCCAGAGCTTCAATTTTCTCATCCATAAAGTAGAGATCCATGTTTTACGACATTGGAGTGAAGCAAGATTAATTTTGAAGTTCTTTTTTTTTTTAACCTTATTTATTTATTTTTACATATACATTTATATTATTACACATATATAAAATAAACTATAAACAGCGAGAAGAACCATGAAACAATATAAATGTTACATTCATAGTGTTTTGGCTATTTGTATTTGGCAACCTTGAAGAAAACATCTTTCCTATCTTGGTGAGCCTAAAATTTTGAACGTAAATCAGTATCCATCACCTCTCATCTCTATCAACTTAAAACATCTATCTATACCTAAAAACATCTTAACCCCTAAACAACTAAGCCTAATTGTGAAACTAAACTATCTGATCTTCAACCCCGTCAGAGACTTGAGAAGGAATAAAATTAATTACCTGAGTAAACAGGAAGTGCAGGATAGCAGCTTCCAAAATTGGGGGTGGCGGTGGGGGCGAGAATACAGCTTGCTGCCTGAACAGTCACCTAAAAGTCTCTATAACGTTGGAGCATCATCTTCAGCCTTCTGGCCCCGCATATCTGTCAGACATATCTGTGAGGCAGGGACTATTGAGGACTTGCTTACCCTGTCTTGGCAGAGTTTGGAATTAAGACGTTCTTGATAGAGTGTGAAGGGATGTGTGTGAGGGGACTGTGGTCTCACAGAATGCGGGCAGGCGTGTGGCCCAGTGAGCTTCTGGGATCCCTTCTGGGGTTAAGCAACAGGGATGGATTCATTTGTAGAAAATATTTGCTAATTATTGTCTGGTTTGAATAATTATCTGGAGATCCTGGAAACAGCCCTTTGCACGGATCAAACTGTCACATCTACAGCCGACCTTTAAGTAATCGGAGTGGGGGTAATTACAAAGGGCTGGTTTTCTCTCTAAATATAGCTGTTCCCCAGCTAAAGGTCAACTCAAGGGAGCACAGTTTGATAATTGCAAGCAATTTGATAATGAATTGGGGCAAACACTCCCAGGGGTGCAGTCAGAGGTTTCCTGTTAAAAAAGACCATGATGCGGGCACCTGATGGGGAGGTCTTGGCTTTCTGACTCGCACTGGAGAGCATCAGAGTTCTAAGAATAAAGTGGTAACCACACTGGCACGGTGCTAAGCTTTGTGGGAGGGTCTCCCACATACCAGGGTCACCGGCTGGAACTTTGGTCATCAGAGTGCCCGTGTGGAGTGGGGCAGGGAGGGCGGGCAGGGTAAGAGAAGAGGCCTTGAGGTAATTAAACCACTGGGCACATTGCCTTGGAAGGGATTAATGCTGGTCTCATGCAGTTAGTTCCTGTGAAAAGGGGGGTTTATGAAAAGAGCAAAGACGCCCTCCCGTGTGTGGCCTTTTCTGCAGGCATCTGTTTCCCTTCTTGCTCCCATTAGCACGTTGTCGCACCGCCAAGGGGGCCTTCATTGGAGGGTAAACACATAAGGCTGTCCAATGGCGGATATGCGGCATCTAAAACATTAGCTAAATAAACCGTTTTTCTTTATGGAGCACCCCAGTGACAGGAAATGCTTGGTCCCGAGGGTGACCGTGGTGATGCTTATGGAAGGATGAGGCGCTTTGTTTCATGTCACATGTCCACAGAGGAACCTTCCATGCCCTGTGGCCCACTGAACAAAAACACCAGCGGGTGAAGGCCAGAGAAGACTTGGGCATGAATCTCGGTGCTGTCAGAATTCTTCGTGGGAGAGTCTGGACGATTCCCTCACTGGGCTTGGTTTTCTCATCTTACTGGTTTCCCCGTGGACACTATCATAAGGTGATAGGTGGAGCCAGTGAGGAAATGCACGGGAGTCACTCAGCAAACCTCACAGGGTCTGCAGACGATGGAGACAATCAAGACGAACCACACTTTGCGGTCACCTCCTTACCTCCATCCTACCTGCTGCTGGAGTGGCCCTCAACTCTTCTTGCAGTGCCCCCTTCTTTCTGTCCCCAACCAGTATTTACACTGAGAACTTTTTTGGGGGGTGGGGTGGGGGAATGACTTGAGAGAAGAAGAGAGTAGGGAAATGAAGTTTAAGAAGAGTGCCTGGGGCCTGGGAGACTGATCAGTGGTTAAGAGGACCCAAGTTCAGTTCCCAGCACCCGCTCCGAGAGACTCATAAACCCCTGGAACTTCGGCCCCAGGGGATCTGACACCTCTGGCTTCTGAGGGCACCTGCACTCATGGGACACAGACCTTCAAAGACATCCATACTGTGCATCGTCTAAGATAAAATAAAATCTTAAAAAAAATAAAGGGGATTGCCAAGCGAAGGGTGAGAGTTGGTGGCTCCAGTGGGAGCAAGGCCAGGCCTTTGTCCTTCTTTCCCTTACTAGAGCTGTTGTTCCATTTCCTCTCCTCATATACCTTGTTCCCCAAGCCCTCTCTTCAGTCTGTACCTTCCGTCCAGAAGAATTTCCCCCACTATGCCTGGAGTTTCAAAGTCCCATTACTTATACAACCTGGAAATGTCTCTCTTCTTCTTTTTGGCTTAGCAGAATGTTCAATAGACCTAAATGGCAATATTCTGCTTGCCAGCAGGTGTCGCCACTGAGCACTCAAAATGCTGGTGAGATCCACAGTTCAACATTGGATGGGCCCAAACACGGACAAAGCAGCCTCGTTGGGGCAAAGGCTAAACACAGAGACTGTACGGTGCAGTGAGACAGTGATGAACACTCTGAGGAAAGGATGGAGTCTGAGTGGAGGACCAGAGCTCTTTTAGACAGGATGGTTGAGGAAGGTCTGGTGTGTGTGTGTGTGTGTGTGTGTGTGTGTGTGTGTGTGTGTGTGAGAAAACATCTCAAGGCCACGGGTAGAGTGGGTAAGGCATATTACATGAAATTATTGGGTTTCTTCTTATTACAAAATTGAGTTTCTGCTTCTGAACTCCGTGTCTCATAGAGCTTGAGGGGTGGACATCAACCTCCTTCTTTAGGGAGCTCTACACACAAGGAATAGTTGTGATTCTGTGTCCCCAAGGCGACTCAGGCACTAGGAGGGAGATGGGACAGTTGACACCATCCCTACGATCACCAGAGTCCAGAGCACCTCTACTGGGGCTTTGCACATGCTTGCTGGCTTTCTGTTATTTCTGGGTCGTACTGGACAAAGGGATGTTTCACGGGGGTGCTCTTGGTTCCGTTGGTTTGGGCATCCTCCACTCGGAGGGGCTGATAAAAATGAGTCTGCCCTGCTGTCTTCTGCCTCTCTGTCTTTCTTGCCCTTAGCAGGGTGGAAGTGGAGTTTCTCTGCCAACCTCCAGGGAGTGGGTTAGAAGGTTCTGTTAGCTAAGAACCTTGTCAAGACCAGAGGACGCTCTTTCCTTCCCTAAAGGCTCGGGCTCCCACAACACAGAAAACAGAGAGATTTGCTGGCTATTTCTGGTGTTGCCTGGCCTAAACAAGCCCCTGGAGGCTATGAACAAAATGCTGGCTTCCTCATAGAAGGGTGGGTGATGAGGAGGGGAACATGGGGGTGGGGTGGGGAACCCGTTTGGATACAGCGATCATCCTTGGTCACCTGCTCAGTGCATCCTCACCTCGTGGCACTACTTTCCCACTTCTCCCAACCACATGTAGAGTCTGTTGGACACCGGGGTACCTGATGCCTGTGTATTTGTGCCTACACACAAGTTCAAGGCCACGCTCGCCTCCTTTAAGGGAAGTGTGCTTTCTCCCTCCGCACGCGTGTGGAGGGTAATTAAGTAGCTAGTTTTTCTTTTTGCCCTAAGTGAACAGCAAGGCTGCCAGGCAAAGAGGCAAGAGGAAGCATTCCGTTAGCTCCCAGCTGGCTCGGGAACTCTTGTCTAAAAATACGGAGGAGAAGGAGTGCGAAGGGGTGTGTGGGAGGGTTGTCCCTACAGTCAGGACAACTGGAGCCATCATGGAACGCATGCCCAAAATGTCTGTGCCCAGAGCTCCTTTTAACACAAGCCACCCTGAGGTTCCCAAGAAAACTTCTCATGAATATGGACAATTTTTTTTTCTCCCCAAGCTCTTGAAATGAAAACCAAAACACAACAAAAATAAAAACAAACGAAGCTTCAGGCTGGACTCTCTGAGAGTTTGGCTGGGAGGTGAGGGGGGCTGGTGGGACCCTGAGATACTTGACACGAAATTAGGGCTTGTTTACTAGCTGACTGGCCAGCCTGCTCCCTTCCAGTCGCTTGGTGGCCACTCAGTCGCATCTCCAAGTGTAGAGGATGCTAATGGGACACAGGAGCTCAGATGGCATCCCATCTGCCCCGCCTGGCCTTGCCCAAGCTCCGGCTTTTTTTCCTGCCCCCTGCCCTATCCCTAACTCATTTTCTTTGGCACAATACTATTCCTCTTAAGTAGAAATGCTTAAAGAGCCTATGACAGAGCAGAGGCAAGGCCAAGGTCAAGGTCAGGGTTGGAAGTAAGGAGTAGGGATTGGGGAATTGAAGGAGGAAAAACCAAGAGGCCATGGCGTCACCAAGTTGGTCACGGCACTGAAGTGGGAGGCAGAAGGCCCTTCCTTGCCTGACACTGGTCTCTTTAAGATGAGTCAAAAGTCCTTGGAGAGCGAACTTGTCACTCTGCTCCCCAAATGCTGATGTTCAAATTGTTGGGGGGTTTTCCCCCTAAGATGGTCACATGAGCAATTTTGGGAGACTCACAGGGGTCACGATGAGTTCTACATGTGTCCTCTGGAAGGAAGCATGTCTCACATCTCTTGCCCCAGATAGACAGCACTGGAAACATCTGCACGCTGGCATCCCCGACATCCAGCATGGAGCCACACTGCCTTACCTTGCGTGGCCAAGGCTACCCTGATGCAAGCTGCAGTAACAGGGTACTCTAAAGAGCCCCACGGTGCTGACTCTCCACTCCCTCCCTGGGGATTGATGTCAGCCACACAGGCCATCTCCTTGTGACTCTACAGTTCCTGCAGCTCTCGTGGGTGGGGATAAACTAGGTGAGATAACTTGCTTTGGCCATGGAACGTGGGCAGCAGTGACTGACCGCTTGGAACTGAGATTCGAAGATGCTCTACTCTCTCAATGTATCTTACTGTTTTTACACCCAGCATTAGCTATGGAATGTGGATGCTCTTGGAGGCCATGTGCTTTTAGCCAGAAACCCAGAAGGAGCTGAGGAGGAAACCTGAGGCAAGGCTCTCAAGCTTGGGCCAGCACGGCCCATGTGAAGAGGCCCTAGATCAGCCAAACCTAGGTGGACCCATGCATGGAAGAGTTTGGGAACAAGTGTGTGTTGTGAGGAGAGAGAGAGGGGGGCGGGGAGGGAGAGAAGGAGGGAGGGAGAGGGAGAGAAAGAGGGGGGCAAGCAGGCAGAGACAGAAAGGAGGAGGAGAGTATTCCAGGAATTCTAGGAAAGAGATGTGGATGAGCATCCTTGGGCGTCCTGAAGCTAAACTCAAATAGAGAAACCATCACATCCTCACAGCACTCACAGCAGGAGGCAGGATGCCCTCCCGCAGCAGGCCAGCCTTCTTAGGCCAACCCAACCTCCAGAGAAGCCTCACAACTTCAGAATGAGGCTTGAGAAATGAGCCAGGACTATGTTTTCAGAATTACTCTGGAAGGGGGGGGGCGGAGTTGTGAGTGGACACAGCTATTTCTGGGGTAACACACGGTGAAGTCTGTGAAGAGGGAGCCAGGCAGAGAGACCCCGGAATGCCAAGTCCATCGAGAACAGTTTTGGAATAGTTAAGACCCACGTTGACTCGGAAGCCTGGGCAGCCCCTCTAGACACTGTTGAGACACAGGGAGGACTCCGGAATGAAGGAGTGTCCTAATCAGTTTAAGCCAGCTAAGGACAGATGACTCCTCCCCAGGAGTCTGCAGTGCAGGGAGAATGGCTGTAATTGCAGGCACTTGGCAGAGAAGTCAGGCGCCTGCCTCTAGTCCCTTAGGCTGCCTTCCCTGGGGACCCCAGATCAGAGACCCTCCTATAGAGACTTGGCTTCCCGAGCCAAGAGCAGCTGACCCTGGGCAGATGTTGACCATGGCCTGTTTCCATATGACTTGGATTTGGTTAGAGGCTTCCTAATTGCCTGGTTTGTTGTTTAGAATATTATGTGCAGGGATTAGGATGCACGTGGAACTTTGGTTCCAGCTGTTGTGTGTGTGTGTGCACGCACTCAGAGACAAGTCTTGTCCCAGGGAAATCTGCAAGATATTCCAGGCGCAGGGATCTCTCCAGCATTCTGGGAGTGCCACAGGGACAGAGAGTCAAGGCACCTGGGCCTGAGCACCAGTCCTGGCTCCGCCACCAGTGTCAAAGGGACATGGGACAGATATCATCAGTGGGTGGAGTGTCAGTTTCTTTCTGTATGGAACGGGGACAGTGAGCACCTGTCCTGAAGGCATGCGTGAGGAGCAGGTTGGATAAGACAGGTAATAGGTTACTACCATACCTGGCACGTGATGTGCAGTGGGGGCTGCCAACATGGCCTGTGTGTATACAGACATATGTGTGAAGACTAGAGGACAGCCTCAAGTGTTGTTCCTCCTGTACCATCCACCATCTTTTTTTTTTTTTTTTTTTCCCCAGACAATGTTTCTCTATGTAGCCTTGGCCATCCTGGACTCACTTGGTAGGTCAGGCTGGCCTCGAACTCACAGAGATCTGCTTGCCTTTGCTTCCCCAAGTGAAAGGATTACGACCATCTAAACTTTTTAAAACAAATTTATTTTTATTTTTATGTTCTTTTGAACCTGTTCTCTCACTAACTTAAAACTCACTACACTAGGCTACACTGGCCACCCCTGAACCCCAGGGACCCTATTCTCTCTGCCTCTTGAGTTCTGGGATTACAAGTAGGTAGCACATGCCTGGCATTTTATCCACCTCAGATCCTCATGTGCTACCTCCCCAGGGCCTTGGCATTATTTTTAATAAGTACAGAGTGCTGTGTATACCTCAATCAGCTGTTGCTGTTGCAATATTAAACGCATACCTGACTGTCTACAGACTATACCGCAAACCCCTTTGTTAATCGTTATGCCTTCAGAACTGGTTTTGTTTGTGTTTGCTTTGAGGAGCTGGAGCCTCGCGATGCATTACAAGCTGTCCTTGAGCTCACTCCTCCTGCCGTAGCTTCCCAAGTGCTGCGAGTGCAGGGCGTATGCCAGCGTGCACAACCCAAACTGGTTTTAAACTGCACATCTTAGTGCTCTGGGAGGTCAGAGGTGATGCACTTAGCTGTGTGATGTACCAGAGACTGAGGTTGAGAATGGCAGGTAAACCGCCAAGATCACATATGTAGGGACGTTCCAGAGACGGGAGTCCACTGCAGGCCTCTCTGCATTTCCCCCCAGGGCACCTCACGGTCCTGTATGCTGAACTTCTCTCTTCCTAGAATTCTTCAGATGCCTTCCTGTTTCTTCTGCTTTGCACAGATTCCCTCTACCTGGAAACCTCTGTCCACTGGACCAGGAAGCCTTCCTGAGCTTCCCGTACCCCATGTAGCCATTGCTTTGGGGTCGGGTGCCTCTGTTGGAAACCCCTAGCCCAATGATGGACAGGTAAGGAGCTGTGACCTCCAGAACCTGGGCCTGGTCATATTCTTGCCTGTTATCCCAGACACATCTAATACAGAGATTATTAATAGGTACATTTATAAATATTTATTTATATACTATATGTACTATATAATATAATTATGTGTATAATTATATGACATATTTATAAATATTTATAAATTAATATCAATGTCCACATCTATTTGTTATGTGCCATAATCAGTGAACCAAACTGCTGATGGTTTCTGGGCTGGTCATAAATACCAGACCACAGTCCCTCGGTCCAGCATCACTGTGCTCTGAGCTCATTCCCATGCAGGGAGCAGCCACAGCCACTCAGGTGCCTAAGCCTGGGTCAGGCATGTTGGCCACTGTGCACACCAACTTTGCATTAGACCCCCCCAGTAGGGAGGCCTATGAAAGACAGGGCGCTAGTTCATTTCACTCTGCCTCTCTTCTTCTGTCCTCTCTTTCATAAAAGTAGTCCCATGAGGTACTTGGAACATAGTTATACTGAAAGTTATTTGATTTTGATCTGGCATTCAGACTAACCTGTGCATCTATCCTATGCTTTTGCTTGCAAACTGTCAAATCTACAACACACATCCTCACCACCACTCTGGGGGAGGCATCTTAGGACTCTGGGCATATATATGCTCAGACATATCAACTAATTCTTGAATTCTCCCTCCACCCTCTTTCTCTTTCTCTGTCTCTCTGTGTGTGTATGTGTGTGTGTCTGCCTGTCTCTCTCTCTATGTGTCTGTCTGTCTGTCTCTGTGTGTGTCTGTCTGTCTGTCTGTCTCTCTCTGTCTGTCTGTGTCTGTGTGTGTGTGTCTGTCTGTCTGTGTCTGTGTGTGTGTCTGTCTATGTGTGTGTGAGTGTTTGTGTATGCATGCACCCATGCCATGGAGTGCACAGGGCCATCAAAGGACAACTTCTGGAAGTCTGTTCTTGCTTTCTGTCTTGTTGCGGCTAGGTCTCCTTGCTGTTTTTATTGCTGCACTGTGTGCTCCAGGTCCAGCTGGTCCACCAGCTTCTGGGTGAGTCTCTTGTCTCTGCCTCCCGTCTCATAGTGGGAATGCTGGGATTGTAGATGTGTACCGCCACATCAGCTTTTTATGTGGATTCGAGGGATCGAGCTCAGGTTGTCAGGTTTAGGTGGCAAGCACCTGCGTCCACTGAGCCAATTCCCAAATGCTAGGTTCCATGCTGAATGCACCTTAATGTCTTGTAATTGTTGCTGCCAGACGGTGGTAGTGAGGCGAGTGACTGAGGCTTTGTTTGACATAGCTGTTCTGTAAGGTCTAACCACATACAGCAGCCGTTCCTTCTGTGGTTTATCAATAAAATAGTCTATGGCTATTTGGGCAAGGAAATAAATCTCATTTACTGTCTGCAAGCTGCTTGTGGATGCCTGTGCTGGCATCACTTGACTCAAGCTAGAGTTATTTGAAAGGAGAGAACTCAATTGAGAAAATGTCTTCATAATCTCCTGCAGTAGGGCATTTTCTTAATTGATGGGGGAGGGCCCAGCCTATTGTGGATTGTGCCATCCCTAGCTGGTGGTCCTGGGTTCTATAAGAAAGCAGGCTGAGCAAGCCAGGAAGCAGCATCTCTCCGTGGCCTCTGTATCAGCTCCTGCCTCCAGGGTCCTGCCCTGCTTGAGTGCCTGTCCTGACTTCCTTCAGTGATGGACTGTGATGTAGAAGGGTGAGCCAAATGCATCATTTTTTCCCAACTTGCTTTTGGTCATGGTGTTTCATCACAGCCGTAGTTACCTAATTAAGACTGTGCTTAAGGAAGATCCAGCATCATGCACAGAGAACAGCTACCCAGAGTTTGGGAAGGAACCCCCAAAGACACTGGTGGAGCTTTGTCTTTGCAGCCACATCTACTCTCTTGGTGTCTCAGAGGGCACTGCATGGGAAAATGTGGACTCTGAGGGATCTGAGGAGCAAAGCAAGATAGAAGAGTCACCTCAGTATTCTATGACATAGAATCATCAAATAAGCATTAAAGAACACTTTTTTGCTGGGCGGTGGTTGCGCACGCCTTTAATCCCAGCACTCGGGAGGCAGAGGCAGGTGGATCACTGTGAGTTCGAGGCTAGCCTGGTCTATAAAGTGAGTCCAGGACAGTCAAGGCTACACAGAGAAACCCTGTCTTGAAAAACCAAAAAAAAAAAAAAAAAAAAAGAAAGAAAGAAAGAAAGAAAAAAAAAACCACTTTTTTTTTTTTTTTTTTTTTTTGAGACAAGGTTTCTCTCTGTGTAGCCTTGGCTGTCCTAGTCTTGATTTGTAGACCAGGCTGGCCTTGAACTCACAGAGATCTCCCTGCCTCTCCCTCCCTAAGTGCTGGGTAAAGAACACTTTCAATGAGTCAATAAAGTAAAAAAACAAACACATAAACAAACAAACCTAAGTGACCAGAAAGCGTTGGGTCACAGCACTTCCCTTTCACAACCTAGGACAGCTTAGGGCTGATGAAATCAAGCAGCCGAATTCAGTGACGTCAGCTGTCAGTAAGCTAGGGACAAATTGACTTAAGCTCAAATGGAGCCAGGAGGCCAGGGAGAGGACGGCAGGCAGTCACTCTCTTCCTCTGGAAATGGCCCCTGCAGTGCTGGGCTAGACAGAGGGCCGCCATTGTTCAGGAGGTTCATCTTTGCTGTCAGGACTGCATGGAAGGGGAGCCCGGGAACCGTTGCACTTGGAGAGGCAGCTCTTTGTTAGTCGAGTGTTTTATGCAGTGCAGGGTGTTAGCATCCTGCCCCCTCCCCACCCCTGCATCCGTGTTCCATAATGCCCTCTGGTCTTTAGACAATGAACCAGCATACAGGCTCTGGCCTTTAGAGTCAGCCTGGTCTGAGGCTGCTCTGCCCTCTGTTGGTGAGCACCGCTACCTCCTCCCACGCCCCCCCCCCCAATAGCTCAGGGTCTTCATCTTCATCTGCAGAGCCAGAAGGATTCAAGTCCAAGGTGTGGGGCAAGTCCTGGTTGGAGGGGCTGGGGTCCAGCCTGGGGCATCCCTGCCTCCTGTGCTCAGGACTCAGCCTGGCCCCAGCCCATCTTCCTCTGCCTTCTAGGAGTATTTTCCCTGCATCCCTCAAGGCAGCCTCTGAGTGAGAGGCGCATGTCGCCTCCTTTTCATTTACATGGGGATTACGGGAGACCAGGAAAGTGCTTTAAAATGATATAATGTCTCCGCACCTCATCAAACCCTTCCCCTTCCACCAATTCCTGCCTGATTTACAGTTAATACTGCACACTCCCATCACCCTGCCGGAGAAGCGGTGATTATTTCTCCATTGCCATAAAGAATGTAAAGGAGATGGGAAAAATCAGGTGAATTCAGAGAAAGTTTAGTATAAAAAAAAAAAAAAAGTGCTGGGGGAGGGAGTGTCAAGGAAGACAGGATAATGGTGGGAGCAAAAGTATTCCCGGAACCAATTTCAGAGTCAAGTGATTCCCCCGGGGGCTGGAAACAGGGCTGGAGTGCAAACTGCTGCCTTGCCTGGCAACTGCAGTCAGTGGGCCAGAGTGGGCAGGACGCTCCTGGTCCCCCACAGGATGGTCTAATGAACAAACACTCAGGCTTTGAAATAAGGAAGAGAGATTTTAAATTCGGGTTTCTGGATAGGGACTTTTTATTCCTCTTGATTCAATTGGACCATGATGGGTGTTGTTTGTTCCACTGTTGTTTTTTATTTTTTATGATGTATTTATTTATTGTGACACAGAGTCCCACTGTGTAGCCCAGGCTAGTCTTGAACTCATGATCCACCCATGCCTGCCTGCCTTGGTACTAGGATCATGGGCATGCTCTACCATGCCCAGCCGGCCACTAAGAGTCCTAAGGTGGGCTCTAGGCTCAAATCTGGGCTATGAGACCTTAGGGTGTCACTTCACATCTCTGCTGTCTTCTCAGCTGTGGAGTGGGATGGATTGGCACATGGAAGTGATGACAAAAGCCATGGGTGTGGCTCTCTTTACCTGCCATCAGTCAGTCAAAGCAGGCATGTAATGCCTCCACTGTCTTTCAATAAGGCAAGCAGGCAGGCAAGTGTGCTCTGATCCTCTGAGCCTTCTCCATAGTCCACCAGCCAAAGGAAACAATGAAGTCCCCTGGGTCTGTTACTGTCCCCTATTCTACCCTACTGTTACAGCTAGCCACTGCTGCATAGCAAACTACCCCAGGCTTTAATGACTTATCATACGGGGCCAGTGAGGTGGCTCAGTAGGTAAAGGCACTTGCTGCCAATGATAATGTGAGATCAATTCCTGGAACCCCCACTGTGGGAGGAGAGGACCGGCATCCTCTGCTTGTTTTCTGGCCTCCACACGTGCACCACGGCACCCACATACCACCTACCACCCCAGTAAAATAAATGTATATGTGTAAGGAAATGCCCATTTTGTTATTTTCTCAGGATCCCGCAGTCAGGGCAGGGCTTGGTGGAGAAGCTCAGAGCTCTGCTCTGGGAAGTTCCCACCGGGGATGGGAGGGGGGTGGGTGGGATATGGGGAGTGGAGGTGGGGATGGGGTGCGGGCTGCGGCACAGCTTGAGCTGGGTCATGTGTCTGACCTCCTCTCTCTGTTTTTCACTTTTGGTTGAGTGCCTTGTCCTTTAAGTGGTCTGTCCCTGTGGCTCCCTAGGGCATCCTCACAACAGCAAGGTGACGTCAGTGCACCCATGTGTCCCCCAGATCATGGACACATGGGAGCTGCGGGGTCTCTAAGGCTTAGGCTTGGAGCTGGCACAGTATCACATCTGCCACTTACTACTGGTTACAGTGGGGTCACAGGGAAACCCAGGATGGAGACGAGGGAAGCGCACAGGGCATGGAAACCAGGTGGCTCACTAAGGACCCCAAAAGTAATTGCTTCTGGGTCCTTGGTTTGATTACATCTCCCTTCCTCTATAATGGCGTGCCTTCAGGGTTTGACTCTCATGCTCCCAGGATTTACTGCATAAACAGCTTCATTGCATGCGACTCCCAGTCTTCCCATTTCTTTCCTCCCTGCATGGCTCCCTTCCTCCTCTTTTTCCCCCCTCCTTTCCTTCCTCCTTCCCTCCTTCTTCCATTCCTCCCTTCCTTCTCTCATCTCTTCCTGCTCTCCTTTCTTCCCTCCCTGCATGGCTCCCTTCCCCCCTTTCCCCCCCCTTCCCCCTGCCCCCCCCCCCCCCCGCTCACTTCCTACCTTTCTTCTTTCCTTCCTTCCTTCCCTCCTCCCTTCCTGTTCTTTCTTCCTTCCCAGCATCTTCTCTCTCTTGCTCTTTCTTCTTCTTCTTCCTCCTCTTGCTTCCTTCTTGGAGTTAGGCAGGAGAGCGGTAGGAAGCGTGGGTGCTCCCTGATCATCCCTGACACCCATTGGTCTCCAGGCCTCTGTGCCTCTTCCCTTGTCTTCAGAGAGCTCCACACCAGCGAGCGTCTGTCCCTGTCGGAGACTGTTGCTATGATTTTCTCTCTCTGCCTCCATGTCTATTTCTCCATCTCTTTCTGTTCTGTGCACATTTCTCTTTATTCCTATCGCTTCCTGTCTCTGACCTCCTGTCTGTGGGCCCTCTGCTTTTGTTTTCGTTTCTCCCTGTCTCCCACCACCAGTGTTTTAGCCAGAGATATAGGTGGAGTCACAACACATACCATTCTTACTGGCATCGTCAGAGACCTTGACGCTGTTTCTGATGATCTAGGGATGTCCTGGGCAGGAGAGGCTCAGCCTCCCATCCAGACCTTGTCACACACCAGGAAAGCATCCGGGGACTCCTTTTCTTCTTTTCCTCTCTCCCTCTGCATCTGGGATGATTAAACTTTGTGTCTCAGAATTTGAGGTGCTGTAAAAGGAAACGAGAGGCTCAGTTAAAGGGCACCGTGCCTAGTCTGCAGGCCGCTGGGGTCTGTGCAGGTGCTGGGTGCACGGTGTTTTAGGAATGCTGACTGACCTTACTTCCTAGAACATGTATGTCTGTATGAGTTTCTTTTCCTGTTGCTGTGATAAAATACCCTGACAACTTAAAGGAGAAAGGTCTTATTTCAGCTCACAGTTCAAGGTACACTCTGTCGACGTGGCAGGGGCTTGAACAGCTCGTCACCTCACATCCACAACCAAGAAACAGAGAGGGAGGAGTGCAGGCGTACTGCCGCCCAGCTCACATTCCCTATTTGTACAGTGCAGGGTCCTCTCTACATGGAATAGTCTGGCCCATAGTTAAGATGAGTCCTCCCGCATTAACTGATGTAATCAAGATAATACTCCACAGATTTTCCCAGGGACCACTGAGTCTGGATCCTGTCATGTTGACAGCGAACACGAAATGCCACAATACATAACAGAAAGCCACTGGTTCGGGAGGCAGTGTGCTGTCCATCTCTGTAACTGTAAGTGGCATTGAACAACTACCCGGTTGGACCGTTTGTCTCTCCAAAGGACAGCATATCCCCAAGCGTCATATATAAAGATATTTATAATTCAGGAATGGTATATAAACCAAAGAAAGGCCTTTGAAACAGTGTGCCAGCCAAGGCCAGCATGTCCTCTCTTTCCTCTCCTCGTTCCCAACCATGATGCTCCTGCCTCAGTTTCTTCTTTCCTACCTGTGTTTTCTGAGGTCCTGGTTCAGGCTGAGCAAGGTAATGTCTCTGGTTATGATGGTGAAGGAAGCTCACGCTTCCTGCAAAGGGATTTTTCTAATAGTGGGGCTCCCTGGGTCTTCTGTGTGGAGTCCTGGCTGGAACCGAGCCAGATGGGACTGCCCTCCAGGGGGATGTACACCTCTAGCCACACCCAACCCAGCCATCCTTAAGGGGGGGGGGGTGGACCCTCTCTCAAAAGTGTGTCTGTGTACACAAGCAGATGCCCGTGTTACACATATTAGCATACGCTGACACCCCACACAGACACACACTTGTGGCAAGCTGGAGCTGCAGTCACAGACCCATTTGTATACATGGCTACTGGGGCTTGAACACCCACACACATCCCCTGAACCACATCTGGATGTGCATGTGAGCACTCTTGCCTTTGTGGACAGAAAACAGATGTGTCAATGTACTTAGAAGGTCCTCATGCTGGGAATGGTTTTTTGTTGTTGTTGTTGTTTGTTTTTTTTTGTTGTTGTTGTTTGTTTTTCGAGACAGGGTTTCTCTGTGTAGCCTTGGCTGTCCTGGACTCGCTTTGTAGACCAGGCTGGCCTCAAACTCACAGCGATCCGCCTGCCTCTGCCTCCCGAGTGCTGGGATTAAAGGCATGCGCCACCACGCCCGGCTCAGGAATGGTTTTTTTGAAAGCGATCTGGGCTGGATCAATGGGGAAAAGAAAGGCGCCTGCCACCAAACTTGGTTACCTAAGTTTTATCTCAGGAATCCATATGGTGGAGGGAGAGAACCAACACCCTCAAGTTGTCTGACCTCCAGACAGAAGCCTTGGCGTGCTTGACCTGCACTAGAATGAATGAATGAACGAATGAATGAATGAATAAATAAATATTTTTTTTGAGAAAAATTAAACCATACCAGATTCAAGGCTCTTGTCATAACTCCCCTACTTTCCCAGGTTCCAACAGTTTCTTGGTGAGACAATGGGGCACAGGAATTGTGTCCCCAGTCCTATCTCTGCCTCCCTGTACAGCTGAGGAGCGTGTTACACCATCGTATAGTGCCTTGGTGTTGTGAAAATGGTTTTGGAGTCATCAGAACATGGGGGTGCCTATGTGGCTCTAGAGTACCGCTGAAATTTAAAAGCGGGGGGGGGGGGAGTGTGTGAGAGACAGAACCCACAGCGGAAGAGGTCAGAGAGTGACCTGGAAACAATAAGACATGAGCAGAAGCTACAAGTGGATGTTGCAGGCACTGCTGTTTCAAGGATGCTTGCTATAGCACAACAGTAGCTGACAAGAAACCTCTCAGTCAAATGTCCAGAACCTCCAAAAGGCCGTGTTGGGTCAGGTGACCCTGCTGGTATTGATCATATTGGCTTTCTAATTTCTCTGTTACTGCTCTTTCTTTTCTCTTTCTTTTACTTTTCTCCCTCCCCCTCCCCCTCTTTCTTTCTCTCTTTCTTGTTGATACAAAGTCACACCTAGAACTTACTGCATAGCTCTCTGCTGTGTTCCAGAAATGTGCCCCGTGCCAACTTTGTTCTTAACTTCCTGTGATTGTGGGCAATGTGGGTGATCAAAATGATTGCTGGGACTCTGGCTAAGGAGATGGAGACTAAGCCTCAATATTGGCCCATGAATTTAGCCAAACAAAAAGTATTCCATTTCTTATTTTTAAAAAACACATTAAATTCTGAGCTTTCTCATGGGTATTTATTTGGCTAAGCAGAAGGTCTGGATGAGGCAGGCCCATCGTTTCTTCTATCAAAGCTTCTGGCTTTAAGCGGTCTGGCAGTGGGGTGAAACAAGACGTAGGTTGGGATGATCTGATTTCAGCCTCTGGTCCTATATTTGGCAACCATGTAACCTGGAACAATTCATGTGTTTGGATCTCAGTGGCCTCAGTGGTCCAATGGGACTGTGGTTTCTTGTTCTCTGAGAGGGTATGGGCTCTAAGGAGATGATTCAAGGGTACAAAGGAGTGTCTGTCACAGAGAAGAGAGACCAGGCAACGGCTGCCCCTTTTTGTTCTTTAAAATGTTAGCCAGCCCACATCTGGTCATACAGAAGTAGAGAGACACAAGGAAGCCCATCCGCAGCCATATCCACCACCAGCCCCTGGCACCATCGTAGCGCATGTGCCCCCCCCCCCCCGCTCCTGTCCCTGTCCCCTTCGTTTTCTATAAGTGAACCTCAGACTCGGAGTATTTATTTCCTTCTGTGGGTTTGGAAGTTTCACGTAATGCAAGTAGAAGGTTGGAACAATGTTGCATGCGCCGTGCCTCTGTTGAAGAGCAGTGGAAGTGATTGACACGCTGGAGCTCGACACGCCACGGGTTCTAACCCTGTCAGCCAGCACACACACATCTGCATCTGCAGCACGGAGGCTTGACCGTGGGTGTGCTTCAGGAAACACTATCAACCCAACCAAAGGTGAGCAAACCTCAGGACAATAATCCCCACCCTGAAAGGTAAATTTCAGCGATGCAGAGCTCCCACGAGTCACGAGATGAACACTAATGCTTCAGTACCACATGGTACGTCACTGGTAACCAAAGAAACAGAAATTAAGACAAACATCACATTCACTTACCAAGTCAGCAAAGATTTTAGAGACAGCAATGCCCAGTGCTTGACAAAGTGCAGGACACTCGCCTTTGCTGGCGGCAGAAATTGACACTGCTCAGCTCTCTGCTGAAAAACAAGTTGGAACTATGTATTGAAATTTTAAAATCTGAGCAAGGACTATGTATTAACAAACCTCCAGAAAACAAAAATAAAGCCCAAACCTAAAGCTCCCCCATCTCAAACTCCAAATAAGCATTCATGTCCTTCAGAGCTAGGATTCTAGAGCTAGGAAACTCTCAGAAATTCAGTCAAAAATGTTTTGTTTTGTTTGATCCATAACATTAATCATTTAGTATTGAAATCATTAAGAAGACCATCCAAGTATCCTATGGTAAGGGACTGCTTAGATAAACAGTGGCTCCTTTATATAAAACCTCAGAGCCATTAATAATTATATTTTCTAGGAATTTTTAAAGACATGGGAAAACACACCCTAATGTTACCGTGAAAACCAAGACGCAGAGGAAACCAAGATTATGGCATTTGTTGTCATGCGTCATAATCCTGATTATGTAAATAAGCAAATGTACCTGAAGAAGGGAGGCTGGTGAGGCAGAACGAAACAATTGCAGGGCGGCTGCATTTCCTGCAAGCTGCTACAGTGTAGTTAAGTTCTTACCTGCCTCTTCTGGGGTTAAAAACAGAAGTAGAAGTCGAGGAAGAATATTTACTTTTGGGGGTTCTTGTATGTGTTTCTCTCTCTCTCTCTCTCTCTCTCTCTCTCTCTCTCTCTCTCTCTGTGTGTGTGTATGTGTGTGTGTTGGTTTGAAAGAGATAGCTCTCATTGGTCCCTCATTGGTGGTACTGGTTAAATAGGTTTAGGAGGTGTGGCCTTGCTGGAGGAAGTATGTCACTGTGGGTGAGCTTTAAGAATTTAAAGACCTGAGCCATTCCTAGATTGCCCTCTGCTTCCTGCTTGTAGTTAAAGACATGAGCCCTCAGCTTCTGCCGCAGCCACCATGTTTACCACTTGTAGCCAAGGTACTGTGACATCACGGACTTTAACTGCCTTGAAACTGTAAGCCCCAAGTGAAGGCTTCTCTAAGCTGCTTTGGTCATGATGCTTTACCACAGCAACAGAAAAGTGATTCAGCTTGTGTGTATGACACCTTTGTGTTCCTGTCTTTGAGTTGGGGTATATGAGTACACAGTTGGAAGTCAGAGGACAACCTTGGGGCTAGTCCCCGTCTTCCATCTTGTTTGGTACAGGGTCCCTTATTGTCACCATGGTAACCACCACACTATCTGGCTTTCTCAACCATTCTCCCCTCTCTGCCTCCCATCTCTTCTGCAGGAACACTGGGTGACAGCCGTATGCTCCTGTCTCCAGCTTTCTGTGGGATCTGAACTCAGGCTTGTGTGACAAGCTTTATCCAGGGAACCACCCCCTCAGCCTGAGGCTCTTTAGTTATGCAAATGTGATATCAACAACAGCTCAGTGTTCCCGGGATGTAGCCTACTGGTAAAATACCTGAGTACCAAGTAGTAAAAAAGTGAGAAACAAAGTCTCCCATTGCTGGTGTCATCTTCAGAAGACAAACTGTTTTGTGGCAGCCTTGGGGATGCGTTTGAAAGAGGTCGTTTGGAATGTAGGGGATGCACTCTTTACTCTGTATTCTTTTTTTTTTTTTTTTCTCCTCTAGGAAAGAACATTGGGAACTGGAGGAAAAGCTGGGTGGGAAGGGTCCAGCTCAGCTGTTCAGTGAGAAGCGGCTGTGTCTGCCGCTTGCCAGGCATGATCCAGATGGCCCAGTACTGCTCACCAAGTCTGAATGATGGGCACGTGGAGTTCTCTCCTGGGGCTCCGAGGACCTCCCAGTCCACTTTCTCTAGACATATGCCTTCGTTTCTCCCTCACTGTGGACTGCAGTGTACGCGTGTGTTCACAATTATTAGGCAGTCCTAGTTTGAGGGTCTGGGGAAATGACTCAGCAGTTAAGAGCACTTGCTGCTCTTGCAAAGAACTAGGGTTCAGTTCCCAGCACCCACACTAGGCAGCTCACCACCACTTGTGACTCCAGCTCCAGGGGATCTGACACCTTCTTCTGGCCTCCTCTGAAACCACACACATAAATAAAGTAAACATAAGAAGAAGAAGAAGGAGAAGGAGAAAGAGAAGGAGAACGAGAACAAGAAGAACAAGAAGAAGGAAAGAAAGAAGAAAAAAACAAAGTAGTTTTTTTGTTGTTGTTCTTTTTGTTTTGTTTTTTCCAGACAGGGTTTCTTTGTGTAGCCTTAGCTGTCCTGGAACTTGCTCTATAGACCAGGCTGGCCTTGAACTCACAGCGATCCACCTGCCTCTGCCTTCCTGAGTGCTGGGATTAAAGGCGTGTGCCACCACTGTCCAGGCACAAACCAGTTTTCTAAAGTGTCGCACCGTTTCACATGCTCCAAAGAAGCAGGGACAGTTCCCTTTGTTGAAGTCTTTCTCCTTCTCCTATTGGAAGGGCCTAAGGTGCCAGCCTGGGGTGTGCTTTGTTAACGCTATTGTTTTTAGGCTGTGCTTTGGTTTTTATAAAATGAGAACCGAAATACTTCTGGCCTCACGGTGACATTGTGAGGATGCTGGTATTTGCTCAGACCGGGGCAGAGGGCACAGGGCACTCACCCTTTAGAGGGGAGCTAGTTACTGCTCTCCCTTGGTGGGAGGGGTCCTCTGCACTCTCAACTCAAGGCCGTCACTGGTTATCAGCAGCAGTCTACAATGCTGCTGGCACCCTCTGATCCCCATTGGGAAGAGCTCTCTCTTGTATATCCTTATCCCTTGTTCCTTGACCCCTGACCCCCCCAAAAGGAAGTTTCCAAGTCCCGAATCATCTGACAATCTCTATGCTCTGTCTCACCTTCTATCCCAAGAACTGCTGCAAGGCATCTTCCCAAGAAAGTGCGTCACAGCCATTAAGACAGGACATTCTTTCAATTAGCCCCAGAAGCACTGCCTTGGCTAGTTCTCCTGGGAGCCAGGGCTCTCTGGGGCTGGCTGGGCAGCCAGTCACTGAGCCTGCAATGCAGACAAGCCTGGAAGGAGAAGGACCTCTCATGCCCCCCCCCCTCCGCTGCCTGCGCCCAGCATCCTTGACGCTCTGCCTCCCAGCTCTGCACCGATGCTTCCTCAAGGAGATCTTGAATATTTATCATGTATTAGGTGGGGGGGGGGGGCGGGGAGAAAAGAAGTGGGAACAGGAGGAAATTGTGTTATTGCATATGAAATTTGCCCGAAAAGTTTCCACTCTTCTACTAGTTGGAAACTAGTTTTGATTTGAAATATGAAGCTTCTCTCTGACTTATTATCTCAGAGACAAGGATGGGAAATGATGCTCGCCTGGTTTCAGGTGGAGCCGCCGGAGGTGGTGGGCGGTTATGGGCACCAAGAATTGTCTGTAGAAATTGCCCCTTGCACATCAAAATTGCAAATTGCTTTTTGCCTCTCTTGCTTGCTTCCCGCCCCCCCCCCCCCCACTGAATTTTGCCCATTACTAACAGGCGGGAGAGGGCAGAGAGGGGGACCTGGGCTAGCGCTGGAGCGTGCTGGGGCTCAGGCAGCCTGTTCTCCACTCAGCCTCAGTGGGAGGCCACGGA
This sequence comes from Acomys russatus, assembly GCF_903995435.1. Taxonomy (NCBI): domain Eukaryota; kingdom Metazoa; phylum Chordata; class Mammalia; order Rodentia; family Muridae; genus Acomys; species Acomys russatus. The sequence continues at coordinate 18,358,603 of NC_067165.1, forward strand.
AGGTGCTACCCTCTAGGAACGGGTGCTCTATGCTTTTCTGTGTCAGCTTCGAGACTCGGGTGAGAGCTGTGGCTCCACTCCCCAGAGACACACATGCCAGCCTGTGGATGAGATTTACAGAGCTCCTGAATTGAACCCATTTTCCGGGCAGAGAAAACTCTGCCCTGACACTGGAAAACTGTCACAGCAAAGCAGATGTGGTGGTGTACACATGTGGTCCCAGCAATTGGGAGGCTGAGGCGGAAGGGTGAGAGGACTGCAAGATTAAAGAGGAGAGAGAGAAAGAGATGGGGGGGGGGGAACCATAGCAAGTCCCATTTACCTAGACAGCAGTATGACATGAGTGAACACATTACCATGGCTCCGGTCGCATACCAAGAGCCATTGTGGTTGTAAGTCTCATGTCATGCTGATGACATTTGTAGCATCTGAGGCCCAGAATCCTTATGTCTTAGTTAGGGTCCCTACTGCTGTGTTGAAAACACCATGACCAAAGAGCAAGCTGTGGAGGAGAGAGGATTTATTTGACTGATACTTCCACAGGACTGTTCATTACTGAAGAAAGTCAGGACAGGAACTCACACAGAGCAGGAACCTGGAGGCAGGAGCTGATGCAGAGGCCATGGAGGGGTGCTGCTTACTGGCTTGCACCCCATGGTTTGCTCAACCTGCTTTCCTATAAAACCCAGGACCATCAGGCCAAGGATGGCACCACCCACAATGGGCTGGGCTCTCCCTCGTTGATCACTAATTGAGAAAACGCCTTATAGTTGGACCTCATGGAGCCATTTCCTCAACTGAGGCTCCTTCCTCTCTGATGACTAGCTTGTGTCAAGTTGCCACACAAAACCAAAGGGTTCGCGTCAAGTTATTTATTGAACGTTACCTCGTGGTGACTAAGCTGGGTCCCTCTGACCCTAGGCTTGTCCTCTTCATTTTCATGTTGCAGGTGATTCTTGCCTATCTCCAGTGACAGGCCCCTACAGCCATGCAGAGCCGAGCATCCTTCCAAGTCTGGGTGGTTTCAATGCATAGAAAGTAATTTCTTGATTTGATGTTCCTACTCGCTCAGCAGCCCATCCTCTTTGGTGACACAAAACACACTACTCCTGTCATGCTCTGAGGACCCTGAGAGACTAGAGGCCAGCCATGCTCTTCCAAGTCAGTCCCATCTATAGCTTCCATGCGGCTTCATATAGGGTGAGGTAGGCAGAGATAGGCCTCAGAGATGACACGTGGATGTTTTGTACTGCTGTAAAAAATGGCCACAGCCTGAAAGATTCAATGCAACAGACACGTGTCCCTTCATAGTTCTGAGAGGCAGAGAGTCAGGAGCAAGGTGTCAACAGGGCCAATCTCTTTTGGAGACTGTAAGAAAAGATCTGTTCCTCGATTTTCCTGTCTTCTGGTAACTGGCAACCTTCTGTGGCCAGTGTACGCATCACTGCTGCCTCTGCCTGAGTTCATACTGCCTTCTCTAGCTCCCTCCTCTTCTCTTGATGATGCTGGTTTTAAGGCCCATCCCCAGAATGAACTCTCATCCAGATCTTCAGTGACATCTGCAAAGACTTGTCTGCAAATCTAACCACATGCACAGGTCCCCAGGGGCCATAGCCTTTTGGTTTGGGTTCCTGGAGCATGCGACACCTCACCCCACTACCCTGGGGCTGGCTCTGTGACTGACCCCTGAGTGCTAATGAACAAGTCTCATGCTGCCGTAGAATAGACTATGATCCACGGGCAGGTCTGATTTGGTCTAACAAAACCAGTCCTCTGAGGACTTCATTAGGACAGCCATAAGAAACAAGCGTGAGTGGTCACCAGCTTCAGGGCTGCCATCTCAGGGCCAGACAGGGCTCAAGAGAAAGGTCACCAAATGAGAGAAGAGAAATTTCATGTGCTTGTGCACACACTGCTAATATCCTGGATACGCAGTGGGTTAGTCTGAACTGGAGATGCACAGTTATGAAGGGGTAGTGTTGTGGGCTATCTACGTATCAATAAGCTAGCATACACACGAAAAACAACAGAACTAAAGGGAGACACTAAGAGAAAGAAACATGTGTTATGGCTTGGGTCTGGAGTGGCTCTGGAGCTTCACGTAGTAAATGATTAGCCCCCAGAGCAACACTGTTCACAAGCGGGACCATCAAGCAGTGATTTCGTGCTGATGGCTTGGACCCCATCAGTCATTAATGAGTTCATAGTTTGGTGGGATCTTCAGAGGCGGGACCTAGTTGAAGGAAGCGGGTCACAAGGGTGTGACTCTGAGCTGTGTATTTGCTCTCTGGCCTGTTCTTTGCTCTCTGCTTCCTGGCCACCCTGAGGAGAGCGGCTTCCCCTCGTGCTCCCTGTCTTGCCTCGGGCCCCAGGAGATGGAGTCAGGCCATTTTTGAATCTCTAAAGCCATGAGCCAAAGTAAACTTTTCTTCCTTAAGTTGATTTCCTCAAGTTTTGTCATAGAAATGAAAAACTGAGTAACGGACTAATAGCAGGAACGCTTGCTTTTATTCTGTTGACAGTTTAAGTGGAGAAAACAGAAATATGAACAAATTATGGTCTACATAATATGATTCATAAGGTATAATGTATATACATCTGTATGATGTATGTAAGTATTTTTTATATAAAACATTGAGAAAGGTCTGTATAGTAAGAACTTAGCTGACCCTGTTCGGTTTAAGTGCCCACAGACCAAAAATGACCATTCATAAAGTTACAAATTGAACCCCAATAAATCTCCCCCTTAAATAAAAATAGTATAGATACTGCTTTTAGACCATAGTTTACTAAGATAGAAAACACCCATAGAACCACAAAGCAGCAACTCCCTGCTGCGTGGAGTTGGGAGAGGGAAGATGGTGGGAGAGACTTGGAAGTGCCGAAGGAAAAAGCTGAGGCTCAGACTCCGTGAACGAAAATGAAGGGACTCCGAAGATGGCTCAGTCGGTAAAATGTTTGCCTTGCAAGCATGAGGACATGAATTCCATCCCCAGAACCCACAATAAAACAAAACAAAAAACAAAAACAACCCCCCCCCCAGGGCATGGTGGCCTGCCCTTGTAATCCTAGTGCTGGGCGGACAGAGACAGACAGCTCCCTGGGGCTCCTGGACAGTCTGCCTAACTTGCTTGACTCAAGTTCTAGATCAGTGAGAGACCATGTGGCAGAATCTGACGGAAAGGCACCTAAGCTCATCCTCTTGCATGGTATACACCCGCCCCCACACACACATACGCACACACACACATACACGCACACACACACATACACGCACACACGAATGAGAACAAAACATTAGTTTGGCATCTGGATCATCCCCTCTGAAATTCGTGCTGGTGTTGATTGCCCACTGTGATGTATTAAGAAGGTGGCAATTCAGCGTGACAAGTGTTTAGAGACCAGGCCTTGGAGATGATGGAATCACAACAGCATTATTGGCTTGATGGCTTTCCCTTTTCCTTTGGTGTGCTGGCATCTGTGTGCATCTGTACGTGTGTGCAGGACGAGGTGTGGCCAGAGGACACGCTTGAGTGTTCTTCTTCACACTCTGTCTGACCATCTTCTGCCCCCACACCCCACGCCCCGCAGCCTGAAACTTGCCAAATAGCCTAGGCTGTCTGGACGGTGAGCTTCAGAAATCGGCCTGCCTTTACTACCTAGTCCAAGATTACAAGCACACACCAACACACTTGGCACTTGTTTGGTTGTTTTGTTGTTGTTTGTTTTTTTGAGACAGAGTCTCACTATGTAATCTTGGCTGGCCTCCAACTCATAGAGATCGATTGCCTCTGCCTCCCATGTGCTGTTATTAAAGGCATGCGCCACCATGCCTGGCCCCTCTCTTTTTTTTTTTTTTTAATGTCATCTGAGGACCAAAGTCAGGTCCTTGTACTTGTAAAAAAGTAAATGTTAGCTGAGCTTTCTTCCAGTCCCTGCCCTGGTGGCTTTCTAAGAAGAGGGAGATAGAGGTACACATGTGCAGTGCCTGTCACTTGCCATGTGAGTATGCCTGTAGTTTCACAGAAGTTTATCTGCCTCAGAGAATATTCCCAGTGTTACCATGTAAGTTATTCCACTGTTGAACGTTGATGAAAAAGGGGGAAATTCGAATTATATAAAGAACCAAGTAACGCACAGCAACCAAATCCTAAGAGAGCTTGAACCGGAAAAGAAATGCTGGACCAATTTCTCATAGAAACGTCCATTTTAAATATCTAAATAAGACATTACCAATAATATTAGATACACTTAATATGTAATGACTCAGACCCAAGTAGAATATATTCTTGGCTGTGAGAATGGTTTAACGCCAAGAAGCCAGCTAAATTGGGCTTGGTGGCTCATGACTGTAATCTCACCACTTGGGAAGGAGAGGCAGAGGGACCAGGAGTCCGAGGTCATCGGTGACGGTTATTTGAGATGGTGTCTCACTCTGTAGTTCTGTGAGCTCACAGAGATCTTCCTGCCTTTTCCTCCCCAGTGCTGGGCTTAAAGGTGTTCGCCACCACGCCTGGATTCAATTATATTCTTAGGTGGGAAAATTTGGACTCATGATGACTTCATTTTCTTCAAAGATTTCCCCTTCAAAGCTTGACAGGAAAATGACAATAACTCTTTGCAAAGGGCTGGGGGTCAGAACTAGACAGGGGTGATTATAAAATTCCTGTAGAGAAAGAAATGAGTTTAATCCTATGAGCAAATCTTATGATTTGCTACTTTTTCTAAAAATTATGTTGTTGTTTGTTTGTTTGTGTTTTGTTTGTTTTTAAAGAAATTAGTGCATAGAGTTAGATCTCATTGGAAACACTCTGTGACGCTGCTCTGTTACATAAGGACACGATGGCTTTTTAGTTCTGTTGATGGATTTTTTTAGATTGGTTCCTGGGTTGTGAGCTGTCTTTAATGGTTCAGATAATCCTAGTGTGTGTGAGACTCAGAGGGTGGGGGGAAGGGCAGTCCAGGGCTCTAGGCCACCTAGGGAATGGAACATCATGCCTACACTTAAAGGTCACCTGGGAGTTTGATTTTGATTTCTCACAGTGACTGGAAATTCATTCCTAACCATAAGAATTTGTCTAGTATGTCTTTGAGATGATGGAGAGCCTCTTCCACCGATCATTTCTGAGAGCCTTATACTCTCCCTTGCATAAGCTGGAGGTCACAGTGCTGGCCCCATGAACATCTGGATCCTAGACCCTCAGTACTTAGACCCCCGCAGGCCATCGTAGCTTGGGTTTCTGCTTACTGCTTTAGCTTTGAGGTTCCTGTAGGATTTATGTGCTTTCATTTAAGCGTGTCTGTGTGTCTGCCTCCTCATCCTAGGTTACACTTAGATTTCCTTGAGGTTTCTCTGTGTTAGCACAGCCCACTATGCTGCATAACAGAAGTCTAGGCTGGCCATTTACTTCACTACCCTTGGACACCAGGATGGTATCAGCACCTCCTGGACCTAGCACCTGCCACAGGAGCTGATCCAAAGAAAGTCTGTTATGACTTAGAACATTAAACACACACACACACACACACACACACACACACTAAGCCTGAAAGAAGCTTCAACTAATAAAGCACCTACTATGTGAGAAGAGCCTCAGTTCAGATCCCCAGCTCCTGCACAAATCCCACACAGACACATGTAACCCCAGGCAGGAGAGAGACAGATCCCAAGAGCTCACTGGTCGGCCAACTTAGCCAAGCTGACGATGAGCAGAAATAATCCAGGAAGACTTTTGACTTTGACCTCTGACCTCCACAGGCACACATATATGCCCACGTCTGTGAGAATCAGGTACAACACACACACACACACACACACACACACACACCGTTGGAGGGGCTCTAAATCCTTTCTGTCAGTGTAGACAGCAGCAACATCCAAGTCCACAGGACTCGCTCACCAGTCCATCCATGGAGTGTCCTCCATGGGTACCTGGAACCTCGCTGTCGGAAGTGAGCTGGGGGGGAAGGAGGGTGTAGATTGAGGGGAGGAAACCAGAAGCAGACCAGCCCAAGGTTGGGAAGTGCAGTGTCCTGTAACTTTGCTGTGCCAGAGTCCATGGAGACTTCCCCAGTGGGGCGTTCCTTGCTGTGGCCAGCAGATACTGCTGGAGGCCGATTCGAGCTTTGACTTTTGGCCAACAAGGTCCCTGGGTTGTATTCAGTTCATAAAAGATGTCTCAGGAAAGGTTAGGGGGTAACACCTTTGAGTGAAGAGGAAAGTGGGGAGGCTGCAAAAAGTCCAAGAGGCAGTGCTTCCAAGAGGCCTCTCCTCTGGACCCTGGGGGAGACTGTAGCTCAGTGAGCCCCCATGGACCTAGCCCAGAGTCTTGCACCAAGACCAAGGCCAAACTCCTTTACTCCATCCTTACCCACTGGTGAGAGGGCTGGGTGTGGCTTCAGGCACCCAGGCAAGTCCCCAGAGCCTACCAGTGGGTGGGATCGGGACACAATGGATGAGTAATGAAAGTGGCTTTCTGCCCAAGGCTTGAGCAAGTTAAGCGCAAGAAATCATAGGTTCAAACCTGCCTGTGGGCCAAGGCTGTCCCCCTATAGCTGCTAGTCTGCAAATCCCAGCCCTTTGTCTCCAGGGCCAACAACCCACAAGCAAAGGCCTCCAGGGAAACGGAGGAACAGCTATGGCAAATGCAGCCGCCTCTGTTGTGTTCCATGCAGTCTATGACAAGGACATGGCCCGTGTAAGTGCTTTATAGAGTCTGTCAGGACATGCATGACCTGTGTGGCCCAGGTACAGAAAGTGGCTGTGCCTGAGGCACAAGGATTGAGAGGTGGTGACAGTGCTGGCGAGGTATCATGTTAGCAGCTTGGAGCAGACTAGCCCACCCAGGGGATACGGTCTCCCTCACTCTGGCGCTAGCCTTCCTTTGTGTGGAATAAAGAGTAGGGGTGTATTGTGTGACTCCTCAGACATTCCGTGTGCAACATATTTAACCATGTGCAGATGGCAGGGAGGGGTCACCCACCACTCAACCAACAGGGTCCATTATATTGTTTTCCATTACCTAGAAACTGGGAGGACAGGGCGCTGGAGAGACGGGGAGATGGGGGAAGCAACCCCTAACATGTTTCAGCCCCTAGTCGCTTGGGAGGATGAACCTAGGGGGACTTTGGTGATCTCAGTAATGAGGAATGGACAGAGAAATAAATGTGAACCTTCTAGCTAGGAGAAGAAGGCACTTGCCTTTCAGGCGTGGGTTGTGAATAAAAGTTATGTGAGAACACACTCTAGGGGATACCCTTACTAAAAAAAATACCTCGTCATTACTTTATTTTGCTTTATATTTTAGACAGAGTAGTTCAACTTTAGACTCTGCAGTTCAAATTGCCCTGGAACTCATTCTGTTGTCCAGGCTGGCTTGGAATTTATGGCCACCCTTCCTAGCTCAGCCTCCCGAGTGCTAGGATAACAGGCATGAACGGCTATGCCAGGCTCAACAAAAAAGGAAGGAATATTGAAGAAGTGACTGTGGCATTTCTTCAACCTGTGCGTGCATCACAAGGCATTGAGCAAAGCGTGAACGACGGAGACACTGTGCCAAGCTGCCGGTGCCTGAGACAGCTCGGCAGGAACATAGAAAAGACCTTCCAGGTTGTTTGTAATGCCTGGAATTAACCTGGCAGAGGAAGGTGGGGAGAAAGCCTCTCTTGTCTATGCAGAAGCACTCGCCAGGTGGAGGAATGCTGCTGGAGCCCCTGGGGGCCCAGGCAGCTGTCAGTGACTGCTGGGGGAGCCACAGGGCAGCGCTGATGGATTTGGACAGTGTCACTTTCTCATAAGGACTCAAAGGAACACAAGGTTCCATAGAGCCTGGATCGTCTTGAAGATGATAGAATTGAAATAATCAGTTGTTGAAAAAACGTCCATGTTTTTGTCCTCGGTGGAGAACAGCTTTCTAGAAGAGCAGCAAGTCTTTCTCCTTCCTTCCTTCCTTCCTTCCTTCCTTCCTTCCTTCCTTCCTTCCTTTCTTCCTTCCTCCCTTCCTCCCTCCCTCCCTCCCTCCTTCCCTTCCTTCCTTCCTTTTTCCTTCCTTCCTTTCCTCTTAATTTTGGTTTTTCAAAACAAGGTTTCTCTGTGTAGCTTTGGCTCTCCTAGAACTCACTCTGTAGACTAGGCTGCCCTCAAACTCAGAGATCTGGGGCTGGAGAGATGGCTCGGTTGTTAAGAGCACTGACTGCTCTTCCAGAGGTCATGAGTTCAATTCCCAGCAACCACATGGTGGCTCACAACCATCTATGATGTGATCTGATGCCCTCTTCTGGCCTGCAGGTGTACATGCAGGCAGAGCATTGTATACATACATAAATAAATAAATCTTAAAAAAACAAAACAAAAAGCAAAAACTCTGAGATCTGCCTACCTCTGCCTGCCGAGTGTTGGAATTAAAAATGTGAGCCACCACCGTCTGGCTAGGTGTCAGGTTTTACCAGAGGCTCAGTCTGTGAGGGCTAAGGCCTCTGGTGGGGCAAGGGAGACACTAAGGCAGTCTGTTACAAGTTACCAAGCTTTCTAGATTCTTGTGGCTGCTGTAAGGCCTCCTGACGGCAAGGGGGCAGCAAAGAACAGCCCCATTGCACCAAAGGAGGAAAGGGATGGATAGACAGTCCAGGGCCTCAGATTGGAAAATGTGGGGAAGCCTGTGAACAGACATTGAAGATTAAAAAAAAAAAAAAAGGAACAGCCCAAGTGCCTTTGGGAACTCCAAGACCCTCTTCCTTGACGCCACCCTGGAAAGATGGGACAGTACCGAGCAGGAGGATTCTAGGAAGAAAGATCAATGTTTTATGGTGTTAGGTCCTGGAATCCTCTCTTCCAGTGTAGGGGAAGCTGTCCCGCCCACCAGGCTGCTCCTCACTCCTTTGGTGGGTATTTTAGCACAGTGATTTTTAGCCAGAGCTGAACAGCTCTCCCCAGGAGATGTCTGCTATTGCCTGGACCCTTTGATTATTACTGATTAGGTGAAGGCATCTCAGTGTAGAGACCAGTGTTGCTAGCTGTTCTACAATACACAAGCGCAGCTCATCAGGACCCCAACTTCCTACTTAAAAACATCAGCGGCGCTTGAAACAAATGCGGATCCAGCATCATCTCAGCAAGTATGTTCCCAAAGGGCAGTGCCAGCCCGCATCTTCTTGTGTGTTCAGCCTGCCCACGCACCAGTCCCTAAGGCAAGAAAGCTTGGGAGGGGGTGTCTGAGAACTGTGAGGTTGGGGGCAGGATTGCCTGGGGGAAAAAAAAAAAACCTTACCTTCTTCTCTGGTTCCTGGACATCAGGGAAAATAAAACACAAATTGACATTTCAATCTGCTATTCTGTCACACCTTTAACGTGCCAAGCTTTGAGGTGCCTGAGGACTCCCAACTCAACGATGTTAGTTGTTTGGGTCCCCTCCCCTTTCAGCTTTCAGCTTGCTGCATTGGTGTGGGGATGGAAAGCATGGAGGTGAACGTGCTCCCTCTTAGAGCATTCTCTGCTGAGTGGGAAGAACAGAGGAACAAGGACAGAACCCCAAGAAATGGGAGCACATAATGGGGGAGGGGGAGACTGAAGTTCCTGAGAAAGAAAGAAGAAAGCCAAGGTGAGGGAGTGGGGGTTGAAATCCAGCACATCCTGCATCGTTTTCTTTTCTTGTGTGTGTATGTGTGTGTGTGTTCATATGTGTATGCATGCATGTGGAGATAGACAGACACTGGGAGTCATCCTCAATCACTCTCCACCTTATTAACTGACACAGGGTCTCTCAATTGAACCCAGATCTTGATAACCAGCTTGCTTCTGGGATCCACTATCTTTGCCTTTCCAGTGCTGGAATTATAGCAGCCATGTCCCCTTGGCATTTATGTGGGTTCTAGGTATCTGAATTCTGGTCCTCACACATTGGTATCACGTGTTTTAACTACTGAGCCAACTCCTCAGGCCCTATATTCCACATTTTGTTTTGTTTTTCGAGACAGGGTTTCTCTATGTAGCCTTGGATGTCCTGGACTCGCTTTGTAGACCAGGCTGGCCTCGAACTCACAGAGCTCCACCCGCCTCTGCCTCCCAGAGTGCTGAGATTAAAGGCATGCGCCACCACTCCCGGTTTCCTATATTCCACATTTTAAAATCACTAACTATATGCCTTCACTGTCCTGGAATCCAGACATACTAGGCTGGCAAGATGGCTCCACACGTAAAAAGTACTTGATGGCCTGAGTTTAGTCCCTGCGACTTACATGGTGAAAGAAGAGAGCTACTTTCTTTTAAGTTGCCCTTTGACCTCCACATGCACCCTGTAGCATGCACCTACCCCTCCCCAAGATAAGTTTTTAAATGTAATAGAATCCAGACATGTTAGTGTGCTGGGGTTGAAACAATTTAAGACAATAAAGAGTTCGCTCATTTATCTATTCTATTTACCCATTTATCTGTTTGTTTCTATTCATCCATCTAGTCACTGTTTGCTCTGTAGCTATTCCTGTAGTGTCCTGTGGTGTGCCAGACACATTCCAGATTCTGAGGAAGACACAGGCAGAAGTGGTTCAGTCTCCTGCTGCTGAAGACATTACTGGGAGGTGGGCTGTCAGGCGGAAAGCATGGACCCCAAAGGCCCAGTAGAGAAAAGGGAAGGCCTGGCCTACAGTAGAGTCGGCAGCACACGTTGGACAGCCTTCTGGTTTCTGGGTCACTGCCATGTCATTCTCCAGTGACTTATGGTAGCTGCTATTGCTGCCTTGGTGCCTGGGTTGGTTTTGTTTTATTTTGTTTCCGAAAAGTTTGTGTAAGGTAAGAGATTAAAAAGTGCTGGAGCCCTAGATTCAGAAAGGGGAAAGGAGATACTTATTATTCTTTTCATATCCGACAAGGCATGGCACCAGGAAAGAAATAATCAAAGTTGACAACTCAGAGGAGATGACAGGAAGTGGTTTGGAGGAACCACCTTTGGTCACGAATGCTAAGAGAATTTGTGCCGAACCAGGGAGTTAACTGTGAGAGAGTTTTGCCTCAGAAACATGTCTAATTTCATTTTTTAAAGGCTTCTAGTTGAGGTGAAGCGGGCATGTGTCTGTGGATTATACCACCCAGGAGGGCTTCGTAACAGACACGGAAATAAATGAGTTATGACAGTCACTTCCTGAAGTTGGCGAAGCGAGTTCTCGCTGGAGATCAGGTGGCCATCAGAGTTAAGGCTAAAGAAGTTCAGAAAGCCTTGATGGGAGGGCGTATCTTCGGGCTTGGATTCTGAGGCTGTTGTCAAAGTCCGTGGTGGGGCCAAGACCTCCAAGCAAGAGCAAGAATAAGTGCAGCTCCTGGAGGGCTGTCAGGAAGCCGAAGGCTCCGGAGTCCAAGCTAATGAGATCTGACTTTCTCACCATGGCTGGAGCCGGAGGCCTGTCTGTCAGGCCCACAGCTGTCCCTGTGTGACCACAGGCTGAGCACTTGCCCTTCCTGAGCTTCTGCTTGACCAGAGGATCAGACCCAGGACATCTGAGCACCCTCAAAGTGACCTGTCCTTGTTTTACCCTGTCCGGCGCCATTCCAGGTTGCCTGGTAATTTGGCCCCCCATTTCCCTATAGGGCCAGCTTTCATGTTGCCCCTACTATCCTAAGCCTGTTTTTCAAGTTACCATCTCTCCCAGCCTAGGTGGGGCATGTGATTCAAGCTTGGCCAGTTGGACTCACTCTAGGGAAGGGATCTGAACCAGGAGTAAAGTGTCCTGAGGTGGAAAGGCTTGGAAGCTAGTCCTGTCACACCTGAAGAGTGCTCTCTCTCTCTCTCTCTCTCTCTCTCTCTCTCTCTCTCTCTCTCTCTCTCTCTCTCTCTCCCTTTCTCCCTCCCCTCGCTAATGTGCTTTACACATTTACATTTTTAAAAATTTTATTTTATGTTCATTGGTGTTTCGCCTTCGTATACGTCTGTGTGACGGTGTCTGAAGCCCGCGAACTGGAGTTACAGACAGGGGTGATGTGTGAGCTGCCATGTGGGTGCTGGGAATTAACCCTGGGTCTGCTGAAAGAGCAGCTAGTGTGCTTAACTGCCAAGCCGTTTCTCCAGACTCCTCACCCCCCCTTTCTTTTTAACAGGGTCTCATGTTGCCTAGGCTGACCTTGAACTCACCACGTAGCAGAGGATGGACTTCAGGTTATGATCCTCCTGCCTCTACCTCCCTAATGCTGGAATTACAGGCCATGATTAGTTTAGGTGGTGTTGGGGCTCACACCCAGGACCCAGGGCATGCTAGGCAGCACTTTTATGATGCAGACACATCCCCAGTCTTGGTCTATCTTTTCTGATATCTGGTTCTTCACTCTCTCTTTCCATCCTATGGGCCTAATACTGTCCGTCCTGTGAGCCACTGTGACCTTCTTCACCCAATTCCCTCTGCCTGTTAGCAAGCCGTGTCTGTTGCTTACAACCAGGGAATGTCTCAGAGTACTTTGACATTTTGAACTCAAGGAGAGTAATCCCGCTGTCTTAGTCACTTGTCTATTCCTGTGATAAGATGCTGTGACCAAGGCAGATTATAAAAAAGAAAGCATTTAGTTTGGGGCTCACAGTTCAAGAAGGTTAGAGTCCACGATGGCTGTGACAGGGTGTGTGGCAGCAGGCCGACAGGCAGAGTGCTGGAGCAGTCACTGAGAGCTCATTTTCTGGGCCCACAAGCTTGAGGCAGAGAGAGCTAACTGGGAATGAATGGTGTGGGCTTTTGAAACCTCAAAGCCCACCCCAAGTGGCACACCTCCTCCAACAAGGCCACGCCTCCTAATCCTTCCCAGACAGTTCCATCAGTTAGGGAGCAAAGCCACCACACCTATCTTACACTGCTGCAGTGGACAGGCAAGGAAGCAGTATCCAGGAGGCTATAGGCAAGTGCCTAGCCAGGGCGAGTTCCCTCCTCTTCCTCAAATTTATGACCCATCCACTGAACATGTCATTGGCGATGGGCCTTTCTTCCCCAGAACCCTGGATGTACCACTTTTTCTGGAAGAACATTAAGCAAGAGCCTTTGTGAAGAATAAGTATGTCCCTTCATTGCTAGGCAATTATTTAAAGAGCGAGTGCCCATTGTGTGATGGGCCCCTTCAGGCATTAGGCCTGCAGAACTGAATCAGACCACAGCCCTGCTCTCTGGGAGTTTATATTAGAGTGAGAGAAACAGACAATACACAGATAGACAGCGTGAGATGGGAACTGGGATGTGCTCCTCTAGGGTGATTGCATTGAAGAAGGCAGAGTGGCGTGTCTGAGGGAGTTGCTTTTTAAGTTTCAGGAATACAAGAGCAGAGCTATAGAGGTGTGTGTGTGTGTGTGTGTGTGTGTGTGTGTGTGTGTGCGCATGCGCATATGTATATATGTGTGTATGTATGTGTGTATGCAAGTGTATGTGCATTTGTATATATGTGTATGCATGTGTGTATGCAAGGGTGTATGCATGTGCATATGTATACATGTGCGCATGTGTGCGTGCATGTGTGCATGTGTCTCTGTGTATGCCTGTGTGTGCATGCACATGTGTGATCGTGTGCATATATACATGTGGGTCCATCCATGTGTGCGTGTGTGTATACATGTGTCTGTATGCATGTGTGCGTGCATGTGTGCATGTGTCTCTGTGTATGCCTGTGTGTGCATGCACATGTGTGATCGTGTGCATATATACATGTGGGTCCATCCATGTGTGCGTGTGTGTATACATGTGTCTGTATGCATGTGTGCGTGCATGTGTGCATGTGTCTCTGTGTATGCCTGTGTGTGCATGCACATGTGTGATCGTGTGCATATATACATGTGAGTCTATCCATATGTGTGTGTGTATACATGTGTGTATGCATGTGTGTGTGCATGTGTATGCATGTGTGCATGCATAGGTGTATGCATGGGCATATGTGTGTGTGTGACAGCCAGGAGGCTTGAATGACTAGAGTACAGAGGGTGTGGAGGAGAATGGCGGGGTAAGGGACCGGAGACCAGAAGACCCTTGTTTCCAGTCTCACACCTCCAGGAGCAGGCGCTTACATCCACCTGGAACAATACGACCTGTGTGTGGGCAGGCTGGACTCTCAGCGTTCTTCATAGCCTCTAGCCCTCAGCCTCCTTTGCCCCACAGAACCTAACGTGCTCAGTCCCTGGGGAGCCGGAGCTGCTGCTGCTTCTTCACGTGTTTGTCTTGCTCCTTTAAGTGTCCTTCACACGACACATGGAACCTTTGGATTTTGTCATAATGTTTCCTCCACAAAGTCCTCTTATTGTTAATTCTGCCTATGGTGACTGTGGCCTATAGGGCAGTCCTTGCACTGCTGCCACTAGTGGCCATGCCAGGATGTTCTTTTATGTAAAGGGTCTGGCTGCTGGTTCTGTCTCTTCACCTCTCCATCTTATTGAGCCTGCAATGTAAGTGTGGGGCATTTCTTTGTGTTAAATGTCCTCTTCTGGGGCTGAGGACACGGCTCAGTCAGTCATTGCCTTGTAAGCACAAGGACCCACATCTGATCCCCAGAACTCACATTAAAAAAAAAAAAAAACCAACACAAAAAAACTAGGCGTGGTGACGCTCACTGTGATCCCAGCCTGGGGAGGCAGAGCCAGAGGTCTCTAAAGCCTCTAGCTACACACACACACAGACACACACACACACACACACACAGATATACACACAGAGATATATACACAGACACACAAACAGAGATACACACACAGACACAGATAAATACAGACACACACACAGAGACATACACACAGATACACAGGCACAGATAACACACATATATACATGTAGTCACACACACACAGAGACACACAGATATACACACAGATACACATACAGACACACACATAGACACAGAAAGAGATACACACACACACGGACACACATACATAGACACACACACATGGATACACACACAACATACATACAGACACTCACAGATACACACAGATGCACAGAGACACACACACAGATGCACAGGCACAGATACACACACAGATACAGTTACACACACAGACACACACACACACACACACACACACACACATATACACACAGACACATGTGTCTTCTTGCTGGAGTAAGCCCACTGATCCAGCAAGACATGTTGAGATTCTGATTTTTCTCATCCAATATATTTATGATTCATTTTGGGTTTTTTTTCATTTGTTTGTTTTTGTTACCTACAGGTCTCAAGCCAAAGCCACTGAATCTCAACTGCACTGATAAGCTTGGGCTGGCCCTAGCTTCTTGCTGGATCTGCTCACATGTAGCAGGTGCAGACATCCCCTTGAGGGGGATCTCTGATCTAATCTGGCAGAAGACATTGCAGCCAGACATGAAGTCCTGGGGGAGCTTGGTGGCAGTGGGTGCTGCCAGGAAATGCAAGCAGAGGTGACACGGAGAAGGCAGAGAGGGATCTAGAAGGCAAGCACAGCCAGGCTAGGACAAGGAGGTGTGGCAGCACGGCTGCGGCCTGTCTGCTGTGCACAGCTGGGGATGCGGGTCTAGCTGGCTAAGAAAGGGGCTTGCCAGAGGCTGTTGGCATCTGCAGGACTTCCGCAGAAACCAGGGAACTCTGTTTTCAGTCTAAGCACAACTTGTGCAATTTCTGAAGTGGCACCTCTAGTCACACAACTCAGTGGTCCCTTAGTGTCCACAGGGGATTTGTTTCTAGACTCCCCAAAGACACCAAAATCTGTCAGTGCTTACCTCCCTCATAAAGAATGATGTGTTTGCATCTTGCATCTACTTTTTGAATATATATCCTTTATTTTAAAAACTTTTCCTTTTTAAAACGTTTTTACATTTTCCCTCTCTCTCTCTGTGTGTGTGTGTGTGTGTGTGTGTGTGTGTGTGTGTGTATGTACACAGGCCTACATATGTGCCATAGTACACGTATGGAGAAGTCAGAGGACAACTTGTGAAAGTCAGTTCTCTCCTTCCACTGTGTAGATCCTGGGAATTGAACTCAAGTCATCAGGTTTTGAGCGCAAGCACAGGCACCCAAGCACCTCTACCCACTGAGGCATCTTGCAATCCCTCATCCCTTTTTTTGTTTTTTGTTTTCAAATAATTTAAAAGGCTGCAGACATGCCTCAGAGGTTAAGGGCACTGTCTGCTCCTCCAGAGGTCCTGAGTTCAACACCCAGCAACCACATGGTGGCTTACAACCATCTATAATGTGATCTGATGCCCTCTTCTGGCCTGCAGGTGTGCATGCAGGCAGAGCACTGTATACATGATAATAAATAAATGAATTTTAAAAAATCATTTAAAATTTTATTTCCATCACTTTCCTCCTCTTTTCTCTTTCTTTCCTTCCTTCCTTCCTTCTATTCTTTTATTTTTTAGGCAGGGTCTCAGTAGCCCAGACTAACCTCAAACCAGCTATGTAACCACACATGACCTTGAATTTCAGTTCTCCTGCATCTGCCTCCCCAGTGCTGGGATTACAGGTATGTGTGTGTGTGTGTGTCACCACACGGCTTTCATGCAGTGCTAAGAGTTGAACCCAGGCCTTTGTGCAAGCTGGGCAAGCATTCTACCAGCAGAGTCAGACCCCCTTGCCTTCACACAGTCTTTCCGAATACTTTAACCTGTGTCTAGATTGCTTGTAATACTTAACACAGTATAGATGCTACAGAAATATTTGGTATATGCCTGTGTTTAGGGAATAATAATGACCCCCCCTCCCGGAAGTTGTGCATGTTCAACATAGGTGCAGTTATTTCCTAGGGTCTGTGTAGTCTGTGGCTGTAGACCAGCAGCCACTCTTAGAAGGTTGTCTGTGCTCAGGCAGTGAGGACCCACTGGTGTCAGCGGCTCTTCCCTCGGAGGGTACCCCTGAAGCCTGAGCCTAACTTCACCCTACCAGGACAGCCTGTCACCCTCTGGGAGGGCTTTTGCTCTCTCCTTGGGAACACTCCGTTCTCACTCATGCCACCCCATGTCCTCCCACCTTGCCTTTGGCTCCAGGCCTGTCCCTGTAAGATCCTTGAAACTCTGGGAGCTCAGGATGACTTATGTTCTGAATTTAGCACCTTAGCCCAGCAGCGTCTGTCTTGCAAAACCAGCACTCTGCCAGCTTCCCATGAAGGGGCCGTTTAATATGCAGCTGAGAAACAGCCCTACAAAGCAGAGAAGATAAGGTGGGAATGTTGAATATTCATTTCTGTGGTTAGAGGGTGTTTTTCCTATGATTCTGTTATTCAAATTAGCTTGAATTGTAACTTCCATTTCAACAACAAATGCTTAAAGAAACACAACAGGATAATCCCCACTTTGTTCTGAGATTTCTGGAAGTGGTCAGAGCTCTGGAAGGTTCCACCTTGGAGGAAGTGAACCTGGCTGGTCAATTTCTTCTGTCCTCAGAGTGGCCAGGAGGAGGAGGGTGGAAGAGGGGCCACCACCAGCTGTGCAGGGATTCTGAATTCACTTTCCCTCCTGGGAACTCTGTTTGACCTTGACAGGATAGCAGGCCGGCCTGAACCCCCAACTCAGCTTAGGAAGCAGGGGGAAAAGGGCCGAGGGGGGGGACGGGGGACAGGGGAGTTAGCTGAACAAATCTCTCACCCTGTATCCTGGGTAGAAACCATAAAATCACTTCGTTCTCTAGGCTGCAAAGGGAATTAGAGACCAGACAGCAGTAACCTTGGTAGGAAGGGACATAGCAGCCTATGTCTATATTATAAGAAAATATTTCCCATCTGTCCATACCTTTTGGTTGGGTGCCATGTTCTCCATCCCCTTCTTAGTTCAAGCCTAGGAAGTTTCTCTAATAACTTCCTGTTCCTCTCTGATCTCCATGTGGCAGCCAGTATACTTTAAAAAAAAAAAAAAAAAAAATATATATATATATATATATGAAGGGGGCTGGAGAGATGGTTCAGCAGTTAAAAGCACTGTCTGCTCTTTCAGAGGTTCAAATCTCAGCAACCACATGGTTGCTCACAAGCATCTATAACGTGATCTGATGCCCTCTTCTGGAATGCAGAATACATGCAGATAAAACACTCATATACATTAAATAAATGAATCTTTAAAAAAAAAGGAATATAAGTAGAGTGTGGTATGGCACACCCATGTAGTCTAATCTCCCAGCACTCAGAAGGCTGAAGCAGGAGAAGATCTTTAGCGTGGTCAGCTCAGCATACAGCTCAAGGCCACATCTCTCGCACGGCTACCAATGTCTTTCATAGCCTCTGAGCCCCATTTGTGTCACTGGGCTCCCCACTTGCTGTACTTCTGCTACCAATGCCTAACACCCGCCAAGTCCCTTTGCGTTGGCGATGCTCGCTCCTGGACGTAAGTTCCAGATTTCCAGTTCTTCTGGCCAGCTCCACCTCATCTCTCCCCATCAGTTGCCCTTTCTCAGAGAGATCTTCCGGTGTCATTTATCCAGGCTGGTTCTCTGGATGAACGCGTCGTCACACTTAAGTCCTTTTCCTTCCTACACTAACGATAACTTGGAGTAAGTATGTTGTTCACTTGACTGGTCTCCTGACTTACACATTTTCATTAGAGCTGAGCTCTTCTCCAGCCTAGGCATCAGCATTTTGTAAGGAGCCAGTGAAGTTCTTTTTTGGTTTTCAAGAGAGAGCCTCATACAGGCAAGGCTAAGCTAAAGCTAGAGATGTCTTCCGGATAACCTTGAGCGGCTGATGCTCCTGCCTCTACCTCTCCCGTGCTGGGATTACAGCCATACACTACCACACCCGGTTGATACTGGTATTGGTGATTGAGCTCCGGGTTTCCTGCATGCTCAGCAAGCACTCCACCAACTGAGCTACGTCTCCAGCCCCAGTGCAGCTATTTTTTGCGAGGCTCATTTTATTTTCATTTATGTTTCTGTGGTGGTGGTCTATACAGGTGCCCTCAGAGGCCAGAAGAGGGCAGCGTTGGATCCTCGGGAGGGTGTTCGCAGCCAGGTCTGAGTCACGGAGCGCTGGGAGCTAAACCCTGTCTTCTTGGTAGTATCATCAAATAAATTCACAATAACATTGTGGGATTGGATTGATAGGCCTGCGACAGGAGGCTGAATCGGTTTCTCAGCATCTCTGTGGCAAACATGACACTGAACTGGAGTCACTCAAATCAACGCACACTCAGGTTTTCCGTGCTGACCCGTCGTCGGTCTTGAGACTTCAGTATTTGATTCGCAGGCCCATAATTTTGAGGCTCCCTTCCGTGCCAGGTAAGATGTATGCATTCATAAAACAAGCCCCTGTAAGGTACTGGAGGGTATAGAGTATGGAGCCAGATGGTGGAGCTACTACTCTCTGTGTGACCTTGAAAGGGTGACTGGCTTTCTCTGAGCTTTACTTGTTTAATCTGTAAGGCTTTGTTAAGGAACTTTATACGGTGGTTAATGGTTAACGGCCAATGGACGTTTAGGAACCTCACTCTTTTCCGGCATCTTTCCCCATTTTAGCCTCACGCTTTACTCTCCGAGGCTCAGAAGATCTTGCTGAGAGAGTCCTACAGGTGTGAGCCCCCAATTCAAGGGCATGTCCCCCCACGCAGACAGTCCTCCCTGAGGCGGCTCTGGCTCTGACTTCACCGCTAGTGGTGCTCCCCCTCCCGCCGCACCTGCCGGGCTTCTGCTGATCTGTCTTTTGCTCCATTAGGCTGGGCCGCGGCCCCGGAGCCCCGAGAGCCGCCCCGCGCCCTCAGAGCGCTCGGGCTGCCCGCGCCTCGCCGACCCCCCCGCCCGGAGAGGTGACGGCAAAGTGAATTAGCGCGCAGCCCAGGGCGCGGGGGCGCCGAGGTGCCCGGCAACTCCGCGGGCGCAGCACTTCCCGGCCTGATATTTGCACAAAGTGCTCTCAGGGCTCTTTGCATTTGCTCTTGCCCGCGGAGTTAGCGTTTCCGCCAAGCGCCGACTTCTCCAAAGGGCGCCCGCGCCTGTGTTTGATCAGCGTCGGCCCAGACTCGCCGGCCGCCCCGGGTCCCCGCACCCCCTGCATCTTGCTCACCCAGCTAGGTTCTTTGCATCAGCGCTTTCCATCCATTCTGGTCCTGTCAGTTCTTGTCAGTTTCCGTCCGTTTCCATCTCTCTTACCAGGCCTCCCATCTCTGCAACATCCCTCTCCCTCACAGTCCTGTCCTCTCTCAGCTGTCTCCATTTTTCCTACTGATCTCCCCACATCCTCCTTTACCAGTCTCAGCTGCCCCTCACATTCCTGAGCTTTCTGCCTCCTTGGTGGCTAGGCCTGACCCTTCAAGTCACTTCAAGGGACTTGGAGACCTAAAAGAACTGAGCCACCAGTATGCATGAGAATTTGGGATGGCTGTGCGATTCGACTCACTGAGGTTCCTTTCTTCCCTTCTCCCAGTCAGTGCTCTGCACCTGCGTGCCAAAGCCGGCTCAGCTTCCCGCCTCTCCAGGGCAAAGTGTACCCTAGAGGCCAGGAACGCCAAGGACACCTGCTTTCACCATGCCAGCAACCAGCAACCAGAAATCCCCGACTCTTGGGCTGGAGACAGGGAGAGAGGTATGCGCCCCCACCCCCACCCCAGAATGCCCTCTATGGGTCACAGGTAGCAGTGGCTCGCAGAGCACTCTGTTCATGATGACAACGAGGCCCCATGGGCAGGCAGGACTTTGTGTTCCAGGTATCCCCAGTCCAGGTGGAGTCGAGGAGGTGGGCACAGCAATGCCCTGGCTGTCCGTGCCATTCACTCTCTGCAATGTCTCTGTGGAGATAGCAGGACATATGCATGTGTGTGTGTGCATACATGCACACACACACACACCCCACACGTTCATGAGCAAGTGGGTGCACGCGTAAATGTGTGCATGTGCAGGCCAGAGGACAACCTCAGGTGCCATCCTCAGGAAAGGTGTCCACCTTCTTTGAGACATGGTTTCTCGCTCCTAACTGCCCCAGTGTTGGCATTACAAGCCTCAACACCACGCTTGGCAGGGTTCTGAGGACCAAACTCATATCCTTGTGGTTGCGAGTCAAGCACTTTACCAACTGAGCCATTGCCCCAGCATGTTTCGGCTCTGCAGATTAGAGCTCTAGCGTGGTTTTGAAATTCTTTATGTGCACATTTACTTTAGCACAATAAATTCTAGTGTTATTTTGTCACTACGAAAAGACCTCATTTATTCTGTAGGCATAATTCCAATCATGGGTTAACTATTTGTATTAAATGGCCATAAGAACTCTATCTAGACTTCCTCATAGAGAGTGGCTATCAAGAATTTGAAAAGACCCTCCTTAATGTTTTGATTGTTTCTGTGGAGTCATTTGATCAATTAGGTAATCATTTCCAGTATAAAACCTGATATTAAAAAAATATTCTCCCAGAGGCAATTTGGAGTTTCTCATTAAAACATTGGAAAGGGTTTTGTTTGAATGTTAGATGCAAACTCAATATTTAATATATTCCCTACTACTTTGTATTTTATTTTTCTTATCATAATTACATTTTATAAAGAAAGTGTAATTAATTTTTAGATGCTTCTCAATGGAGCTACTCGAGGTCTGTGGGAGAATAGAGAAGCCCATGAATCAGCTTCTAGGGGAGACTGTAGCAGCAAATGGGACATTTTCTGAGAACTTCTGTACTTGGAAGATCAGAGAGTGTTTTCCCAGAAATTAGAGCCACGAGTGGCCCTGGCTAGCTCAGACCTGATTCTGCCCCAAGAGAGATGGATTCTGCCTCCGGGTCACAGTGTCGACTGCACCTCAGACAGGCATGGCACCCATCAACCTTGCACGAGCACAGCTGCTGTGCTCCCCTGGCCACTGCAGCACAGGCTGCACCTTCAGAGCATGTGAGAGCAGTGTCCAGGAGCCAAGCACAGCAGAGGCGTGCTCCCTCTCACTGGACTTGCTCCTGAGCGGAGTGTCCTTGGAACAGCCTCTGAGCATGGCAGACTTAGGTCCCTGTATCTTTCATCCACCTCCCTGAATATTCAATCACCCTGGTGTATTCAGAAATGTGGGCACTTTGACCTCTTAGGTGCCTGTTGGATCACTTGGATTTATTTGTGCTGGATGAAGAAGATGTGACATTAGAAGGCAGACTCAGCCCTCTGCTACCTGTGTGACCTGGGCCGCTATCTCATAAATTAGTCACGTAGGCACTGCTTTCCACATTTGCTACAGGATTATAAGGAACAAATAGCAGCAGCCTGGGTGTCGATAAATGTTGTAAATTGTAACGTATGGTGAACATGGGCAGGTTGATCATTGCTGTCACTTAGTAGGAGGAATGGCTCCTACTAAGTCACAAGAGTCCACTGCTAGCCCTTTGGGAACAGTTCTGCAGTAAGAAATGCCACGGGAGCCCCGTGACAATGGCTGGGTGGCGAGCCAGACTTGGCTTGCAGTGGGTGACTGCCTCTCCAAGGCCCTACTCCAAAGCAACATGTCTGCGAACACAGCCCGGCCCCGCATTCTTCATTGACTAAACAAACATTTACTTATTTATTTTTAAAGAGCGTCTCTTTCTTACCATTCCCAGAATAGTGCATGTTCATTCTGGAACATGTAGGAACATAAATATGCTGAAAGAAAAAAAAAAATGTCAGAGTCACCCCAAATCCTGCTGCGATGAGTGAGTGTCAGACACAAACACACATCTCCCCATTCTTCTCCGAGTATGTTTCAGGAAAATGCTACATCGTATAATACTTGCGTTTTGTGATCTCCTTTTTAAAAAGTTCTAACAGTAAATTTATGGCCGTTTACTAGGTCATAAACTATCCTATAGCTGCAATACCATAAAAAAAAAAAAAAAAAAAAAAGACAAAATCAGCAACAACAAAAAATCGCTGCCCAGCTATCCATACCGTTAAACATTCTGTGGTGCCTACTATGTGCGGTGCCCTGTGCAAACCCCTGTCTGTCCCCCTGGGAACTCCTCATCCTGCAGATCACGCCAGGACCATCAGACCCACTGAGACACAAGACAGATGTCTTACCGTGCATTGTGGGGTGGGAGATGTGCCAGGAAGGAGAGGTCGATTACAAAAGAGAGAGCAGGAAATGCACTTTGACCCAGAGGACTGACCAAGAGCTGCAGGCTGCCTGAAGCATGGGGGGAGAGCATGTAGCAAGTGTGGGAACCCCTCTTCAGAGAAATGATGGTGAGCCACTATATTCTCCGCATGGAGCCAGCCGGCACAGGGTGTAGGGTTTTGCATTAGAATCGGTGCTTTAAAGCCTATTGTCCCACCGGGAAGATGAAAGTCATCATGGATTATATTGGTTTATATTGGTGATCTTGGGAAAGTCACATAAGCGCAAGGTGTGTTAAATAAAATAGGCTTGATTTTCTTCCAAGTTCATGTTACCTAGATGTAACATGGAGGCCCATGGTAGGGAGCGTGGTGATTTGAATAAGAATGTCCCCGTATCAGATGAGATTGGGTGCATTCAGGGCGGTATTGCCACAGACAGTGAACTCTGGTGCTCCCAATTTGATCATTTCCCCCTTGATGGGGAGGCCCTTGGGCACACAGAGGAAGGGGAAGCCGGCTATGGGGATGAGACCTGATAGACTGTGGTCATATGGTGGGAGAGGAGACCCCCTTCTGTGAAAGGTTTAGGAAAGGGGAATAGGATAGAAAGGGGAGGGAGGGAGGGAGAAGGGAGGGAGGGAGGGTGGGAAGGGGAAGATACAAGCAAGGGGAAAACATTCGGGATGTAATCTGAATAAATTATAATAGATTTTTAGAAATTTTTAAAAGAAGAAGAGTGTCCCATTAGGCCCATATGTTTGACTTCTTGGGCCCTACTTATCAGAACTGTTTGGAAGGATTAGGGAATGTGGTCTTGTTGGAAGAGGTGTGTCACTGGGGCCTGGCTTGAGGCTTCTCAGGTGCGATCTTTCTGCCTCCAGGTTGTGGATCAAGATGTGAGCTCTCGGCTGCTATTCAGCCACCTGCCTCCTTACCTCCGCTCTGCTGCTTCCACCCTCTGGAACTGTGAATGGCAGACAAACAAACCCTCCCCTCCATAAACGGCCTCAGGCATGGTATTTTATCTTAGCAATAGAAAAGTAACTAAGACAATGTATTAGTCCGGGCTCTCTAGAATCACAGAGCTTACAGAATGACTCTCCCTCCCTCAGAGAGAGTGAGGGATATAGGAAGGGGATTTATGGGAATGACTTACAGGTTGCAGTCCAATTAATCCAACAATAACTAGCTGTGAATGGAAAATCCAAAAATCTAGTAGTTGCACAGTCCCGGAAGGCTGTGTGTCTCTGCTGGTCTTCCGTATATGCTGGAATCCCAAAGAAGTAGGCTCCAATGGCAGTGAAGGAATGGATGCCCTAGCAAGGTCTGGGTTAAGCAGGCAAAGAACAGAACCTTCCCTATGTCCTTATAGACACTCCAAGCCAAAGGCATGGTCCAGATTAAAGGTGTGTCTTCCCTCTTCAAGATCAGAATTAAGGGCATTATCAAAGTGGCACTGGCTTCTTTGGCTTACGATCCTGTCTTCCTACCCCAAAGGTCTGAATTAGACATGGAGTCACCTACTTCAAACCAAGCAGAATATCTCTCACAGGGGTGCCCTCCGTTTCTGTAATTCCTTTCAGATAGAGCCAAGTTGACACCCAAGGATAACCATCACAGGCCGGCTTGCATCTGCTGCTTGTGATTCTAGGAGCTGGTCCATTTGTTCATAAGGGTCTATCCAACATTTTGCACAGATCTGAACACCCAGAACAGGCTCGCTAAAGCCAAAGAAACCAATGCCACTCTAATAACCAGCCTAGCCCATAGCAAAGTCTGGAGGAAGATCTTGAGAAAGAACAAATATGTATGTTTTTAGCGCATTTAAACAGCCATCAAGGCATACCCATCGGTTCCTCTTCATCACCAGTCTCTCTGGTAGAGGGTCTGTCTGAGTTAAAGGCTTCTGGGTGGGAAAAAACAGATCTACTCAAATAGAAGAGAGCTTATTATAAAGATACAAAAAATTATCTTGGGAAGCCAGGGATAATAACCACAGGACAACCTGGCCTTGTAGGAATTAAAACTGGGCCTGAGGTCAAAGCAATTCTTTTTTGCTTTCTGGCCTCTAACCTCCCAAGCTAAGACCTCCCCTCCCCAAGTATCTATCCACACACATACAACTATATAACCACAGAGGTCATTATCCATCCATCTGTGGTGATTTGGACAGGAATGGCCCCCATATGTATTTCAGTGCTTGGCCCATAGGGAGTGGCACTATTCGGAAATGTGGCCTTGTGAGAGGAAGTGTGTCACTGTGAGGTTGGGCTTTGAGGGCTCCTATGCTCAAGCTATGCCCAGTGTGACACACAGTCCCCTTCTGCCGTCTATGGGTCAAGAACTCGCAGCTCCTCCTCCAGCACCATGTCTGCTGGCATGCTGCCATGTTTCCCATCATGACCATAATGGACCCAATCTCTGAACCTGTAAGCCAGCCCCAATGAAATGTTTTCCTTTATAAGAGTTGCCGTGGTCATGGTGTCTCTTCACAGCACTAAAACCCTAACTAAGGCACCCTCCATCCCTCTATCCATCCGTCTATTTAATCCTCCATCCGATGACACATTGCGAAGCTGCCCTCTAGTGAGCCTCTGCCGTAGACTAACATGTACTTCAGTAAGGACAGAACTGAACAGGCAAATTCTTCCCCCATAAGGAGTTCACAACCCAAAAGAAAATTAGTCATATTTGTGCATATTATCCTTTGGACGGTATTTCTAAGTGGCAGGTTAGGGTTGGCACTGGGGATGCAGAGATGAATACGGTTCCTGCATCTCGCCCCAGGAGTTCACAATCCAGCGAGGGGGGGGACCCATGGATACAATCATCAAACCATCTGACTGATGCTAAAAAGGGAAATTGGTTGGCTGATTAATTGATATTCTGCTTTGTCCCGTAAGAGATGGAAGATTTAAAGATTCGTAGATTAAGATTCTGAGATGTGTAGCAGTGTGGAAGTGGTTTGCGATTGTATGGCTGGGGTCACGGGGTGGGGGCAGAGCACACCCTTACGCATGGGAGTGGGGTTTTCACAACAGGAAATGAAATGTCCATTGTGAGCCTTCTAAGAAAGATGTCATCCCTGCTGCAGGAAATGAGGGCTTGGGAAAGCAGGCCTTCGTAGGAACTGGGGAAAAGGCTTTCTGCCTGCGGTGCTGGGACAGTCATTCTAGATTCTGTAGTGTGGCGGTCCCTTGAGCATTTCTTGAGGCCGTGGAGTGAGTTGGAAGGTGAGGGTCCCCAGAAAATGTTGAGGCCATTGAGGAGAAGGGACCCAGAGCCTGTCCTGAAGGGGAGGTGGGGCAGTACTGGGCCTGATCCAGCCTTTTCCCCAGGGCGCCTCCTCCTTCATGAAACAATGAGTGGATAATTGGTAGTGCACATTGGACACTATAGAGGCAGAGGGGGAGATGTTAGCCACTAAGCTGAGACTGCAGATTTAATGAGAACGCATAACCATCTGCTTATCCCTGACCCTTCAGCAGAGCGCCTTTAAAAGTCACAGACTGGCCGCTGCTGTTTGGGGGGAAACAGAGAAGATACTGTGCTCATGTTTGCAGTCACTGAAAATATCTGAATTATGGAAGAAACTATTGACTCAAAAATGTGTATGTAAAAACAAGAAGTAAAACAGACTTTCACAGGGGGGAAAAATGTGTATGTATTTGTTTGGTTTGTTTGTTTTTTGTTGTTGTTGTTTTAAACTGGTTTTCATGTAGCCCAGGCTGGCCTCCATCTTGCTGAGCAGCCAAGGATAGCCTCTCAGGTGCTGGAGTTATAGGCACACACTGCTACAGCTTATTCATGTGTTTGCTGCCGATCAGACCCAAGACTTACTTCCTTCATGCATGCGAGGCTAGCACTTTACCAAGCGAGCCACATTCCTAACCCGGACTCCAAAAAAAAGGAGAAAGGAAAACTGCAGGAAAAGCATCAAATGTTTAGTGAGAAGCCTCTGTCGGCATCACGTTGACTCTGTTAAATGGCTAAATCCGTATAAATTGCTTGACGTCTGAAATCAGTACACAGATTTGATTTTCTCTTTTCTCAAGAATCCTGAGGAATGCATGGGATGGGGGGGTGGGGGTGGGGGGAAAATCATCACCGAACATAAATACCAGCTCTCAGAACTAAAGCATTTCAAAAGCCAAATGATTGAAAAACAATCTTTTCAAAATATTTAACAGTAAGAAATTACCAAGGTATATGGACACACTCTAATATGCATGTTTGGGATGGACCTTTCAAAACCCAGGGAATCAGCAAGCAGTAGGAATCTTTAAAGGGTTCTGGTTTTAAGTAAGGCCACTTGCTGTGTGTAAGAAGCTCTGGGGGCTTCATTCGCATCATGGGATGGCTATGCGACTCCCACCCAAGAATTGCAAGACACAGCCTGGGTGGCTTGGTGCAAGGTGACCCTGAATGTGGGAGTGGGGTGTGGGGGGTGGGGTGAGGGGATTGGACAGGACGTTCGCGTCAAGGTAAAGGAAGGCATGGGACAATCTCGGGGAAGGTGGCTGTGTCCAGGGAGCAATGCAATGATAGGGCAGAGAGGGCAGAGCAGGCAGAGCACACAAACACTGCCATCGTTAGAACTCCCGCTGTTTGCTCACAGGCTAGCGGGGGGGGGGGGGGGGGTGAGGGGGGGGGGGGGGGGGGGGATGGAGGGATGGGCAGAGCTGAAACCAGAGGCTGTAACTGTGACAAAGGCTACAGCAGCCACCAGAGCAAGGGCAGTGGGGGGGGGGGGGGGCTGGGGTAAAAGGGAGAAGGTAATCCCAAATGAAAGGTCTGGGAGGTTGCATAATGAGCCTGGATGCCCACTGAGCCTCAGAGCTGTGCAGGAATTTATTCCGGCGCTGAGCCAGAGGTAGCCAGCATAGGATCCAGGGCATTCTGGAGGTCTCTGGGGATCGTGTGTTGCCAGCCTGCTCTGCTGGCCCTTTCCCTGCCGAAAGATGTCAGCCGTCAGGTGCTGTTAAGTGCTACTTGGGCAAAACCTTGCTGGACAGGGGATCAGGGTATGACTTGACTGGAAGCAAAGGTGTTCACGAGGGTTCAGCCTCCCCGCCCCGCCCCCAGCTTGGCAGAGCATTTGGCTTCTGGGAGCTGTCCTGCTGTCCTGGAACTGGGCCCCACCCCCCAGCACTTCTTGGCCACAAATGCTTTTGGGGGTGGGGGGGGCATAAGACAGCTTTCTTGTTTACTACAAATCTCTAAAACCTCTCCTGATGGGGGAATCGGTGTGCAGGTGTTTAAAGAAACTAGCCTAAGGGGAGCAGGCATTCGAATGAGGTGTTGTGTGAGTCAGAGCCCGTACTAGACAGGGCCTAGGGGTGACCAGGACCAGCCCCGCACGGGAGGAGCAAAGACATTTTTTTATTCCCTTTCTCCCCACAAGGGGATGAAGACAAAGAGGCATTTCAATGTCAGGCCAAGGTCACCCCATATTAGGAGAACCGGAATCCCAACCCCGGACTGGTGTGGTGAGGAGGCAACCCTTGGACTAGGTTTTATTGTTGGGTTGGTTTGAACTTGCAGGGTGAAAAGGGAAAACTTTCGAGGTATAGATGACTGTGATGAACAAAGTCACGTAAAAGACGCTTTCTCGGGGGGGGGGGGGGGGCGCTCAGTGTTTGCCAGGCAAGCTTGAGGGCCCGTGTTAGAGCCCCAGCACCAGCACGAAGCTGAACTTGAGGTTCTGGAGAGATGGCTCGGTGGCCAAGAGCGCTGCCCGC
Source organism: Acomys russatus (assembly GCF_903995435.1). Lineage (NCBI taxonomy): Eukaryota > Metazoa > Chordata > Mammalia > Rodentia > Muridae > Acomys > Acomys russatus. Next base: position 18,387,307 of record NC_067165.1, read on the forward strand.
TCCTGCAGACAACCTGGGTGGTTTCAGCACCTTGCACACTCCCGGCAGCTCACAACCGCCTGTAACCCCAGTTCTAGGGAACCAAAGCTCTCCTTGGCTCTGTGTGGCACGTAAGCCACACAGCCAAACACATACATTCCTTTGCAGTTGTTTTCAAGACAGGGTTTCTCTGTGTAACCTTGGCTGTCCAGAACTCACTTTGTAGACCAGGCAGGCCTCGAACTCACAGAGATCCACTTGCCTGTCTGCTTCCCAGAGTCTTGGAATTAAAGGCATGCTCCACTGTGCTCAGCTCACATATTCATTTGGGTGGGGGGGGGGGGGATGTTAGACATGAACCTACCTATATCCCAGGCCTGGGAAGGCAGAGACAGGATTCCTGAGAATTGACGACCAATTGGCTGATCTAGCCAAATTAAGAAATTCCAGGTTTAGTGAGAAGTCACGCCTCAAACAATAACGCAGAGAGCATGGCTACGTGACTGAGGAAAACACCCAACATTGACCCTTGGCCTCCACATGCACACGCGTGCACACCTACGCACACGCGTTTGCCTGCAGACCAGGTTCCACAGCCACACTTGTTTTAGCTCATCTAATCTGTACAACATTATAAAACAGGCCTGCTTGATCCCTATTAAGGTTAATGCTACAGCAGGGCAGGAGTGAGTGAGGTACCCAAGGTCACACACTTAACTAGCTCACAGCCTGAGCACAGCTGTTGCCTTTAATACTACAGACAAGATGGAGGCTGGTATTATTTCCCAGAGGCGGCACCTTCCTACAAGTGAGGGGACTTATCTGGAGTCCCCTCTGCCTTCAGTCCTAGAAGTTATTTCCCGGGAACTCCTACTTCATTGATAAAAGCCCCGTGCTTCCCACAATCCCACACTCCTAGATCAATCGCTCCTCATCTTGCCACAGAGGCCCCTGTCGCCACTAGATTACTTTTAAGGTTTTCAATAATTCTGTGCAGAGACAGAGCAGCATAAAGCAAAGCTAAAAATATCATTTTTCTGTAGCTGTCATAACAACATTTGGGCTAATTGATTCTCAATAGAATAATGACATCCAGTATGTAGTGAGAAATATTCATGAAGAGATCTGTGAAATCCTCGAGGTGCTGGGCCGCGCGCAGCCCAGGACAGCGGGAGAAGGCAGCTGCCTAGACGGCGCCTGCGCGACACTGCCGCACTGCACGTGGTGGGCGAGGCCTGACTGCCAGCCAGCCTGCAGGACTGTCTTTGGACATCAAAGAGCTTTAGTCACCGAGGACCGGGCTCCCAACCCCCGAGGCTGCTTTAATCAGAGCAAGGTGATGAAAAGATTAGAGGGTATGATTTATGGAGCGAGATTAGCATCTGAGGAGTCGAGGGGGAGAAAAGAGAAGTCTCTCCAAGAAGTTGAGATAACAAAGGCTGCGGGAGGAGCCAGAGAGATGGGGGAAGGAGAGGCGGCGGCTGCAGGGCTGGGGCTGAGTTTTGAGTGGACTAGGAGGAAAATGGAGGCAGTTAGGGGGTGGGCAGGAGGGAGGGCAAAAGGTGCCGGTTCCACCCCCATCTGTAGCAATGCCTTGACTTTATTGCACTTTGGGGCACTTTCAGAGCATTCTTGCAAGACGGCCTGCCAGGTTCAGAAAAGAGGAAGGCCAGTTTGCAGATCCTTGGGTGGGGGGCGGCAGCAGTGTGCTGGTTGCGGGGTGCTATGGCCTGGTCTTCAGGCTAGCAGCCTTTACGTTCAGGGTACTCGCGCTATGTGACCCAAGTCTGACCTGGCTTTGCAGGAGAAGCGCACTGTGTGCAGCTTGAAGGTATGCATATGTCTGCGAGGTGGTGTGCCCACACGACGCTCCCATGTTTCAAACAGGAGATATGCGGGGGGGGGGCACATTTTATCCCCCACTGCAGCCCTGGGGGAAGCGGGGACTCTTGTTATTGCATTCTTGCAGAAAAGGCAAAGCTGAGATGCAAAGCGCTTATGACATATACCAAGGCACACAGCTTTTAAAGTAGCTGAGCTGAAACTGGGGCTTCGGTTTGCTCAACCAAAACCCCACAGAGAGAAGAGGAGCAGGGGTGTGTGAAGAGGTGGCTCCCATGAGGTTTGCATCTCCTGGGTGCACACTAAGGAGTGTCCTTGCGTGCACCCTTCTGGAAGCTAAGTGTGCATCGTGGGAGGTGGATCAGATGGGTGTGTCTTGAAGACAGTGCAACAAATCCTATTGATCTGGTACTGAACCCCACAAGCAACACCCCACACTGAGAGCCTTAATTCCTGCCCCCCCCAAGGTTTATTAGCCTCTATGTTTAAGTGTGAGCCCTCAATTACAGTCGCCCTCTCGTGCTCCCACCTGTGTGACCCCTGCCCTTGCTACAGCCTCACCTGTTGGTTTTGGAAGATCCTGGTGTGACTTCTGTGAGGTCAGTCTGTTCTGTTCTCCAAATGCCTTCGTAAATATCTGCGACCCAGACCTGGTCAAGGTCGGTGCCTCATCCTGCCTCTACTGATGAGCCTCCCCTCGCCACCCCCCCTACTCCCCCCACCCCCGCCTCTGTTGATGAGTCATGCCAAGAACGCTAAGATTAGTCACCAGGAAGGTGCCCACGGCGTGCAAACCTTTGAGTGTTGCGGCATAATTCTCTAGAAGGGCAGGGCGCTGTCTCTTTTCCTGTCCTGTTGGTGCCAGGAACATGACAGCTGCTCAACGAATAGGCATCATATGCTTTCTGAGCATGCCACTGAACATCATATGTTTTCTGAACATGGCACATCAGTGCCACCCACACTTTATAATCTGGTACCTGGAATGGCTCCTTCACCTTCCGTCTGCCTGTTGCTCACTTTCTTGACAAGGCTTAGAGGCCAGGAAGCCCCGGGGACCAATATCCGAGACAAACACTGTATTTACCTCCCATCCTTGTAGAGAGGACTTCAGGTACCTTGGTTCCTCCTAGACATCCCTGTGTTCATGCACGAAACTAATAATGGGTAACAGCTTCTGGATCCTAAGTATTGGCCCTTGGTAAGGGACAGACACGCTGCTACGTTGCTAGTGGTGCTCTCCTTACCCAATTTTCCTGCAACCTGAAGCTGAGGTCTACAGCACATCTCCCATAGCCACACAAGCTCCAAAGCTGACCCGACTTGCTGTCACAGCTCTACTCCAGCTTCCTCCGGGTTGGCCTGAGTTCCAGCCAGATCAGGTCTGAGCTGAGGCTTCTGCTGCACACAAGCCATGAACCTCCCTGTCAGCAGATGGAATTATCATCCCAACTCCAGACGAGGGAAGAAAGCTGAGAGCAGTCAAGCAACTTGCCAAGGTTCAGACAAGTATTGAGAAAGCTGAACTAGAGTTTTAATCCAGATCTGCCAATATAGCTTTTAGCTGCAGGGAAGGAGGAAGGGAGGGAGGGAAGGAGGGAGAGAGGGAGGGAGGGAGGGAGAGAAGGAGAGAGGGATGGAGGGAAGGAGGGAGGGAAGGAGACAGGGAGAGAGGGAGGGAAGGAGGGAGGGAAGGAGACAGGGAGAGAGGGAGGGAAGGAGGGAGGGAGGGAGGGAAGGAGGGAGAGAGGGAAGGAGGGAGAGAGAGAGGGAGAGAGGGAGGGAAGGAGGGAGAGAGGGAGGGAGGGAGAGAGGGAGGGAGGGAGGGAGAGAGGGAGGGAGGGAGGGAGGGAGGGAGGGAAGAAGACTGCTAATGGTGTTGTTTCCTGAGTTGTGTGCCAGGGTCCTGGAGGAAATTTTAAAATTCTCAGTCCCCAGAAGGACCCAAACAAAGACCTCTAGTACATGACTAGGCATGCTTGAGTTAGCCTTTCCTCAGGAGGCTTGCTGAACAATATTCATACAGTATATTCACAAAGGGCAAGACTCACCAGGACACTGTCTACTGACTTCTTATTGAACTAGGGAGGTTGAGGCTCCCCACCCAAAATGGGGAGGGGATTGCGTTTTTGAACAGAATGCCATCTCTGTCCAGAGGCCAACTGAGATTTAAAAGAAGGGATGCAAAGAAATTTTGATAGTAGGTATCCAGACCCCGCGATTCATCCGTCAAACGGTTGTGGGCCAGCGCATGCTCCTTGAGCCTCTGGTTCCTACTGCCTAAAATGGCACATCACTGCTTACCCTTCTTCTCTGCCGCTTCTTGGGGAAAGCGTCACACCTGTGAGCCCACTCCTCGGATGGAGCAGGGTGAGAAGTGGGAGGGGACATATTTCCCCTGAGGTGTTGTGCTCAGGAAGCTCAGGCCCAGAAGTCTGGGCGTTAACTTGTCCTGAGTCTTAAAGCACAGAAACCAGAAGGCTGTTCCTACTTGAGGTGAGTTGCTTTATTATTCATGCATTCTTTGTTATTGATCATTGATCATGGAGAAGAGGCCTACGGGAGACATTGAGCCAAGTACTTTGTGGAATTCAAGAGGTCAAACAGACAAGGACCCTGACACATTGGAAGAGATGAGGTACACACATAATCACCAGGCTATGAGGCACAGAAAGGTTGGCATCGGGAGCGGGCGGGAGGGAGTTTCTGCCTGGGAACCGATCTGGAGGATGCTTCCAGCAGAGGCAGCCGGGGAATGCATCCAGGAAGAAGTAGCATTTAGAGCTGGGGAGGAGCCTTGAAGGTGGTAAACACGTTGTCGCGCAGGAAGGACGATCTTCCCGGGAGATGGTAGTTCATGAATTTGAATTCAGCCACATAGATGCACACGATGTAATAATGACTTAAAATATAAAACTAAAGAGCAGCTATGGGGGAAAGGAGAAATTTTGCCCTCTGCTGCACTTAGGAGACAAAGTGAGAGATAACACCTGCTATTTCCTCAGTGACTTTGAGGTTCTCCGGGCCTTCCCTGTGAGCATGACCCTGAGAATAATTCTACTGTTGCAAGGCACGGATCCTTTATGTAACGTGGACCTCACATCCAGCTTCATCTGGTGCTTAGGCCAAAGAAAAGCGGTGTGTTCCAATGACCCACTGCCTTGGACTTACAGAGTGATGGCATCTCGGTCCCCCCGCCCCCTCCTAAGGGATTTGTAAGGGCCATTTTGACCATGCCTGGTTTCCTCTTTGTACACTGACTTTAAACACCATCTCTACATCACACGGACGACTGCCATGGGAGCAGCGCAGCACAGGCATGGCGTTGGGGACAGCTGGGACGTGCGGGAACGTAATTAGAGGGCTCCGTGACTGTTCAGGCAGGGCTCGTTGGATTCCAAGAGCTGGTGAGTCGGCTGTGATCTTCGGAATCCTCATTAGAAATTCTCTCCAGAGCCTGGGGCATATGCTTTTGCTCGTCTTTAATAATGGCAAATCTTTATGCTTTGAGGCTGGGTTTGATTTCGGGGAAACAACCACAAGAGGCATTTGGAGCCCAGCCTGGTGGAAGAACAAGCTGGAAAATGTGCTTCTGGTTATCTGGGAGGTGGAACTGTAATTGGCACATGGAGATTACCAAGTTCAGGTAGAAGCCAGAGCAGGCAGCCCCAGGGGGAGCGCAGAGTGACTCCGGGGAATGCCAGCTGGGTACAGAACGGAATTCTGTTGTCCTCCAGCTTAGCATGCAGGCTTCCCCTCTGTCTCTTCCCAGAGCTCTACTTCCAGAATATTCTCATGCACAGAAGTTAACAGGCGCGGGGTCCAGTTAGAAGTAGGGAGGTACCGAAACTCTGTGTGACTTCTCTCTGGTATGGCGTGACCCTAAAGGCCACACAACAAAGACGCCGTCCATAGCCCAATAGCTAAATGCGGATCAGAAGGAGAATGAGAGACGATCCCACTTTCAGAACGCCAGAACCGCAGACTTCATCCAGGGTCTGCTGCCTGAGAGCTTGATATCCCTGCAAAGTTCCCATGAGCTGCAGACACACCGATAGAGGTGGGACCCCATGGGAATCGACAGTTTCCCATCACCCTCTGCTCCTGCCACCTGGGACTGTTGGCCTAATTCTGAGATGACCGTCTATGTCCACCTCTCACACCCATACAACAGTGGGCCCTACTACTTCCAGGAAAACTTCCCTTTAGAGAGACAAGCTCTTCAAAGCAGAACTATGCTAAGCTGCAGTGGGGGAGTTCCTGAGGGAGACGGTATGTTTGTTGTAGTGTTTGTTTCACGGTCTTTCCTAATAGTATGAAAAAGATGGCCCACCTGTTCATCTCACCCTGAGACTGGGGAAACCATGGGCTTCAGGCTCTGAAGATTCTGCAGCGTAGGGCCATCCAAGGAGGAAGCTGACCGAGAGCTCTCACACCCATGACAGCTCACACTCCACAAACACACTTTGCACCCTGAGACAATGCATGCCCATCCATCTTCACGTTCACAAACATTCAACCTACAGGAACCCAGTGCATGCGTGCAGCTTCCCACCTGTCCCAAGTAGTCTATGATAGTCACCAAGTGCACCAAGTCACATGTTCTTTCCTCCAGGCTCCTGGGGAACACTGAGGCTTGGAGGGCTGACTGAGAGCCCTGAGTAAATGCCTCTCTCCTGCTCTAAGTACAATGGTGTGGGGTAAGAAGAACAGCCACGGGGGTGGCTCAGAAGCAAAGGCGAGCCTGGAAACCTGAATTTGTTCCCTGAAACCCACATAAAGGCGGAAGGAGAGAGGAGGGACTCATTTCACAAAGTTGTTTCTTGACCTCCATGTAGGAGCCATGGCATGTGTGCCCACAAGTATATGTCATTATAACAATAAATTTTAAAAAACCATTAAAGTGCAGATTTGATGGTCCAGTGTGAGCCGCGCAGTCTTGGACAAGACACTTCTCAGTGCCATACTTTTTCTTTCTGTAAGATGAACACCATAAGGACACTACACAAGCTCCTGGGTGAGGTTAGTGCTTTGCCTTGTAGAGAGTCTGAAAAAGGATCCATCACAATAACCATTATAATTTCTAAGTGAGGAGCAGACATTTCAACAGCCCATCCAGACTAGAACGGGCTGTGCAAACCGACCGTGGGTAGGGTTAAGGCATTTGTCCCTACCACATCTGGACAGGTGGCTCAGCACTTCTGATCCAGGAGCTCTGAGATTCGCGTTAGAGGTGGAGCTGGTCAGTGAGGACCCAGAAATGGCCAGGCGATTCCCAAAAGAACTTTACATAATCAATGCCGAATCTATTACAAAACATCTATATGCAAAGATGACTCTTGCCCCAGCTGATGAAAAAGTGACTATTGGCAAATCCCTGACAAATGTTTCTGGGATGTGAGGACTTTGGGGGAAGGTAAGGAGGGCAACAGAAGGGGGAGATGGTGGTCCTTTCCACTTGCAAGAAAAAGTGTGTTGGTAGTCTGGAGACTAGAGGACACGGGTGGGTAGGGAGAATGAGGAACAGCCCAGCAGGGCGCTCCCTTCAGAATGCCTCCCAGGAAGGTGACATGGGGTCACCAGTGGCTGAAGGGACATGCACTTGAAAGATGTGTGTATTATACCGCAAAGGAGCCAATGGGCCCCCACATGCTGTGGGCTTCCTGTAACTGCTTGAGAAACAAACAGTTCCAATAAAAGTCAGGAGAAGGAGAAAGGGTGGAGTGGGGTGGGTGACGCACAGACAGTGGCTGGAAAAACTTCGAGCGTAACAGTTCTGACTTCCCATGATGAGAACTTTCCCAGCGTTAATGAGCTAGGAAGATTGGGAAGCAAAACTTGGCTTGGGGTGCATCTCGCACACAATAGGGTAGAGATGGATTCTTGAGCTTTGAGACCCAGACCCTCTTTTTATAGGAAAGATGGGGCTGGGGGGAATCAGTGAGGGGAAGGCCAGGCTATGTCTCATGAGGTCAGCAGGGGTCCTCAGGCCTGTGGACGGGGCTAAGGATGGGCACATCTATCTGTACATGCAAAATTTCTCTGACAATAGGTGTAGATAGACACATATATTTTTTTTTTTCCCAAGGAGAGGAAACATCACGGTCATCATATTTCCAGGGCAGCAAGACTTCAAACACACAAGTGCAATTACAGGTCAGGGTACTAAGGTTCAGTCTCACCCTCGCTCCTTTCTAACTGTGCGGCTTTTGGTACATTTCCAGTGTCCCTACATCTTATCGTTCTTCATCTGAAAAGGGAGGGGGTTGGGAAGCGAAGTACATAAATAGCAAAAAATGACCATAGGTGATACGGGATTGCAACGTGCCTTGTGTATGATAAACCCACACACTGGCTATTCGCTGATGCACTCGTATAAAGATCATACCTTTTTTTTTTTTTTTTTTTTTTTTGGAAGATAAGGTAGCAGAGGAAAGCATCTTTTCCTTGTACTTGGGCACAGGCATGGCGCATGCGGGTGGGTAGGTCCCTTGGAGGTGGAACTGGTGCGTGCTAGGGTCCAGAGTCAAAAGCTGCTGGCAGGAAGATGGGCCTGGGAGCCGCTAGCCCTGCACCCTCCGCAGGGCAGTTTGTATGCAGCGGGTGTTACAAGAGTGTGTCCCCAAGAGGGGAGGGCTGCTCCATAAGACTGATTTGTTGCTGCTGAACCTCATTAATCAAATCTTACCGGAGAGAGCCTCCTGCAGCTGCTGGCAGGTCAGCGTCGGGGAGATAAGTGATGTAGCCAGACCCAGCGAGGGGGAGAGATGAGGCGGTCATAAGTCTTGATGGTGGCAGGCTCTGAGGCAGGAGCTCTCAGCCTGGCGTCCTCCTCTGAGCCTGGGGCAAATCTCCATGGGGCAGGACAAAATTCTTCCTCCTTAGGGATGCTCTGGAGAAATAGGAGCTGGGAAAAGAGGGGAACCCCTGGGAAACGGGGGGGGGGGGGCGCTTTCCATGGCTTGGCCAATGAGTAAAGATAACCTGATATTTATGAGGTCTCTGGCTTCAGTGTCTCCAGGCAGGCACCCACGTGGCTTCCCAGCCACATCCTTGGTTGGTCCCACACAACCCCATTGCCCAAGCAGTGCTCCCACCAAACTGGAACATCCACCCTCTCCGCTTCTGCTCCATGGGACAAATTACCCGATGCTTTGAACCGGAGTTCCCATGGTAAATGCAGTAGTAAGCACCAGTGCTGCCTTCTCTCATCCTCATTAGCAATCCTGGGATGGAGTATCCGTACCATCCCACAGGGCCAGAAACTGGACTCAGCCTTTAGCGGGTAGGGGCCAGGGCTTGGCATGGCTGGGTGTTGGGGCAGAAGGCTTTATGTACCAGGAGTCCTGAATACCATCTTAGGGGCCTTTTGTCTAGAAACACTGGCCTCAGTTTAGTGCTAACCTAATTGTTTCCTTGGGCCAAAGGGCCTGTTTCTGCTCTTTACCCAGGGTCCGGAGGTCCTCTGTGGTCAAGACCTGAGCTGGTAGAAGCAAGAAACTGAGCAGGCGCTTGGCACCTCACCACTAGGCTCCAACTGTCCAGCTATATGACTCTGGATTTTTATTTCTCTGAACTCCCACTTGCTATAAAAATTCAACAAACCAACTAACCAACCAAAAACAAAGGCCCCCTTATAGAGAAGCTTCTTTTCAGAGAGAGAGGGGCACAGTTTAATATGGAGAGTCATAGCTAGTCAAAGGGCTGAGCATGTCTGTGAGTCAGTCCTAAATGAGACAGACACACTTATCTCAACAACCCTGCCCCACCCCATCCCAAAACAGGGGGATGGATGAGAAAGGATGCAAAAGGCAGAGGATGGAGAAGGATGCTGTGATACACTGTCTCCTGGACACGGCAGTGCTCTGGGAGCCCTTGTGGTTACCTGTGTGAGATCCAGCCAGCCAAGCTGAGGAACTGTTGGCAGCTGATGGCCCCTGGAGGAGGGAGACTGACTTTCCTCTCGCAGTGTGGCCCCTGGTAGGTTGCTACGCTCTGATGGATGACCCCACACTCATGGCAGCACTAATTAGATTCAGTGGTTGTTTTTGTTTTAAGAAAGAAGAATACAGCCAGGTGGTGGCGGCGCACACCTTTAATCCCAGCACTTGGGAGGCAGAGGCACGTGGATCACTCTGTGTTTGAGGCCAGCCTGGTCCACAAAGCGAGTCCAGAATAGTCAAGGCTACACAGAGAAAGAAAGAAAAGAAAAGAAAGAAAGAAGAGGACAGGAGGTTGGGGAGGGGGCTGTTAGGAGGAGTTGGGGGAGGGGTGGAGAGGGGAGTGAGTGATGGATACCATCAAAACATATCGTATGTATGTAAAAGTAAAAAAGTGGTCATTTCAACGAGCTGTTGATGGGGGAAAAGAAACTTGTAAAACTCTTTGGATAGCGCTAGGCACGTAGGAAGCCCTTACTGATTGCTCTTCTCACTAGGGACCCAGGGAAGACTCTATCTAGTCACTCCCTGTCCGGAGCCTTGTGATTCCTTCCCCCAGTGTCTATGGCGAGCTGGGTCTCCTGCCTGTGGGCCCTTTCTCATCAGCAGACATTGTTTCTGCCATACTCACACACTGCCCAACCTGGGCTTCTCTGCTCTGCTCACCATGCCTCCGAGACCGTGGGTTACTTTCAAGTCTTACAAAGCAATGGACTGGACACCTCATTCCGCCTGTGGATGGCATGCTTTGCAGCCTCCAAAGCTGAAATGGAAAGTAGGGGGCACAGAAAAAGGGGAGGCAGGGGGTGTTGGGGGGGGAGAAAAGGAAATGGGCAGCTGGAGAGTTGGCTGTGCTTGTTGCAGACGATCTGGTTACCCACAGCAGGAGGTTCACAACTATCTACAACTCCACTTCTGTATCTGACACCCTCTGGCCTCCACGGGCACCTGTACACACATGGAATGCATAGACTCCTGCACATAAATAAATAAAATGTAGATTAAGGGGAGGGAAGCCAGTCTGTCAGATATACAGGCAGACAATGCCTAGTATCCCCCCAGACACACATACACACACACACACACACACACACACACACACACACACACACTGTGCTTAGCAGCATGTTGCATGTCTTATAAACCTTAGCTCATGTCATCTTCACAGCACCCTTATTCTAGGCCTGCTTTACTGGAGAGGAAGCGCAGAGAGGTCACGTGACCTTTCCGAGGACACCCAGATAAGGAGCAGCAGAACTGAGCTTCCTACGGGTGGCTGGCCGTGCCCTTTAACCACAGGGGAGACACCCCAGCGCAGAATAGGAGACCTGCTTTAGGAGCTCAGAGGACACCACCTCCTTCCCTGAGGCACACAACACACCATCGGAAAGGCTCCACTTTGCAGGGTGGCTGGGCCCAAGTTCAGGAGTTGTTAACTTCTTTGTACTTCTCTCTTTGCCTCGTTCTGGGGGTAAAACTGCATTTGGTTTTTTAAAATTCCCTTTTTATTTAGTCGCTGTGAATGTTAAGAACTGCCAGTACTGGGAGCTGAGATCCCATCCATATGCCAGGTTTTAAATAGCAGGACTAGAAACAAGTTGACACAGGGAGACCAGACTCATCCCAAACATGCAGCTACTGCACTGTTCAGACACGAACCTGGTGCCCCCGCCCCGCCCTGCCCGCTCGCCCTGCCTTCCCACTTCAAACGCTCGCACAAGTCATCTCGATGGTTTCAGAAACAGCACGGATTTCTATCTGCGGCTCTGCATGTGTGAGGACACAGGGAGTGACCCAGCCTCCTGAAGGTGTACACGTGGACTCTTGGTTTGCCTCAGGCCATGGGAGTGACCGTCCATGTCCCTCTTTCAAGTCCCTTCCACTTCCTGAAGTCACAGATCCTCTGTGGCTACCCCAAGATTCATGTACTTTTGAAAGCATACTGAGCTTGACCTTCTGTCTGTCAAAACAGGCTCCCTGACCCTGGGTAGCAATAGAAATGTTGCCCTCACCCTCCAGGTGTCTGTTTGCTCCTCTGCAAAGTGATGGTAGCAGACAGAGCTAGCTGAACCTTACCCAAGCTACCTGGCTTAAGGACCTATGAGCAAGTCCTATCGGAGCCTCTTTCTTTTCCTGTAAAGTGGGGGGTCACAGTGACCTGTCTCCTGGAATGCATTGCCTTGAGGGTCAAGTGCCTGAGGTTGTATGAAACACAGGGGCTGAGTGGGCTAGCATGGGGTGAGTTCGCCCATTGGGGTGACCAAAGCCTGGAGCTGTCTGCCTCCAGAAACACTGGGGTGGAGTCCTGGGTCCATGCATGTAGGTCACCCGCCCAGGCTTTGGTACGTGCTCTGAGCCCTCATTACTGGAGTGGAGCTATTCCGTGGGGAAACTCAACACACCGTTCAATCTTCAACCACCCTGTTTTTACTCCAGCCTGAGCCCACAGGGCCTGTCTAGGCTACAGGGAGGGGGCAGGGTTGATCTATGGGTTGGATAACCTGCCTGGGGAAAGGGAGGGGGGCCTCTGACCCAGGGGTAAATCATGGACTTCCCCCAGGGCCCTTCAGTTTCCCAGGAAAGGAGCCCCGGGCATTTGTTATCTCAATGTTTCCCCCGAGGGGCTGACCACTTGATTCATTTCACTCACACTAATTGGATGTAAATTAGATGAGAAATCAGTAATTTGTCCATAGATTTGTCATTCTGGTGGTGGCTTTCCAGGCAGAGGAAAGCATATCGGCCTTGCAGGGCCCCCAGCTGTAAGGAAGGAAGAAGCCTTCCTTGGGGGGTGAAGATTGGGGGTTGGGGGAAGGATGGGGGAGCTCTCCCTTGGTGATCTCTGGCTCCAGGCTGCTTTAAAAGGATAGTGAGGAGGAGGAGGAGCAGAGAGAGAGGAAGAGGATGAAAGAGTGGTGTCGGGGAAGAGGGAGAGAGACAATCTGCTGAGGGGTGGGGGACCTTTCAGGTGAGCTTGTTTAGTGTCGATAGGAGAAAGGATTACTGCTTGCCTCCTCCTGCAACAATATGCTAATCAACCCCTTGGGCCCACTCCGGGCTGGGAAGCTGGGCAGCTGCCCCTGTCTGTCTCTGGAGCCTGATGGCTTCTGATTTAATGAGGGGGAGGGCATAGAACAAGCTCTTGCTCTTGGGAGTGGAATCAGACCATGCCACACAGGTCAGGGGCGGCGGATGAAGGGTGGGCCCAGCTCGGGACCCGCAGGCAGAAGAATGAATAGCAGCATCCTGAGCCCCTCCCCCAAGACCCCCAGCCTTGCTCTAGGGTGGGCAAAAGCAGCGGTGCATGCTCCATTTATTAGAGAGACAGGCAGAGTCTCCTGAGAGAGGGCAGAAATGCAAATATTTTGAATGGGAATTTGAGGACTGCAACCTGGGTATAAAGGAAAACAGTGAAGGTGGCAGGTAGAAAACGGGAAAGAGGTCATTGTCCAAAGACCTCTTTGGAGTACTTATATCCTGATTATGATAGATGCTAAGTTTGCAGTCCCCCTCCCCCTGCTACCGTGTGTGTGTGTGTGTGTGTGTGTGTGTGTGTGTGTGTGTGTGTGTGTGTGTGTGTGTGTGTGTGTACACGAGCACGCGCATGCTAGAGTGGAATTTCTACCAACCCTCTTGCCCCGTAGCTGAGGAAAGACTTCTAAAGGCAGGTACTGGCCAGGGGACTGAAGAACAGGCCGAGGGGTGTGTGTGTGTGTGCGGTCTGAGGTGTTGGGATTTTGAGTTTGAAAAGATTCAAAGGGGGTCGATGAGATGGTTCAGCATGTAAAGGTGCTTGCCACGAAGCCTGAAAACCTGATTTTACCCAGATTTCACATACTGGAAGGAGAGGATCATTTCAGAATGCTGTCTTCTGACCCTTACGTGTGTACTGTGACATCTACGTGCGCGCGCACATGTGCGCACGCGCGCGCGCGCACACACACACACCTGAGACAGAGATAGACAGATTTGTAAAAGAAAAGACTCAGCATTATGAGCTCGTTCATTCATTTAAATGCCACATGTTTCTTAGGCTTTAACTGTTGGCCAAGCTTGGCAGAGGGTAAGCCAAAAGACTCAGTTCCTTAAGCTCGGAAGCGGCCAAAAGTCCAGGAAGGGAAGCAGCCACTAATCAAATCATTGTTCACATCACATCTGAGTGCGATGATAAACTATGCTGAGAGCCAGCCGTGATCAGAGCAAGGGACTTGGAAAACGGGTAACAGGAGCTGAGCATGGCCGATCCTGGGAGGATGTGGAAATCACACTAAAAACCAACTCAGTGACAAAAAAGTCAACTCGGCTTACAGGAAGGATCGGCCACTGTCCTGACTTTGTTGGGTATGCACATGTGCACAGCGCACACAACTGAGCATCTGAAAATGCTTTGTGAGTGTATATGCGCCTGCGTGTTTGTCTTCCTGCAAGTCCGTGTGTGTCAGGGGAAACCAGCAGGGACAGGCTGCGGTCTCTACATGGTGTGTGCTGCGGCCATTGGGTACACTCCTAAGCACCTGAAATCCAGGAGTAACCCGAGGCAGGTCTCAGGTCTACCTCTTTGCTTCATGTCCCTGAATCTGAAAAAGAGAAAGGAACCCAGTTCCTTGGTTTCATGAACAGCGTTTTCATGATCCATGACTCTAACCTGTGGTTCTGTGGAGGAGAGCACGTGGCTCAATGAGCTTCCATCAGGACTTTTCTTTCCTGAACCTTCCTTCCAGACTCCCTTCTTTGCTCACTACATTATATTATATTGAATGTTTTAAGAAATCTACGTGTAGGGCCTGGAGAGATGGCTCAGCGGTTAAGAACACTGCCTGGTCTTCCAAAGGTCCTGAGTTCAATACCCAGCAACCATATGGTGGCTCACAACTATCTATAGTGAGATCTGGTGCCCTCTTCTGGTGTGCAGGTGTATGTGCAGGCAAAACACTATATACTTAATAAACCTTAAAAAAAAAAAAGTGTGTGTGTGTGTGTGTGTGTGTGTGTGTGTGTGTACTGAACTCAGATCATCAGGCGTGGCAGCATGTGCCTTTACCTACTGAGATATCTTGCCAGACTTATTGAGCTCTTTTTAAGGGCATGGTGTAAGCCAATCCAGTTTCCTTTCTTTTGCTGTGATAAAACACTGTGACCAAAAGCAACTTCGGGAGTTAAGGGTTTCTTTGGTTTATACTTGCAGGTCACAGTCCATCAAAAGAAGTTAGCGTAGGAGCTTAAGACAGAAACTACGGAGAAACTCTGCTTGTCAGGTCATTCTCTGTTACTCAACTAGCTTTCTAACACAGCCCAGGACCACGTGCCTGGGGAAAGTACCGCCCACAGTGGACTGGCACTTCCTACATCAATTAGCGATCAAAACAAAGCCCTATAGGTCTACCAGAAGTAGATAACTCTTCAACTGAGGTTCTCTCATTCAAGATGACTCAAATAGACAATAAACTCTAACCAGCACATCTTCCAATCTGTTATGCCATTTGGTGGGTGTTTCTACTCCCATTCTACCCATTGGGGAACTGAAGGCCAAAGATCAAGTGATTTGTCCAAGATCAAGTCGTCAGCAAGAGTAGAGAGGCTTGCTCCAGACTCAGAGCCTGCTCAGAGTCACAGCTGCTTTCAGCCACCTCACAGCCCCCTCCCCTCCCTCCTGTTTCCTGCCTTCCTCCCTTCTCTTCCTCTTGCTCACCCTCTCTCGCGTCTACAAACATTGACAAGTTCACAATGAGCGCGAGGCCTGGTTATTCACATCGTACCGCGCCTCCCTGCTTTGCACAAATGTGGTTTCATAACAGGGATCTGATTCACGCTCAACTTTTAAGGACACCTATGTCTGCATCCCCTTGCCAGTTCCTTGCAAATGTTAAGGTGCCGAGGGAGAATCATCGACATTTTAAAGTCGGAAGCGGAAGCACAGGCCTCATTTCACACAGGCAGACCGAGGCTCTGCAGGGAAAGAAAGTTTGTGAAGGACAAAGTGAATCACCAGGGGAGATGAAAAGACAGACAGGGCTGCTTTCACTGTCTTGTGTTCCTGACATCACACCTGGCTTACCTCTGAGAAATCAGGGCATCTTTCTTTTTTCTTTTTTTTGAGACAGGGCTTCTCTGTGTAGCCTTGGCTGTCCTGGACTTGCTTTGTAGGCCAGGCTAGCCTCGAGCTCATAGTGATCCACCTGCCTCTGACTCCCAGAGTGTTGGGATCATAGGTGTGTGCCACCGTGCCCGGCTCAGGGCATCTTTCTAAAAGGCACCCAGGAGCACAAGGCAAAAGAATTCTCTGCATGGACGAGGAACCCATGATTGCAAGGGGCAAAGGCACAGTCAACAATTCTAGAAGTTCTAACATGATTATCGGCATTTAGGCTGCATGGTTTTTTTTTTTTTTTTTTTTTTTTTTTTTTTTTTCTTTTTACTTGATATGAAGAAACCTCTTTCCTAACTATTGTGGAGGATGCATGTATACTCAAGGGCACTGTTTCTCTATCCCATTGGCCAGAGGACAGGGAGGAGGGAGCCTGAGAGAGGCAGATGTTGGCTGGCAGTAAGATGTGCCTACTTACCCTGTGACCACGCTACGGGTAGCCAAGCCTAGAAGAGCAGCTGGCTACGGGTAGCCAAGGCTAGAAGAGGGGCTGCTGTCATTTCACACGATCCTCAGGTGGGAGTCGGGTGGCTTGGGTCCTAAGATCAGGTGTGGATTTTCAATCTTGGTTTCCTCCTTGAATAGGCCAGTGAGAGGGCCCACTGGACGGGTTCTGGAAGTGCATGAAATTGATTTTGAACTTCAGCTCCCCTGCCTTTCCCCACTCTGCACTCCTGGACCAGTAACAAGCCCAAGATGTTAGTTTCCTCAACCGAAGAGTTTCCAAGGGGAGATGGCTGTGGTACCAAGCCTGCCCACTAGGAAGTGCTCAAGGAACGCACAGTCCCTTTCTTCCATGTCTGTCCTCTGTGCAGGCCATCATTCCTGTTTCCTCACATGTCCCCTTACTGAGGACTTACAGACTTAGTTAGTGTCCCCAGGGCTGTTTAAGCTAGAGAGTCATCTGAGAGGAGGGAACCTCAACCAGGAAAGTGTCTCCACAAGCCTGACCTTTAGGCAAGTTTGTGGGGGCCCATTTTCTTGGTCAGTGACTGATCTGTGAGGATCCTTTCTATTGTGGGTGGTGCCACCCCTGAGTAGGTAGGTGGTCCCGGGGGTGGATAAGAAAACAAACTGAGCAAAGCAGATGAAAGCAGCCAGTTAGCAGCATTCCTCCACGGCTTCAGTTCCTGCCTCTAGGTGCCTGCTTTGAGTTCCTGCTCTGACTTCCTTCCATGTACTGTGGTGTGGATCTGTCAGGGGAAACAAACCCTTTCTCCCCCCCCCTCCCGCCCCCGCCATAAAGGGATCTTGATCTGATAGAACTGATGGTTTAGAAGAAACACCAGTGAGCTGGGCGTGGTGGCGCACGCTTTTAATCCCAGCACTTGGGGAGGCAAGAGGCAGGCAGATTGCTGTGAGTTCGAGGCCAGCCTGGGCTACACAGAGAAACCCTGTCTTGAAAAACAACAGGGAAAAAAAAAAAAAAAAAAAAGAAAAAAGAAAGAAAGAAAGAAAGAAAGAAAGAAAAAAGAAAAAAGCAAAGAAAGGAAAAGAGACACCTATGTACAAGTTTTCTCCCTGCTCTCCACACCGCCCTTTTCAATCTCTCTCCCTCTGTGGGATACGTGATATAGTGAGACGGTAACTGCTTGCTTGCCACAAAAAAGGCCCAAAGGCCAATATCCTCAGCACTTTCAATAACTTTGGCCCCTACTTAGTATGTGTCCAGGATAGTGGAGGAAAAGAGTGAGGGGGTCTCGAAGCAGTTACTCCCAATGCGTCTTGGAAAGCTGGCTGGTTAAGAGAGACAGTGACATGCATCTCTCCCCCCCTCCCCCCGCCCCATCTTCAGTGACACTATGCTTGTGTGATCCTCCACGGCAGTAACATTTACACTGCAGGAAATGGTAGACACCACAAAGCAGAGCTTTTGCATCAGAGAGTCAGTTGTTAAACCTTCAGAGCATGCTGTTCTAGACTACGTCAAACACGTAAACCTACAAGGGCTAGGGTGCTGGACAGCAGGGGTCAGCCTTGGTCCTCCTGCAGGAAATACCTGGTGACGTGCTCGCTCTGGGTTTTAATCTGATGGAACGCATGTTAAAGCTGGAAAGGCCTTTGAGGAGAATTGGGTTCATCTTTTATTTCACAGATGGAAAACCAGAGTTCAGAGAGGGGAAGTGACTTGCCTAGGGTCACACAGCATGTATGCTAGCAATTCACGGTAATCTATATCTGATCGGTTCAAACCTATACGTCTTATGGGGGGGGTAATGTGTGTGGGGGTATGTGTGGGGGATTGATACGCCAGAGGTTTTCTGCCATAGATCAAGCATCCATGCTGCTATTTGGGGAAAGACTTCGTGCGGATGAGGTTGTGTTTTCCTGCTTTCCTGGCTGTTCCTTCCTTTTGCATTTGCGCACCCCACAGGGCATAGTAGAGAGATAAGCGAGACGCACACTCTATAATCAATAATGCAGCCGCTTCTGTCCCTGAGTGGAGTCTGTGGAAGTCGATGGGAATAGCACAGCTTGTAAATGTGAGGATTGGACCGGAGCCCTAAAGTGCACCCTAGAAAACACGGCTGCGTGTTCTTCATCTACGGCTAATTATAACTTTATTCATTACAGTCTGGCTCATAAGATTATAGACCTAAATCAGGAATAGAATATGTGTTACATATATATTTTTATAATACTTTTCCTCCGTCAGAAGTGAGTCTCTGCCTCGATCGGAGGCGTGAAGTCAGAGTCCCGTCCCTGAGTCAGGCATCTGCAATGTGGCATTTTCTGTCGCCGCCCCACACTTTGCTCAAAGCAACGTGAAGGTGTTAAACAACTCAGAACGCGCCCACCCCGCCCGCCCCACCCGGCAAATCACAGTGCCTGTCAAAGGAAGATGTAGAAAGAGTTATTAATCTTTGGGGCCAAATGTTTTTAATTATGTACATACAGTATTCAAATTAGCTTTAAAATGGTCTTAGAGGTTCAGTTCTCCACCCCGCCAACCCCCCCGCCCGTGCAGTTTATTCTGTAGGGCACGGGTGTGCAAGTCCCAAGGGAGAGGGCAGGCTGAAGATTGTCCTTGATCTGTAGGGCTTGTCAGATACCACCCCCCTGCCCCGCCCCCATCAGTTCTTTGGCCTCTGGTTTTTTCCTTAGGTAACCTCAGTGCAGCCCTTGGTTTGGAATAGCATCTAACAGCCAATGACGTCAAAAACATGGCTATCTAGCCCTATTCTGTGCTCTTGACCCCTAGAATCACATACCGACTCCACTCCACTTCAGTTTGCTCTTGGGGGCTTTGTAGGCATCTCCAGGTTTTGATGCTCAAAGCAAAACTTTATCTTTGCTAACAAAGCATGCCCTACCTTGAACTGGCCCCCGTTTTCATATCCATGGCCCACTGTCACTCAGTAAGTAGCTCCATCCGTGTGCTCAACCTGCGAAGCCACGGTTCTTCTCTGGAGCTCTGGAACTCGTTAAGCCTCAGAGATGGGGACACAGTCATTCTTCACCGCCCCCCCCCCCAGGATTCACCGCCTTCTGTTCTTTAACCTGGTTGGATTCCACCAGCTGTTAGCTCCTCAGTGAGTCCTTCCTAGAGGCACTGAGCACCCCAGCAGGGAGAGGGGTGACCAACCCTTTCCACACCCCCTTGGTTCTGTCCTTATCACCTTCTCTTCTCGCTGCTGCTGTGACAGAATGCTTGTTAAGGGAGGGAGGACTTATTTTGTCCCGTGGTTTGAGGGTACAGGCCATCGTAGGGGGTGGGGGTAGGGGTGAAAAGGCATGGAGGCAGAATCAGTTTGGGGCTGTCACTCAGGAAGCAGGGCTAGTACAGAAAGCAGGGCCAGTCCTACAGTGACCTGTTTTCTTTTTTCTTTTTTTCCCCCAACTAGGCTCTACCTCCCAAGGACTCCACAACCTCCTCCGAACAGAACTGCCAGCTGTGGACCAAGTAAGTGTTGTTCAGACACACTAGCCTGTGGGGGACACGTCACATGCAAACCATAACGGAATCCAAAAAACTGAAAGGAGGAGAAGGCTGAATGCTGACAGTCCCGAATGGCCACAGTAGCGACAGGGTAAGTTGGTTACAAATCCACTGAGCACAACGGAGCTGGGCTGTGACTTTGCCTCCTCATCCTTACATGGCCCTGTATTTCCTTAAGCCAAACTTGGCCATTCTTTTAAAATGAAAATCTGTGCCCCCCGCCTCTTTCAGAAGCAAACCTTTATTTCCATGCTACCCAAATAAGCCGGTCTTCCCAAAACAACCCTGTGTGCATGGAATATTGTATGTATATGTACATGTTTATATGTATGCACGTGTATGTGTAGGTATGCATGTGTGCACTTGCATATGAATGCCAGAGGTCAACATTGGGTGCCTCCCTTAATCAATGCCACTTAATTTCTGAGGCAGGGTCTTTCGCTGAACCTAGAGCTCACCATTTCTGCTGCCAGCAAGCCTCAGGGACCCTCCTGTCTCCATCTCCTCGGTGCTGGGCTTACAGGTACACAGCATCATGTGAATGCTGGGGACCTGAGTGTAGGTCCTCATGTCTGTGCCGTAAGAACCATACGACCAAGCCATCTCCTTCAAAACTCTCCTGCTTCCAGTGAGATGCTCCCCTTGCTTTCACTGCGATCTTAGAGCTCTGATTCTCTGGCTTTGCCGAGGGGCAGGAAATGTGCCTGCTTACTTTTCCCTCTTCCATGTTTAGTGTCGTGTCTGGCACACAGTAGGCATACTGCAGAAGGGTGAGTGAAAGCCAGTTGGCTCCTTAGCTGCCTTGTAACCGCACAGAGCTGCTTTGCCTTCGCAGGCCTGCCTTTTTCTTAGAGTGGTAGATGGCCTGCCATCAGGACGAAGTCTGAGTCCTAGCCACCCATGCATGGGCTCCCGTGCTCGTGCAAACATGCGGAGTCCTCAGGGAGCTCTAAGTACGTCTCTGCAGCATGGGATTCACCACTGAGGGAAGTGTCGGGTCATCTCAGTCCAGTGAGAAAGATCAGGGATGAGTGGTGTTCCAATCTTCTCTGCCAGGGACTTGGTGGTAGCCCTACCGAATAAAGAGGTGAATGTGGCCTTGTAACATTTTGTTAAAAACAAAAGGGACAGTCACTATGATGTTAAAACCTCTTTGGGAGTTTCCTCTGGCGACAAGAGCCTTCCCCCACCCCCTTTTTTTTTCCTGAATGTGGCAAATGAGGCCTGGCATGAAACATAGATTCATAAGGCTTTTTTGTGTGCAAACAATATATCCATTATAGAAGAGTTTTATATTCCCTCATCTGACACACAAGGGTGGCACTTTGTATAAACCACATTGTTTGAGCAGAAAATTGTATTCTACAGATTTCATTTTGATAAGAGAATCCTGGCTTTGTCACCCAGCAACATTTTAAGAAGTCACATAAAGAAGTGATGTCTTGAAATTGTATTTTCCTAGTGAGCTAATTCTGGTAGGAATCATCATTTCCCACAGTTCCCTGGTTGCATCCTGAATATTCTTCATTTTGATTGGAAATGTATGCTGGCCAAGGCAAGGCCAAGGCGAAGCCTTTTGTGGCAGCTACCCCAGAGGTGTCACATGTGCCAGTGGTGCCAAGACCATGATTGTCATCGCTGTTTATCTGTTTTGTTCTAGAGACAGAATCACATAGCCCAGCCTGGCCTCAAACTCCCTATCAAGACAAGCTGACCGTGGATTTCTGATCCTCCTGCCTTCACATCCTGATGGTAGGGATCCCAGGCATGCACCACCATCCCCAGGTTATGCAGTGGTGGCGATTTGAACCCAAGGCCCTCTGCATGTTAGGCAACCGCTCTGCCAACCAAGCGACATCTTTATAACTCATCTTTCTGGCTTATCCTAAAGGCCGGTGGCACAGCGGTCAGAAACTGGTCTTTCCATATCTGCAGGCTTCTCCTTACAGCAAGGGAACATTCTAGACAGCTCCTCTTTGATACGGAGGGAGTCATAAAGCCTGGAAGTTCATGTGCCAGAGGAGACATGAGTCACAGTCACCGCACTGTGTGGGAAGGGCGAACTGGGATGCAAACTGCCAGCATGCTCCAGGGTTTGCCTCTCGGTAATGCGAGCTTTGCAGTCTGGCCAGGAGTGAGCTTTTTACCATAAACACTCAGGGCATGCTGCTTATGTTTTAAAAGTGACGTGTTTTAATTTCCAGCCAAAAATACTATATGTTTGGATTGCAGTTTCTCAAGTTGCTAAAAAATTATTCAGAGGAGATGAAAACCTGCCATGCGGTAGAGGAAGCAGCCTGATGTTTAATGCAAAGGCGAGACCGAATCTCGCGGAAGCATGGTCTCTCCTCTTTAAGCCTGCCTGTGAACGTGAACGCGGCAGAGCAGAGACATTTGGGGTCTGCCACAAACTAGTGTCATCTATGGTCAGCTTGGATGCCCTTGGAAACATGAGGGGGAAATGCTTTAAATGCATGGGGTGACTCCCCACCATTTATTATGGATAGAGCAGACAAAATAAATCCATGAAGCTGCAGGAGCAAGCAGCTTTCAAATTTTAATGTCTTGTGATGGCAAAGGTTGCTTCTTGAGTCAAGGGGAGGCCGTGTTCTTTGTGTCCTCAAAGGAGCTCTGAGGTCCTGGGGAGGGGGGTGCTCCCACCATCTTAAACACAGTCAGAAACCACACAACAAGGAAGATGGCGCTCAGGAGCAACGTGGTGGCATCTGAACAGTTAACTGTTCTGGGCCAGAAGCAACACTTGTCACCTCTGTTGACACTTTATTGACCAGAGCTGGTCACCTGGCTGCCTGGAGACACACCAGCTCTGTGCAATCCGTTCTGTGCTTGGAGGGAGAGCTAGGGAGCTGCACGCAGCAGCAAGGGCTCCACGCTGGCTACTGGGTATTGGATGCACGTGGAATGGCAGAAAAAAAAAAAGAAGGAACCCACAATCATGTCTCAGGGGAAGAGAAAGCTTGAGCACTCCTAGAGAGATTTTTAAAAATCCATTCTGAACACGATGCAAGATCTTCCACTTTTATTTATTTATTTTTTTTGTCCCCTTCTCTCTCTGTTCTTTAACATCTAAGAAATTGTTTGTAAATCCTTTCTATACATTAAGGTTGAGGTGGGTTCTTGGGTCTATGGGCAAGTGTAGATGTGTCTGTGTGTCTGTCTGTGTGTCTGTCTGTCTGTCTGTGTATGTATGTTTGTGTATGTGCAGGTGTAGCTGCATTTGTGTGTGCATAAGTGTATATATGTATACACGCATGCATGTATGTACGTATTGTACATGTGTGCATATGTGTAGGATGGTGTAATAAGCCAGAGATAGAGACTGAAATACCTCAGTATGATGCAAATCCTTCCCTGAGCTACTCAAGAATGCAAGGTTGCTGGGGTAAAAAAAAAAAAAAAAAAACCAACGGAAATCTGCAGTGCCCAGTTGTCTGATTTGGCCTTGGCCAGCTCCACCACAGAGCCACAGACTTCATGAGAGAGAGAGAGAGAGAGAGAGAGACAGACAGAGAGAGAGAGAGAGAGAGAGAGAGAGAGAGAGAGAAATAGTGTGAAGTGTTAGAGTTTGTTACATTGGATCTGGCATCTGATCATCTGGGTTCAGTTCTGATCTGTAGACACATACATACACACATGTGTGTAAGTGTACACACACACACACACACACACACACACACACACACACACACACACACACACACACCTCCAGTCTGTAGCCCCATGGAGTTTTAACTGTAATGTCCCCGGGCTTAATTAACTCATCCTTTACTGCCTCCAGCATTTGACTCTTATTTTAGGGCCTCCCCTTTCCTCCCATTCTCTTGATCACTCTTACACCTCAAGTTATCTCTAGAAACCTCACGGATTCTACAACACCCGCCACTGGAGCCAGGCATCCTCTTATTTCTTTCTTCTCCACTCTCTGCTGCAAAGTGGTTGCTGCTGACACTGTTTTAGCACAGGATAGCCTGGCACAGAGCCAATGCATTGTCAGGGATCACCAGAGATTAGTAAAATACACTTGATGGTGTGTGAGTACCAAAGATGCATCGAAGATGCTGGGCATGGTGATACAGGCTTGTAATGCCAGCGCATAAGAGGCTGAAGCAGGAGGAATGTAAGTTCAAAGCCAGCCTGGCTTTACATAGTGAGTTCCCAGCCAGCTGGGGCTAGCCAAACCCATGCTCAAAACAACAACAACAACAAACATCAAACAGCCACCCCTCAAACAACAACAGCAAACAGACAGAAGAGAGGAAGATGTTTATTTATTTTTGTCATTTTTAATTATAAATATGTGTGTGTATCTGTGAGTGCAGGTGCCCACAGAGGCCAAAGGTGTTGGTCCCCCCCCCCCCGCCCCCCCGCCACCTGGAGCTGATATTACAGGTGGTTGTGAACTGCCTGGTGTGGTTGCTGCGATTCAAGCTCAGGCCCTCTGAAAGAGCAGTATATACTCTTAACTGCTGAGCCCATCTCTCCACCCAGGGGTGAGGATAGACAGAGAGACAGAAAAACAGAGTCAGAGAGATATTAATTATAGTAATCTTCACCCAGCAGACCCAGGGTTAGCACTGGGGAGCTGACACCTGGAAGTGCTTGATAATGTCCCTCTATTCCAAGGACATAGGCCTGGGAACCCAGAGCCGGTGGTATGAGATCCAGTCTGAGGCCAGGAGAAGAGCGCAAACCAGCAGGCTTTTTTTTTTTTTTTTTTTTTTTTTTTTGTTTGTTTGTTTGTTTGTTTCGTTGTGGTCACAGCTTCTGGTAACAGTCCCACCCAAATTAGGATGGCCACCTATCTTCTCAGTCTGTCAGTTCACACATTAAAACTCACCCTTAGCCGGGCGTGGTGGCGCACGCCTTTAATCCCAGCACTCGGGAGGCAGAGGCAGGCGGATTGCTGTGAGTTCGAGGCCAGCCAGGTCTACAAAGTGAGTCCAGGATGGCCAAGGCTACACAGAGAAACCCTGTCTCGAAAAACCAAAAAAAAAAAAAAAAAAAAAGGAGAATGGGACAGCCAATGCTACACAGAGAAACCCTGTCTCAAACAAAAAAAAACAAAAAAACAACAAAAAAATAAATAAATAAAATAAACAAACAAACAAAAAAACTCACCCTTATGGGCACACCCTGAATATCTGACCAGTGTCTAGACACTCTGTGGCCCAGACTGGTTGAGACATAAAATTAATCATCATGCCAGGTAATCAGTAAAATAGCACTTAATTAATTAACTAGCTAATTTATTAATGAGCAACGTGTGAGTGCTGCTAGCTTGCTTATCACCATAGGTGCAGGTTCCTGTCGATGACTTTGAATTGTCCCTGACTCCTCTCACACCTGTGCGGAAAGTGTCCTGGTAAAATGAAGGGATATTCTCTCTCTCTCTCTCTCTCTCTCTCTCTCTCTCTCTCTCTCTCTCTCTCTCTCTCTCTCTCTCTCATACACACACACACACACACACACACACAGAGTCCCATAGCCCATACCATAGTTCTGCCAGCTGGGTTTTAGTTGTCCCGAGCCCTAGGAAGGCTACCATGAACCTCGATGTCTCTTTGTGGTCCTCTCTGTAGAATTCCTTTCTGCTACCACCTACCCCGGAGCTCAGGTCTGCATGGACACAGAGCCAGCTGGGCCCCCATAATAACACATCTGACCCAGAGCACAGGGAAGCTCAGGCTTCTTGTGCTGCACCCCCCGACCCCTGACCTCTGACCCTTACCATCTTCCCTACCTGGGTAGATTGTAGATCTTATAGAGAGCTGCTTCCGCTTTGGCCTTGTGCTTGCTTGCCACAGACACTGAGTGGTGCAGGCGGAGCACCTGCCAGCAAGCCCTCTGCAGCCAGACTGATTTGCTTGACACTAGCTGTTTGCATTCGCTCCCCTGCACTCCCAAAGTGTGGAGTGGCTCATTGTCACACCTCACAGGCCGAGGGTGGCCATCATGAGCCATCTCGTCACCTTTGCTGGTGACTGGCAGGGGGTGACTGCTTTTCTTGCTCCTCTGTGCTGGACCAAAGCCAGGTTCTTCCTGGAATTGCCTTGGCCCCCAGCTCTGAATACAGGAGTGTCAGACACACTAAGGTTGCTCCCTTGACCCCCGAGGTGGAGATGAAGATGAAGCCAGGGCACTTGGAGATGCCACCCTTCCTGAGCCTGAAGGCTTACGCTTACAATGTCTTTTCCAGGTGGCAGGTCTTTGAACGCCTGCTTAACCACATAGGGTGGGGACGCTAGGGTCATCAAACAGCCCCAGCAATAAAAACAACACCAAGCTTGGTGTGACAGTGCACGCCTGTAAGGATAGCAGTCAGGAAGCCGAGGCAGGAAGAAGGTAAGTTTGAGGCGAGCCTGGGCTACATAGTGAGTTCTAGGCCAGCCTGGGCTGCACAGCGAGACTCTATCTCAATGAACAAATGCATATGTAAATAGAATAAAACAACAATCGGAGTATGATAATAGTTGTTACAGACAGTGAGAGAGTGAGTACACAGCGCTTCTCCACAGCAAGGGCTAAGTGCTTCACGTGAATTATCTTGTTCAACTCAAGAGCTCCTTGAGGGAGAATGTTCTCCGTCTCTCCACAGAGACCGGAAGCTCATGTTTCCCGTGGGCTGGTGAGTCAGGTCCAAGTTGTCTCCCTCACCTCACCCTACCTGCTGGCTTTGATTTGTCTCACACACACACACACACACACACACACACACACACACACACACACACACCTCCATTCTATTGTTTGTTTGTTTTGTTTTTCTGAATCTCACTCACTCTGTAGCCAAGGTTAGCCTGGACATCACTTTGTGGTGATCCTCCTGCCTCAGCCTCAGCCACACTTCCAGAGGCGTTCTTCTCACTCTCCTCCCAGGCCAGAGTTTTGAGAGCAGCGGCCATGACTCCTAAGACAGTGACCACGCCCCCTAGGACAGCGACCACGCCCCCTATTGCCTTTCGGATTGCTAAGAGCCTCTATCCAGACCCCCTACCTTCTGGTAACTTCCTCTGACGTGCCCTCCCTTTCATCCTGACTCCCCCAAGTTTGTAGTCCCTAGTTGAGAGCTTCTTGCTGGTGGCATCCAGCTCAAAATACAGAGTCCAGACAGGGCTTGAGGCTAGGGTGGTAGTTAAGGACACCGCATTTAGAAATCTCTTAACGTCAAAGCTGGAGAAACTTGCACAGCCCTGTAGAACCAGAGTGTGGGAAGGAAGGGAGAGTGGGAGGGCGGCAGGGGTGGGGGTGGGAGGGAGGGGGTGGGGGTAGAGATAGGGGTGGAGGACGCCTCTCCGAGTAGACACCCAGATGATCTAGACTCTGACTTATTTTACATTAGCAATGTCTCTGAAATTTAGATCTAAACTTCAAAGGAGAAACAGGGATAGGAAAACACATTAGGGTGGAAGTTAGGGTTACAGTATGTGATAAGAAGTAATGAAACTCAAAAAAGCCTTTTATTAAATATAATATGTTCTGTGAATCTACTGGCATGTAGATTTCAAATGTCATCATATTGGATTTGTCAAAATGTCTCTTTTTACCTGAAAGTGGAAAAGAAAACCCTTACACAAAATACACATTTAGTGAAATAAGCACAATACTAGAGATTCTTTGAAATTCCATGCCTAAGTCAGAATCAGTAAAATATTACAAAATAGTGTAGCAGTCAAGCCTAGTAGTACACACCCGTACTCCAACACTTGGGAGACAGAGCCAGGAGAATCACCAGTTGAAGGCCAGCCTACACTGCATAGGGATCTTGTCTCGAAAAGGTGGTGCACACCTTTAATCCCAGCACATGGGAAGCAGAGGCAGGTAGTTCTCTGTGTGGCGGAGGCCAGCCTGGTCTATATAGTGAGTTCCAGAACAGCCAGGGCTACCTAGTAAGACCCTGTCTCAAAACTAAAAACAATACAATAAAAACATCCTAACAACAACTGTTTACTACTTTCATTATTAAATAATAAAATACACATTATATTTATATTAATAGGATATTACAAATGAGGTTGTAAAAGTAATTTCTTACCAGAACTTGTACTTTTCTTTCTTTCTTTCTTTCTTTCTTTTTTTTACTTTGCACACAGGACCTCACTGCCTTTCCCAGTCTGCTGCTTTAAAATCAAGTGGTCCTTGTCCTCAGCCTCCTTGGTAACAACCTCTGTGCCGGGTGCTGTGGGCTGCCTCTGACCTGCAAAGCTCTACTCCCGGATTTTCTTTTTCTTGGTCTCTCCCTCGGTCTGGCCATGGGGAGCACCTCCAGCGGGTGATGAATGACCGTCTTCCCACGGGACAGGGCGCTTCTGACAGGGGTTACTCTCGCCCTCCAAGCCAGCCCGTTGCTGAGCGGCTGTAGGTCACGCTGGCACTGGGTCTGGGCACTCATTCCGGTCACGGAAGCCGTTTCTCCACCAGCAGCTGTAATCCCCCTGTAGAGAACCGTTTCTGGTCTTTAAGAGATCTGATTGTAGACTCCCAGGCAAAATTTCCTTGACCATTTCTGCACATATGCACATTATACATACAATATATGTGTATTTTTACTAAACTGCCTGTGTGACAGTATAAGCCACAGATCGTTCATTTTTATGTGTCCATATATTCCATTCTTTCAAGTAGCTGCATGGAGTAGGCTGCCACCTTGAATTTTACATTCACGGAGAGACGATATATGCGGAAAAAATTTTAAGTCTAACTTACTTTACACTAACAATCTTGGGGGGATTTTGGTTTGACCTTCAAAGGAGAATGGGGGTACACATCAGCACGGAAGGTAGGTGGGTAGAATGTGGTGGGAAATGGTAGAACCAAGTGAACATTCTTGCTTTGGTTTGGTTTGGTTTTTCAAGAGACTGGGCTTCCCTGTGTAGCCTTGGCTATCCTGGACATGCTTTGTAGACCAGGCTGGCCTCCAACTCACAGAGATCCACCTGCCTCTGCTTCCTGAGTGCTGGGATCACAGGTGTGCACCACCACCCCGGCTCCACTCTTTGTTTCTTACTGTTTCTTTCTTCTGGTTTAACAAGTGCTCTCTCACGCGATCAGCTCCATGTCCTCTCTACAGAGCTACCCCTTTGCTCTTCCCGTGAAGGTGCATTCGTGGGGACATACTCTCGCAGCTATACACAAACCTGTTGCATGTTCTTTAATTGTATTTACATTGTTTGGCGAATTTAGATTTCCAAAGACAATTTAACTGGCCCCATCTATGCATGTTTTATTTATAATTTTTTGGTAGTGTTGCCAGGTTTCCTTGGCGAATAGAAAGTTTAGAATGCTAACTATGAGCTCATCTCTTTCACACCTAGCATGCTAGTTAGGTTGTCCTTGGCTGCAGGTAGTTAAGCAGACTTAAACATTAAAGAGCATTCCCTGAGTCCTCTAAACCAATGGAGAGGTGTTGGTATGAGCTTCAGCTGCGGCTTCCCAGGGCTCCACGTCTGTTTCTCAGCTCTTCTGTTATCTTGGCACTGTTTTCAGAGTTAACCTCATCCTCAGTCGGCCTTTCTTCCTGCTTGCAAGATGGCTGCCGGCAGCGAGGTGCCTTTCTGCTTTCTTTGAGTCAGAAGGAAGAGCCACCCTTCTTACAATGGTGAGAAGAGATGTGGGAGCTGTTCTTGGATTAGGGCACGCCCAACTACCCTGTGTGCGCACGCTGATTGGCTTATACCTGGTTTCTGAGCCAATCACAGTAGAAAGGAGTGATGTCATCCAAATTGGTTTAGACCAACAACCCCTGGGGTCAAAGGTGGAGCCACATCACATGGGGAGGCGCTAGCAGTCAGGTGTCCAGGGAGTAGGAACTGGCTGGACTTAGTGGTTGAGACTATGGATGGGGTCAGACAAACCTAGGTTCAAGTCTTGAGTTCAGCCAGAGTTGACTTCAATTTACACCTAGACGTAATTACTCCAACCTCAGTGAGTGTTGTTAGGAGGCCATGAAGCTTTCGTGTGTGGAAAGCCCTGAACACCCTGTCTGAATGGTAGCTATCAATCTTTAAACTCTTTGCTTGTAATCTACTTGACGGTGAAACTTGTGTGCATTTAAAAACCTGTTTTTATCTACTATCTATCTGTCTGTCTGTCTGTCTACCATCTTTATTTATTTTAGGTTTTTTTTGAGACCGGGTTTCTCTATATAGCCCTGGCTGTCCTGGACTCGATTTTTTTTTTAGAAAAGGCTGACCTCGAACTCACAGAGATCCTCCTGCCTCTGCCCCACCAAGTGCTGGGATTAAAGGCATGTGCCACCATACCTGGCTAAAAAATTTTAAAATAGAAACTTTTATTACATCTATTTATTTGTTGTTGGCAAGAGTGGGGAGAGGAGGTGTCCCTATGCCATATACGTCTGTGAAGGACAGAGGACAAATGGCAGAAGACAGTTTTCTCTTTCTACCTGGTGGTTCCTAGAGATCATACTCAGATTATCCGGCTTGTCAGGAAGCGCTTTTGTCTGGTGAGCCATGCCATTAGTGCTCTTCTTACCCCACCATCCGCCTGCCGTATTCTTTAGGATGAACGGACTAGTGCTTATCGCCTGGCCCTTACACGGGGATACAGGAGAGCAGCACTAACAAACCAAAGCCTCCTTATCTTATTGCACCAGGGAGGGTTGAACCCAGGACCCTGTGTGCTAAAGAAGCACCCAGTCACCCCCGAGCTACATCTTCAGCCCTCAACACCTCTCTTGCTCTCAGGTGACTGGGATCTCCTGCCGTTACAGAGTGAAGGGTCTTTCACAGTTCTCTGTTCTTGAAATTGTCAGAAGAGATGGTTTGGGGAGGGCCTTTTGCTACAGGAGAAATGGCTCAGTAACAAACACTTACTCTGGTGTGAGGGGTGAATGTGTCTGTGAATATGAAAGGCTTGGAGCAGGGTCTGACACAAGGAAAGGCCACCGGTTCATGTCATTTCAGACAGCAGTGAGCCTGCTCCTGAGTCCTTATCTCCTGCTTCTCTGCCATGGACATTTGCGCAGATCCCTTTATGTCCGTGTACTTCAGGATTTATTGTGTTGTTATTAGTATTATTTTGAGATGAGGACTTGCTACATAGGCCTGGTGGATCTGGTACTCTCTACTTAGCCCAGGCTAGTCATGGATTCATGGAGACTCATGAGGATGGGGACCCTCGGTGCCCACCCCCCAAGTGTTAGAATTATAGGTGTGTGCAACCGTGTTGAGTTTCTGTGCTTCAGGTTGTTTTGGGAGGGGGTAGTCTACACGCACGTGTGTGTGTGTGTGTGTGTGTGTGTGTGTGTCTGTCTGTCTGTCCATGTGCTCCTGCACATGCAGACCGGGTCTGAGGATGGTGTTGACATCCCGCTCCGTCATGCTCTGTCTCATTACTGTGAGACAGAGTCTCTCGTTGAGCCTGGAGCTCCCCAGTTTTTGACGAGGCTGATTGCCTAGTATACCCCTTCAATCCTCCTGCCCCTGCGTCTCACAGTACCTGAGTTGTAGGCATATGTGGTTATACCCTTTCGCTATACAGGTCCTGGAGATCCTGAGACCCTCACGCCGTGTGCGGCAGACTCTCTTGGGCTTGAGGCATTTCCCCAACTGATACCTCAGTATTTAAAACCCCTAAGATGGAGGTTACAATAGGACCTCTCTTAGAGCTGAGAAAAGGGAATGAGTGAAGAAGATGGAGAACGCAGCGAAATGGTGCCTGGCTATTGTACAGTAAGCCTTGCTACTTATGCTTACACAATTCTTGTTATTGCTGACATCATTGGTGTGAATACAGCAGATCTTCCAAGTGTCCAAAAATTAGCAGGCCTCTGACAATTGAGGCAAGGAGATCTTGTAGGTCAGGCTCTGGAGCAAAAGGGTTGTGTGGCCCCTGCTTGCTCAGAGTTCCCAAGGCAGCGTACGGATCGTAAGAGGTGAGTCCCTATGTGACATTCGAGCACTCAGACAATCTCTCTCCCCTCTAAGCATGCCTCTGGGCCAGTCCTAAAAGAGCTTGTCATAGTCAGGGCTGCTTTCAGACAACCAGCCTGTGAGACTATGGCAGGACTTCCTGTTTCCTCCAGGGAAACGGGCTGGGAGCCAGCCAAGTCCTAATGCGGTGTCCTTTGAAGGCGTGCCCAGCTTCCCCATTTTAAATGCAATATGCTTATGGCTGGTCTGATTTTTATTGGGAAAAAGCAGCGGTGTACTTTCTAGGTCCCTGGGGTCTGAATTAAAATAAAGGAAGTACTTTAAAAAATCAAATCCCAATAGCGGGCCTTTGGAAGCACGCTGTTAAGTGAGGGTATCGCAGACCTCGGAAGCCGCTTCCACACCAACTCCTGAGACAAAGCCTCATGGTAATTGCATTTGGAGGTCCCAGAGGCATTGGTAATGGAGGCAAGATCGTCTCCAAGTCCTGTTTGCATAAGAAAGCAGATAAATTGCAAAAGGCCCAGCTTACTAAGAACCTACTAAGTGCCAGGTCTTGGTCCCATGTGATACACTGGCGAGATGGACCTGGTCTTCATTTATAGCCGAGGAAATCACACCTGGGCCTTCACAGGTAACACGTAGCAGAGATGAGATCTGCTCCCATGTCCTTCTCACTTCCGGCTCTGTGTGCTTATCTTTCTGCTGGCACTTTTTCAGACTGCTGACTGGGACCCAGGAGTGAGACTCAAAATCATTGCAGAGAATGGCAACCTGTATTTCCAAAGATGAAGCAGAACAGTGAAAATGGCTTTATCTGGACGCAGATTGCCCAGTGTTTCATGAAGCGTCGTGCCTGTATGTATGCGTGCCCAAGTGTGTGTATGTGTGTGCATGCCTGTGTGTTTGTATGTGTGTTCATTTGTGTGGATGGGTGCATGCCTACAAGTGTTTGTGTGTGCATGTGTGTATCTGTGTACATACATACACATACGGATCATTGCAGCTTTATGCTCATATGGAGTACATGGCTTGTGATTTAAAATGTATTTCTTACTGAGTCACACTCAAAACATACAGAAGGTCTGGGGACATGGCTCAGTCTGTGAAGTACTTGCCACGCAATCATGCGGACCCAAGCTCAGTCCTCACAACCCATGAAAAGCTAGGTTTGGTGGCATGTGTTCTTATCTCAGCCATGGTGGATCCCTGGGGCTCACTGGCCAGTTCCCCCAAACTACTCAGAGGGTTGCTGGCCACTGACAGACCCTGTCTCAAAAAAAAAAAAAAAAAAAAAAGGAGGTGGATATACCAAAGGAATGATTCCTGAGGCTGTCTACAGGCCTCCACACACATGCATGTACGCACACACACACACACACACACACATACACACACACACACACACAAAGTATGGGAAAGCCATTGTTCTAGGAGACATGACTTCCCAGCTAACAAGACCTAACATTTACTGAGACTTTACTGTGTATTTAAAACTATTCAAATATGTGGATTGATTATTAGGACATGGTATTAGCATCGTCTCTGTTTATAGTGAGAAGGCTAAGGATCAGAGACATTGAATAATTTGCCTACAGTCTAAGAGGTAAGCAACAAGCCTTGGCTTTGAACCTGGATTGCCTGCTGAAGCACTTGAATATTTCATTAAGTTTTTCATCAGTATTTTTGTTTAAGCGATCAGGAGGCCTTTGGATCACAAAAAACATACAGTCAAATGGAGAGGTCTGGAATGGCCTGGCACTTATGAGGTGAGACCCTCTGGGACCAGCTGGCTCTAGCCATCATCAGTAAGCCTTTTTTTTCACCTTTCTTTAGCGAGACTGGCTTGCAGACCTCTGTGGTTTCAAATCTTCCACTATTTTAAATTAATTAACCTCCTAATTATTTAGACATTCATTCACCAACTCGTGTGCAATTCAAATCTATTACACTTCAGGGGATGTGTGTATATTGTGTGTATTCTGCTGTGAATCTCACGTGGTCAGAGGAGAAGTGTGTGCATGGGGTGAGGGAGATTTGTAGAATCAATTTTTTTTTTTTTAAATTCCGATGCATTTCTGAGGCATCTGAAGTGTTGATGAGATAGCTGGGGTTCTTGGGTGCTTGACTTTTAAATTCACATTTCTGAAAGGCAAGATACAAAATTGATTATACAGTATGATCTCAACTGTGCTAAAAATGTATATGGAAAGGGCTGAAAGGAAGTGAGCAGCGGCTGCCTCTGGGTGATGGAGTGATGGGTGATTTTTATTTTCTCCAATTGGCTTTCTTTCCTCCCCAAATTTTTTTTAAAATTGATAAAAAAAAGCATATTTTTAAAAATTTCACTAAATAAAATTTAATTTTCAAGCTAGAGAGTGTATGATTGTCTATAACTTTAAGGATGTGCGTAGCTTATGAACCAAACACATCCAGGTTTGGGTACCCATTCTGAAGCATCCTAGCAACTCACCTGTAAGGCAAGAGTCCCTGTTAACATGTGACACACACACATGTGACTATGAACTACTCTCTTTCAGCTGCCTCTCTCTGAGTTGGGGAGCAGCCAAGTTGGAGCCAAGATTCTGCCACTGGATGGAGAGTCTGTGGCTCTAAAGGAACCCACCGCAGAGTTCAACGTCACACTTAAAAGACACCACTGCTTGTGGCCGGAGCTCCATTTTGCTTCCACTCATCTTTGCGCACCCCAGGGCCAAGCATGGGTCCTGGAGTTGGGTAGGATGACTTGTGTTGGTGAGGCAAATCCTCTTTTAGAGTAGCTATATGCTACTGGTAGAAAACCTGTTTTGTACATGGGAAACTGAGGCAAGATTGTTCCAGTGGTTTGTTAATGAAAGTGCACTCAACAAGCAGCAGACCTAGGATTTGAACCCATGAAATGTTCTAGTCACTGCACTGCCCTCCTGCTCCGGCTTTAAGGCACTGTGAGATTCAAGGTCAGTCACCTGCAGGCTAGACCTGGTTTCTAGACCTTTAAGCACACAGGAAAACAAATTTAAATTGCGTGTGCACGTGTGTGTGTGTGTGTGTGTGTGTGTGTGTGTGTGTGTGTGTGTGTAGGGGTGGGGTGTGTATGGTGTGTGTTTAGTGCATGCTTGTGAATGTTTGGGCTCGGCCACCCATTCAAGTGCCTGCAGCGGTCAGAGCAGACATAGATGTCTTTCTCTCTCATTCTCTACTTTATTCCTTGAGACAGGATCTCTCATCAAACCAGAAGTGTACCATTTGAGCTAGGCTGGCTGGCAGTGAGATCTTGGGATTTTCCTGCTGTCCTCCCAACTTTGTCCGAGTGTTGAGGTCACAGGCACTCGCAGCCACGGCTGGCTTTTATGTGAGCTCATAACCACAGCACATGGTCTTATTCCCTGAGCTGTCTTCCTTGTCACTTTCTTTCTTCCATTCTCCTCCTCCTTCTTTGTGTGTGTGTGTGTGTGTGTGTGTGTGTGTGTGTGTGTGTGTGAGAGAGAGAGAGAGAGAGAGAGGGAAATTTAGGGTGTTGTATACATCAGGCAATCATTTCCTTTTGTTTGGTTTGCCTTTTTGTTTGTTTGTTTGAGTAGCCCAAACTGTCCTTGAACTTGTGATCTTCTTGCCTTCTCAACTGGTTGCTAAGATTACAGGTATGTCCCCTCACACCTGTAAGGTAGATATTTCTAAATTGATATTTCATGGGTCACAGTGGCCTTGATCATCTAGGTGCCTCGCCTGTGGTGTCCTTAAAGGACCCTTAAAGCAAAGGCTTCTTGGTTTCACACCGTCCTACTGCCAACTGCTAGCTATGGAAACCTGGAAGACCAGCTGAATCTTCCTGGACCTCAGATGCCATATTGGAAAAACAAGGCTGAAGAGAGAGAGAGACAGAGAGAGACAGAGAGAGAGAGAGAGAGAGAGAGAGAGAGAGAGAGAGAGAGAGAGAGAGCATGTGTGTGTATGTGTGTGCATGAGTGCATGTGTGTGCATGTGTGTGCATATGTGCATAAGTGTGCATGAGTATATGTGTGTGCATGTGTGCGTGTGCATGCACACACGTGTATGTGCATGCATGTGTGTGTGTGTGTGTGTGTGTGTGTGTGTGTGTGTGTGTGTGTTATGACTGAGTTTTCACCCATGAGTGCTGGAGCAGTAGAGTATCTGGCATGCAGAAGAGCACAGAATGTTGGCTATTACCAGGAGTAGCACGGCGATGCTCTTGTTTTCCCCACTGGAGTTTATGCTGCTTGATGGGAGGGGCTGTGTTTTAGTCACTCTCTTCTCAAACTTCCTGAGGGTGCTTCCTCAGGAGAAGGGGCTCCTAATGCTTACCTCTGCATAGGATGCCGAATGTGGAAGGACAGGAAGGTGGTAAAGTGCCCTGTAAATGACATACTGTGGGAGAGGTGCTCTTTTTCTCTCTGAGTCCACCCTGCTGCCATTCCAGGTCCCCTTGACGGGTGTGCTTAACCTAATTGCCAGATGAGTTCACAGGCAACGCTGACTCATTAATCAGGTCAAGCAGGCAAGTACCGACTACCAGCCAGGGGCTCTGCAGACACCACCAAGCAGACAGTGCTGAGTACCCAGTGCTCAGTAGCTGAAGACCTAGCCAAGAAGGCAGGTCTTGCCCAGTCAGTGCCAGGTTGACAAATGCCAATCAATTCCCACCAAACACGTGGGTGCTAAGCAAACATTACCAAGCAAGCAGCGATGACCAAAACACCAGCCGGAGAGAGTTCTCCTGCCTGGTACAGACAATGCTGGTGGGCACCTTCGAGATCCGAGCACCTGAAGTCATAACGTCCTACCTAGATAGGCCTTTCTGTGGCTCACTTGGTGCCTACAGGTCAGGCTCTGCCTCTAGGCCTTAAACACTAGAAGCCTAGTCTTCCTTTAGCCTGGGGTTTGGCCAAGTATGAATTATGATGCCCTCGGGGAGGAGGGGTTGCCAAGGTAACAGGCATATTCTTACCTAGTCTGAATTCTCTGAAGTTATCGCTCCACTTGTCTTCATTAATAGCCTTACCGCTGTTGAGTCTCATCACTGACACTGCCCCCCACAAACACCGCCCTCCCCTCCCCCCCGACACGCACACACATGCGCACAGCACATACCTCTACTTAGAGCATCTCTGGCTGTCCCTCTCCTGTATGCAAAATAAGGAAGCAGGAAGAATTGCAGATGGCCAGACCCTTTTGTTCTTTTAAGCATGGAATTCTTGTGCGTCTTGGGTCCTGATTAAAAGTGTGTAGAAGCCAGGGAGGGCGGGTGGGTCACAGACACACACGGTCAGCCATGGACTTTGATAGTGAACTTCAAAAGTCCTGGTTTTGTCAGCCACACTTGAACTGCTTCTATGAGTGCACACTGACCTCCCTCACCTGGCCCTCCTTCCCCTGCCAAACCGATGTCAACAGCCCATCTTCTTTGCCCTGGGAAATGGTGCTAGCAGGGATCCGCAGCAGGGCTGAGAGAGGAGGCGGTGAGATCCAGCTAACTCTGCTCTGGTGGCTTTGAAAAAACATCTGTTATGGAATGGTGGGCCAGCCTTTGAGCTCCCCCCCCCTCCCCCGCCCCCGCCACACTGCTCAGGTTGTGTTTACTCCCCCCAAACAGAGAACTGTTTGGAGTAGTTTATTTTCTTTCTTCTCCGCTCACTGGCTCTTGAAACCCAGTAGGGTGGGTACCAAGGCTGGCCTGGGCAAAGCAGATAGATCGCAGTGTGGTTTTTTTGGAGGTCTCTGTCCAAGAGGGGGAGATGACTTCACACACTCATTCTGTTCAAATTGCCCAGAAGCGAGAGCTTGTTTGAAGAGAAGCACAGAAGATGTACATAATCCCCAGAGGATAACTTAAGCCAGGAGGAAGGCCAGGAAAGGGACTCCTACGGACAGACGCCACTTTGAAAGATGACGCTT
Source organism: Acomys russatus (assembly GCF_903995435.1). Classification (NCBI taxonomy): domain Eukaryota; kingdom Metazoa; phylum Chordata; class Mammalia; order Rodentia; family Muridae; genus Acomys; species Acomys russatus. The sequence continues at coordinate 18,424,978 of NC_067165.1, forward strand.
TCTCCAGGCAAAGCGCAAGAAGGGAAAACTCGCAGCCTGGTTTTTGTTTTAGCAGGAGAAAGATCCGTTATCATCGCCACTGCTTGCTGCCTTTGACACAGGCATGGATTTGGGGTCTGAAGGTATAGCCCTTGCTGTTGAGGACAGACAGGACTAGGGGTCAGGGGTCAACAGTACGGCAGCCATAGCACTGCTGTAATCATTACACAAGTGAAACAGTTTGGGACTAGATGGTCTCATATGAAACAAAATAATTGGCCTTTGGCCAACATTTTGGCTTAGTTTGTGGCTTTCTGGAAAAAGCCATCCTCTTTCCTCCTCTCACCTTTGGCCTTTACTCTTGCTGCAGATAAACAACAAGGTCAAGAGCATCTATCCCTGCCAAGACGATACTTTTTTCAACACTACTGCGTTGTTTACCTACTATTGCATTACAAATTACCTCCAAATTCAGTGGTCACTACAATAGTCACTTACTACCACATCCCACCTGTCACTCAGGAGTCTACACGCGGGTCAGCAGGACCCTCAAACTCTGGCTCTTTCAGAAACTTCCATCAAGGGTGCTGGCTCCAGCTGCTGCAGGATCCACTTGAGGAGGGGAGCCCTGATCCTCAGCTCCTTGTGGGCATCTATACGGAGGGCTTTGGCGCATCACTGGATTATGGCTGTAGGCTGTGCCTAGCTGTTTGCCTCATGGGCCTTTCCCCAAGTCATGGCTCAGCAAAGCAGCTCATTGCATCAGAGCAAGGGAGGAGGACAGACAGGGAGAACAAGGGAGCTGAAGTCTCTTCTGTTGTTTTGAGACAGGAACTCACTATGCAGCCCAAGCTGGTTCTAGCCTCAAACTTGCAAGTCAACTACATGCTGAGACTCCCAGCATGCACCCCTACGCTCAGCAGTCATGTACCTTACAGTCTCTTTTAGAAGCCACAGCCCATACCTACTGGCTGCATCCTTTCCTTACAGTGGCCGAGCACGCTGAGGCTCATAGATGGCGCGCACTCTTGAGGAGACAGCTCCTCAGCCACTGGCAGCCACTGAAGATGCACCCACCACACCCATTCTCGGGAACAAGGCTTCGCGCCCTTCTTAGAAAAAGAGATTGAAATTTGGGAACTTTCTGCATAGGCTCACACACCAAGTGGCACAACCAGAACGTCGACTGGTTTTTCTTCAAGTCGGCTTCCTGCGACTCGGTCCCTCATGCCGCTGCTCTGGTGGCTGCTTCGAGCTGTTTCAGAGACTGGTCCCTGCCAGCCTCCCACCGAAGCTCCCCACTGAGGCTGCCTCTTTAGCCTGCAGGACTTTCCTATTCTCCCTGCTCCTGAAAGCGTGCCTTTCCATTCCTGTTGTAGGCCCCAGGGAGGGTCCCTAAAGGCCAGGCATCTGCTGCCCTCAAAACAGCTGCTCCCCGAAAGCTTGCCTTGGCTTCCCAGGGTCTTGCTGAAAGCCCTTGGGTGAGAACATGCACCTTGCAGTAATGTACTTTTTCCACGGATGATTAATCAGAAGCGGCCCCGGATGGTTTGGCACAGATGGAGGTGAGGGAGAGAGCCAGGTCGTAAATCCAAATAAATTTATAGCTTTCTTCATCCATCCCATTATTACACCAGGAAGGCTGTGTTTCCCCTTTAGTGCCTGAAGACAGGGGAGTGGTTTTACATACTGAGGACTCAGTCCAGAGAGGCTAAAGACACTGGTTTTGATGGGGAACAGCTGCCAAGAGGTCATGGTGTTGGAGGAACCACAAGAAGCTGGCCTTGATTGACAGGAACTGCTTAATAGAAGTTTCACAAGAAACTGTTAGGGAACTTCCTCCCCCTTGCCCTAACTCATGGTTCTTGGCAGGCCCTGTACTGCAGGAGTACAGTCTCAGCTACCCGGGAGGCCGAGGTAGGAGAATTACACTCAAGACATACCTAGGCTATAGAGTGAGTTCACGGCCAGCCTGAGTCACTTAGTAGGAACCTGCTTCAAAATAAAAAGCAAGCAAGCAACCTGGGAATGCAACTCAGGGGCAGAGGCATGTGCAAGGCACTAGGGATAAAGCCCCAGTGTCCGTCTGTCTGTCTGTTAGTCCCCTCCCTCGTCTCTCTCTCTCCGTTCCTCCCTCCTTTCCTCTCTCTCTCCCTCCGTCTTTCTCTTTACCCCTCCCCCTACAAAAACCACACCCACACATACAACATGGATATATCATATATACATATACATGAATATGTACATACACCATGGATACACATACTATACTCACACATGAACCATTGGTATGCCATAATACACACACACACACACACAGACACACACACACACACACACATACACAGACACACACACAGACACACACACACACAGACACACACACACACAGACACATACACACACACACACACATACACACACACAGACACATACACACACACACACATACACAGACACACACACAGACACACACACACAGACACAAACACACACACAGACACACACACACACAGACACACACACACATACACACACAGACACACACACACACAGACACATACAGACACACAGACACACACATACAGACACACACACACACACACAGACACACACACACAGACACATACACACACACAGACACACACACATACACAGACACACACAGACACACACACACAGACACACACACACACACACAGACACACACACACACAGACACACACACACACAGACACATACACAGACACACACACACACACACACAGACACACACACACACACACACCATATCTCATTTCCAACTCCCCTGCTTTTATGCCTTTTGTCTTCAGCCTGCACATCTTGCCAGTCTTGTCTTTGAGACTGTGTAATCATCACCTTAAAGAATTTAAGCAGCAGCCATCTTTCCAAGTCTCCCCTTTTCTGTTTCCTGAAGCCAGGATTGAGAGGAGGCTAGCTCACTGGAGGGACTTAGTGGAGGGCTAGCTCACTGGAGGCAGCCAATTCCTGCTTCCCCAGGCCTGTGCACTCAGGAGAGACTGTTGCATGAGTGAATTCACTGCTGTCCATTGAAGCCATCTGTAATTACTAAAGACGGCTGCTCTGATTCTGTGAGATTTGGTTCTGAATCGGGCATTTGGCACCTGTCCCTGGTCTTGTCTTGACTTCTGGGTCCCTGACATGACCCTGAGCTTCTCTGAACATTAGTCAAGTTGACCCGGATGTGGACATAGGGAACTGTAGCACGCAGCTATTTCAGGATGAGCCATCACAAACAGCTCTCAGAGGAAGAAGGCTTCATCGAGAGCCAGGTTCCCAGAAAAGCTGTCTTCTTCACAGCGCCGTCTCTTTTATGGGTGGTGGAAAGGCAGGTGCCTTTTTTTCTGCCTTGTCACGTGACTGTGGTCCAGCAAAATACATTCCAAGCCTGACATTATCTCTGTAATGAGCCTGCTATTAACACCTCGCTTACCTCACGGGGTTAATGTGGGAATCACAGACATAATGAGATCTAAGCCACCCCATAATACGATCTTAATAATGATGCAATGGGTGCTGGAGCTATTACGCACCGCAGTCACCCTGCGCCAAGAGCTGTGTGGGAATCGCCTCACCTAGGCCTTATGACACTTCTAGGAACAGTGTGGTCTCCATTTTACAGGTGAGGGAGCTGAGGGCTATGAAGGCCAGGTGACTAGCGACACGTTACACAACCTGTGATCACAGAGCCAAGGACTGCCCAGGCTCTGTGTGGATTGTCTTCTTTACTTCACGCAGGCTTTGCCACCTTTCTTCCGTCATATACACACAAGCAGGACTATTTTATTGCTCACGTGTGGCTCCAGAGTACACTGCCGTTCACTCAAAATCTGTGAGAATTTTCAACAGCACCAAAAACATTCCCAGGGGAGAGGACAGTCTTTTCAACAAGTGACTTTGGATAGTTTGGCTTAGTCACATGGAAAAGAGCAAAGGTATGGGCCAGCGAGATGGCTCAGTGGGTAAAGGTGCTTGCTGCCAAGCATTAAGACCTGAGTTTGATTCCCGGGATTCACACAGTGGAAGGAGAGAACCGAAATAAATACATGTAATTTTAAACAAAGTAAGATAAAAATTCTAACTTTACATCACACATAAAAATTAATTTTAAATTAGTAAAAAACAAACAAGCAAACAAAACACCTGAGCTTAAAAAAAAGAAAAGAAAGAAAAAGAAAAAAGAAAGCAGAGAAATCATGACACGTCATATTTGGGGCTGACACCAGAAGCAACAAACTGCAGATTTGATTAATTGGACTTCACCAAAATTCAAAACTCTTGCGCAGCAAAGAACACTAGAAAGTAACCCAGAACCTATGGTGCGGCTGCTTAGGGCTCTGAGGCAGGAGGATCCCAGGTTCAAGGCCTACCTGGGCAACTTAGTAAGACAGTGTCTCAAAAACCAATCAATCAATCAATCAAAACAGAGCTAGGGATATACTTTTGTGATAGATCACATATTAGTATAAACCCAATAACAATAAAATAGACTAATAAAAACAAGGACAGTCCCCCCACAGGAGAGGATGTGTGGTTGAAAAGTACAAGGCAAGACGTTCAGTATCAGCTGTCGTCAAGGAGACAGAAAATAAAGCCACATGGAGAGATTTCTTCACACCTGTTAGAGTGAGGCAAGTTTTTTGTTTTGTTTTGTTTTTTTAATTTTGGGGCCTGTAAGCTGGCTCAGCAGGTAAGGGCACTTGACACCAAGCCTGGCAGCTTGAGTTCAATTCCTAGGACCAGGTAGATAAGGAGAAGTGACTTTTTTTTTTTTTTAAGATTTATTTATTTATTATTATGTATACAGCACTCTGCGTGTACTCTTGCAGGCCAGAAGAGGGCATTAGATCACCTTATAGATGGTTGTGAGCCACCATGTAGTTGCTGGGAATTAAACTCAGGACCTCCGGAAGAGCAAGCAGTGCTCTTAACTGCTGAGCCGTCTCTCCAGCCCCTGGAGAGCTGACTCTTATGAACTGTCCTCTGACCTCCATATGTCCACCATGCTACGCACATCCTTAGCTTCCCTCCACACACATTAAATAAATAAATGCTCATTTTTGCTTTAAAGAAGGACACTGGCAAGTGTAGATAAAGATGCGGAGACATCAGAGGCCTGGTGCGCTGCAGTGGGAAATGGCACATTACAGCCCCTGTGGGGAACAGTATGGCAATTAAACAAAGAATGACTGTAAATTCAGCAGTTTCTTCACTAGGTACATACCGAAAAGAACTGAAAGCAGGGGCACACACAGACACCTGCACACCCATGTTGATAGCGGCATTATGCTTACCGCTTGAAGAGTGTCCATCAACAGGTTAGTTTGACATAAGAGTCTGAGAACCTAGCACAAGACGGAATATTCGGCCTTGAAAATAAATGACACTCTAATGCATCCAGATGAATCTCGAAGGCATTTCCCTGAGTAGAATGGGCTGACACACAGAGACCGATGTGGTAGGATGCTACTTGCAGCGGATACTTAGGACGGGAGGCTTCAGAGAGACAGGAAGCAGAAAGCAGATCACCAAGAACTGAGACACGGACACACGGATGGCGGTGGTGATCTTTGAGAACAGCTTTGGGAATGTACCTAATGCCGCTGAGTTATACACATAAAATTCATGTAAAAATAATCAGAGTAGTAAAAATGTATGTGTCTTTTTTTTAATCACAAACGAATAAACATTTTGTGCATGTAGAATTCTTACCTTAGGTCTCATTAATTTCTATTTTTAAAAAAATTAAAATAGCTTTATTATATTTTCTACCTCTTAAACTACCATTTAACTGGATGCTATAACTAATAATTATGTGATAACTACTAAAGTGTTTATATTAATGCCATATTAATGTATCGATATAACATACTTTCCCAATGAAGGAAAATATTAAAATGTGGATCAACCAAAAACAAGGTTAGAATATTCATTTTCATAGAGATACCCACATGGACCTCTGTACCGTTCCTTCTGTTGCTGTTTCTTCCAGGTCGTTTCCCACTCTTCACCCCCTTCCCCCGCCCCCCACCTCCCCATTTGGTTCTGTTCCGTACCCTTCTATTTCACAGGAACATGAGTGGTCACTTTCTTTCTGGTGAGTTCTCATCGACATCAGACATTAGTCTTCCCTATCCAAGTGGGGGAGGGGGACACTTTCTAAAACCAACTGAAGTGACAAAACACTGCGAAGAAGCCAAGAAATGTGTGAGCGGAATGCTCAGATTCACGCTGAGACCATTTGGAAGTCGGGCTGGAACGAACAACTTTAAATAATACACCGTGCTCAGAAGTCTCTGAAGTCCACACGCAGCACAGAAGAACATGACATTTCTTTAGCTTCTATTAATCTTTCATTCTAAGCAGCCTCTCCGTTGGGTTGTAGGGCAGGTGAGCAAATGGCTTATCTGTGGAAACCAGAGTCTTTTGTCTTCCCAAGCTCCTGCCATAACTCTCTGCCTTTACCATTTGGGGTCGTCAGAGGGCTCTCTACCAGCAAATAACCATGGGAGTTTCTAGTCTAGGGTGTCCTTTTTCAAGAGTAAGCACCATCTGCTCGGCAGGGGGCGCTCTGCCTGTTCTTGAGTGGGTTAAGTCAAGGTGGAGTTTCGCCTTCCTGGGAGCTGCGCCCTCTGCACTCCCTGACTCTGCTCCTGTGTCTAGTTGCTCAGAAGAAGGAAACCAACGTTGCTGGAGCTTTCAAATCTCGCTTGTAGGGTCAGGAGAAGGGCCGAAATGAGCCGGTTTCTAGGTCCGGGGCTGCTAAGTTGCTGATTTGGCATCACCCAATATTCTCCCGAGGGCCGTCTGTTTCACTTCTCAAATATAGCCTCAATAATGCAGACCTTCTATTTTGATGACTTGAGGTTTTCTTAAGTACATCCAATAATTTCCATTTCCTTTTGGCTCTTTGGCTCTGTTCCACGAACCTTCATCTACCTGTGACCTGGAGCCACGGTGCCTACTCTGGCGGGCTTCCTTTTGTATCCGATGTTTCTCCTTAAATATCAGCCCCGCGTGGACTATGCCAAGGCTGTTCTGCGTTCTGGGAGTTAACGTTTTTGTTTTGTATAATTTTGTCCTCTGGGGAACATTCCAGATGGCCCTCAAGCTCACCCTGATCCTCTCAATAAGTTCTGCTCTGTATCTAAAGCTATTATAATGCTTTCTCCAAATAGTTCTTAAAGATCCATTAATCAATTCACTCATTCAACAAATATTTATAAAGCACTTATATTCCGGGGCCCTGTTAAGCATGGGGTGTATTTATGAATGAAAAAAAAAATCCCCATCCCTGAATTCAACTGAAGTGAAGATTAAAATAGGCAGGTTCTCGTGTGCTTGCTAGTGATGGATTCTAAGCCACTGAACAGAGCACGGGGCCTTGGGACAAGGGGGACTCGGGGACCAGGAGCATGAGGGGATGAGGGGGACCAGGTGATACGAATCCCTTTCTCTTCTCACGGAGCTTTGTCTCTCTGCAAACTTCCCGGGACTAGCAGTGCTTGCCACAGCTCTCTCAGTAGTTGATTCTTTTGTTTTGTTTTGTGACAGGGTCTTTTTGTAACCCAGGCTCCCCTCAAATTCACCGTGCAACCAAGGAAGGTTTCCATCCTATCCTCGTGGGTGCTGGGACTATAGGCATGTACAACTTTCTGTAAATGTCTGGTTGATAGACGTTAATTCATTTTTCTGAGTGTTTCATCTCCTGTCAGGGTGTTCATCACTACCTGTCCTCCCTTAGTCTGGCTGGTGCCTTTTCAACTGTTTTCCCTGGGTCCTGAAGCTGGCATGGAAAATGAGTGTTGAACAGGTTGGGCTACGGGACTGTCTTCTTGTCACTGACCCAGTCAGAGCCACCGTTCGCCTGCTTTTCTCACTGTCTGTAGAGCGCTCGGTGTCTAAATAGTTTATCTTAAACCCTTAGCTTCCGTATATTCTCTCTTCTCTGGCCCACCTTACCCTATGGATTCTAACCACCTTCTTGGCTGGATGTGCTTCCCGCTAAATGGAAACACTGAAGTACAGTAAAGGAATTTGAATACAAGTATGTGGGTGCGATGCTGTGAGCCGGTAACCTTGGAACCACTCTAATGCGTTAAAACCAGGGCACCCTTTTTGTGACCTTTGAGCGTTACCTGTGACTAACAGCCGAGGCACACATCATGAAGCACCCCTAGCCTAACGAAATGCGGAGGCTGTGCTGCCTTCTGCAAATAGGAACTCCACGAATTCTCCTCCTTGGGACTCCTCTGACAGCCACCTCCTGGGATGGCTGACTAGATTTTGCAGTGACCGTGTCCCCATTGACCTTTCTAGCAACAGCAGCTCCAGCTTTCTATGCACAGGCCACACCCACCCAGCACACAGCCAGCACATCCGCCCAGGACACACCCAACACGCACACCCAGCACACAGACAGCACACAGCACCCACCTAACACCCCCAATGCAGAATGTCCACCCAGTACACAGCCAGAAAATCCACCCAACACACACACTCAGCACACCCATGCAGTACACCCCCAACATGCACACCCAGCACATACACTCAGCACTCACACCCAGGACACACCCAACATGCACACCCAGCACACAGCCAGCACATAGCACCCACCTAGCACACCCAAAGCAGAATACCCACCCAGCACACAGCCAGCATATCCACCCAACACACACACACACACACACACACACACACACACACACACACACACACCCAGCATACCCACCCAGTACACAACCACCACATACACTCAGCACTCACACCCAGGACACACCCAGCACACCAACCCAGCACACAGCACCCACCTAGCATCCCCAATGCAGAACACGTACCCAGTACATAGTCAGCTAGCCTGGCTTCTGGTGTTCACTTCCTGTGTCCCCCCAACCCCATCCACCACTGTCTTCCTTTCTTGTGTCTGGAACTCCAAATATTTTTTTTTTCTTATTTGAAAGAATTTCCTTTTACTTAATTACTGTTACTTGTATGCTTGCTCAGTCTTTTTCTTGCTGGATCCTAGGACCATTTAGTTACATGTTTATGCAATAATTTTCAGTCTCATTGATTTTTTTTTTACCCTGCTCTCTCTCTCTCTCTCTCTCTCTCTCTCTCTCTCTCTCTGTGTGTGTGTGTGTGTGTGTGTTTTGCACATGTAGAGGTCAAAGGACACGTTTTAGGGGTCAATTCTTGTTTTTTCACCTTCTATTCTTGTTTCTGCCTGCTATGTACTCCAGGCTAGCTGGCCCAAGAGCTGGGGGCACTGACATCACAGAGGCACACTAACACATCAGGCTTGTTTGTTTGTTTGTTTGCTTGCTTGTTTGTTTTAATGTGTATGGGTGTTTGTCTGTGTACCACATGCCTGCAGTATCCAAGAGGGCCAGAAGAAGATGGTGAATCCATTTGAACTGGAGTTACAGATGACTATGAGCCACCATGCGGGTGGGAATTGAAGTTTGGTCCTCTGGAAGACCAGTTAGTGCTTTTAAGCACAGAGCATCAGTCTTCTCACGTGGGCGCTGAAGTCTGAACTCAGATCACATGTTGAGCAGCAAGCACTTTTACCCACTGAGCCATCTTGATATCCCTCCACTGATTTTTAAAAAATGATCCCCGACTCATACCCACACTCTTATCCTGCTAGTCATTTGAGAGTGATTTTAGACACCAATATCCTTTACCCCTAAAGATTTCTACAAACAATCCCTTGGGTTTTGAATGTATATGATATTTTGGTCAAATTCTGGATATTGAACATTTAATATTTAACACAATGGCAATTCATTATCTAAAGAGAGTTTGTATTCATATCCCCAACTCTCTGCATGCCATTCTTTAGTCTTTCTGATCCAGGGCCTCCAATGTCTTTAAAAACTATCCCCGTCTGCTTTCCACTTCTCCAAGCCTTTCCCAATTCCTCTTTCTGTGTGCCAATGACTTGGTTTGTTCCCCACTTCACCCCTTCAATCCTCCACCATGATGCGTGTGACACTCCATCTTGTGTGTTTAAGTGTTCTGTTCCTCCTCACTATGAAGGAAACTCTCTGCGGATAGGTCTGTGTTTTTATTAAGTCTGATCTCTCTGGTGTCCAGTCTATAAGTAAATTCAGCCCTAAGGAGTTAGTAAGTACCCTGCACATGTAAAGCTCTAGATTCAGGCGCCCAGAACACGCTGTGGTTCTCACTCTGTCTTCTGAGAGGCTGGGCTGTGTCTGGCGCATACAGCACAGAGACCAGCTGTTGGTCTCGGCTCCTCAAACTGGGGTAACTGTGGAAGGTTACCTAGTGCCATTGACATGCACCCCTAACCTCAGAACATCGCCCATGAAAGCAGGGTCTTTACAGATATAATTTATGTCAAAATAAGGCCACACTTGATGAGGGTGTGTCCCTAATCCAGTGGAAGCACACTTGGGTATCCTGTATTATGATCACCTATGGTGTAGGAGACACAAATGGGAAAGGCACAGTTAAGTTAAGGGACACCAAGGATTGCAGGAGCCACCAGCAGACAGGATCCCAGTGAAGAACTCTTTCCGAGAGTCTTTAGAGAAACACAACCCCAGTGATGACTGTGTGACTTTAGACTTCGAGATTCTAGAAGGGACTGGTTTTCTGCCATTTGTAGTCTTTTGTCAGGATGTTCCTGGGAAACGAACACAGTGACTTTCCCCTTGACACCCTCGTGCACTTGCACCAGAAGGGTCTTCCTGAAGGAGCTGAGCCAAAGAATAGATAGAAGAGGCAGCAAGGGGGAACAGTTGTGCCGTGGAGGTCCCCGGTGCCTACCTGAGCCTTGTAAACAATCCATAGAGCAGCGCGCAGCCTCAGAGATCTGTGCTGTGTTCACAGGCAGAGCACAAAGGTTCCTGGTTGGTCTGGGGTCATACCCATCTTTCCACTAAGATCAAAGGGCGGGGGTGGGGGTGGGGAGATGCTCAAAAGTGAAGGGGTACAGGGGACAGGCAGGACTCATCTTTCTGGGGCCTGGCACGCTCAGGATGGGTTTCGTTGGTAGCCCTGTTCCCTGAGCTCACTGAGTGTGGGGAGTGTTTGCTGTGGCCTCGAGGGAGTTGGCTGGGGTTTTCAGTGGAGTCTGGAGTCTTGGGCCTGTGCCGGCCGGTATCGTTTGATGCTGGGAGACATACTGCACCTAACCATCAGAGTGCGTCCTCTCTGCCAAGGCATGTCCTCACCCAGCCACTCTTCTTCCCTGATGCAAGACAGACACGCTACACTCCTCAAGGTGCCCCCTGAGGACTGAAGGACCCTCACCTGTATCCTCAGAAAAAAATGGTCTTTGCTTGGGGTGGGAGAGTGATGTGTGTGTGTGTGTGTGTGTGTGTGTGTGTGTGTCTGCTGCCCTAGTCTTGGCCTGTGAGGTTAGAGAAAAGGATGAAGAGGGTGAGAAGGGGAAGAGAATAGGCAGACATGGTTCTAAAAAGACTTTTAGACTTCAAATTGGAATAATTGTCAAGGCCCACCCACTTGCCCTGCTATGATGTCACAGACAAGAGCAGCCCCTGGAGGGTGCAAGAGACGCATGAAGTCATCTGGCCCTTTGCCTTTCCCAATCTTCCATGCCACCAGAGTGGTAGAGATTGGAGCCTGACCCTGACATCTGAGCACTTGAATCCCCAAGGCCACACAGCAACAGGGACAAGCTTACTGGGCCAGAGGCCAACTGCTCTCCTGGGAAGATCTCCCAGGCTCTTACCTGAAGTCAGCAAAGCCAGACCTCACCTTGAAGACAGTCTCAGGCTCTCAGCATCCGACCCCAGCCTTGGCTTGGCTCGAGCTGATTGCAGATGGCTGATAATGACGGCGAAATGATGACTCATGCCGTCCTGAAGCAAGACTCTGGGTGTGCGTGTGAATGGGCATGGCTCAAAATGACAGGGTGCTGCTGATGGTATCAGAGTCTCTGTGCTGGGATATGGGGGGCGTGGGGAGTGAGGGTATGAATGGAGGTGGGAACAAAAGGTACTATTGTAACGTGAATACGGCAAAGGTGTCATGATCAAAGCCACTGGCCAGAGAAGGTTGGTTTGAGGCAATTATTGGTCTCTTCTCTTGTTTTAGACAACACTTGCTGTATTAAAAGCTCTTTAGGGAGAGAACGTAAGAGAGACTTCCTTGGCTTATGTAATGACCGATGTAGCATTATAAAGAGGCCAAGTCAACGTGGAATAGGTAGGGCCAAAGTGGCCATTAGGAGAGGGATACCTGACTGCCGGGCGTGGTGGCGCACGCCTTTAATCCCAGCACTTGGGAGGCAGAGGCAGGCAGTTCTCTGAGAGTTTGAGGTCAGCCTGGTCTACAAAGCTAGTCCAGGACAGCCAAGGCTACACAGAGAAACTCTGTCTTGAAAACAAAAACAAAAACAAAAACAAAAAAAGAGAGAGAGAGAGAGAGGGATACCTGGGCATGGTGGTGCACAGCTTTAATCCCAGTACCCAGGAGGCAGAGGTAGGTGGGTCTCTGTGAGTTTGAGGCCAGCCTGGTCTTCACAGTAAGTCCAGGACAGCCAGGGCTGTTACACAGAGAAACCCTGCCTCAAAACACCAGAGAGGAAGAGGGAGGGGCTGTTGTGCTAATTCGTGCCTGCCAGCTCAGCACTGGGTAGGCTGAGGCAGGGGGCTGCTGAGAGTTCAAGGATAGTCTGGGCTACTTAGCAAGACCCTGGGCGAAGGGTAAGACAAAGAACAAGTGAAGGAGGAAAGAAGAATGGGATGATGGGAGGGAGAAAAAGGAAGGAAGGGAGAGAAGAGAGAGAAGCACTTGTCACTTGTCAAGTAACTCTTTGATCCTAGGTAGAAAATTCCAGAGAACGTTAGTGTGGTTGACCTGCTTTAGGAGCTTTGAGAGGCAACCAGCATGGTCATGTGACATTCACCACCTGATGACAACTGATCTCTCTGTCTCTGTCTCTCTATCTATCTCTGCCTGCCTGCCTGCCTGCCTGCCTGTCTGTCTGTCTGTCTGTCTGTCTCTCTCTCTCTCTCTCTCTCTCTCTCTCTCTCTCTCTCTGTCCTCCATGTCAAATGCTGTGGAAACAGAAGCTGAGGGAATCAGTTGGGCAGTCTGCAGCCTTGCTGGTTTGTGTTTCTGGGGGAAGACATGGGTTAGGTGAGGGGAATTGCTTCTCTCACAGGAAATGAGTTGTTGGAATTGCACTTTGGAGATGTGTGTGTGTGTGTGTGTGTGTGTGTGTGTGTGTGTGTGTGTGTGTCAGTCAGATTGGGATTCAGGCTGAGGGGCATAGAATGGTATGCAAGGCAAACCAGAGTTTGTCATCTTCCCTCTATTTCCAACTGACACCCCAAAAAAGCCTCACACAGCTCGGTGTTGGAACATTCTGATAGGTATGTCTTGGGGCCTACATGAAGAGAGTCAAGGTCAAAGCTGCCTAAAGACACCTGTGTCTAGAAGTAACAGGCTAAAGAGAGATTCTAGAATTGATTCCACATAGCAGAGCCGGGAGAGGTGGCTTTGGCAAAGATCATAGATGTTAGGCTTGTCATCAAAAGCCCTGGCTTTGAGGCTCAGCTCTCCTTACCACTGTAGTCGTAAGGTCTTGGGTAAGTCATGTCACCTAAGTTTCCTGCTAGGTAAAATAGGAATAAGAATGCTATTGAACAACTGGAAAGACTGATTATTAAAAAGGATTTTATATTGTGAAGGTATAGTGGAAGTTTTGGTTTCTTTAAAACCCTGTTTGTTATGTTTTTGTTTTAATCCCAAGTGTGGGATATGGGGCTGCTTTTAGTTTGTCCACAGCTGATAATAGCTTCCTGTGGCCAGGGAGGGGCGTGGTCTTTGCTAGCTGCAGTTAGTTGAATTCTGAGGACTCAGAGAAGGGGGAGAGAGAGGGAGGAGAGAAAAAGAGAGGACGCTTCGAAGAGAGAGTCGGAGGAGGAAGAGGCTGCCTGTTCATCCTCCTGCTGTGTTTGCTGTTGCTGGTTCACTGCACTGCTACATGTTCTGAGGACTTTAGATTGCTACTACCCCAAAGAACCCCAGGGCCCTAACTAGCAGGGAGTAGCCAAAGAGAACTCTACCCCATCTTCCCACTGACCTTCTTTCTCTCCTACCTAGTGTTGAGGGGTTGGGGGAAAGGGAGGTACAGGCATTAAGGAACCCAAACAAAATAGATAAAAACAATAATGCCAGCAGCCTAGAGGGCTACATAAAGAAAGATAGGGTGCGGAAATTCCCGTGGGGCCCAGAGAAGGGGACGAGAAACACAAGAGCTGTGTATACACTACATTCGGCTGGGAAATCTGGGCGGTGTAAGCATTTAGCTTAATTTCAAGATCTGACCTTTTCTGAAAACAAAAGGCCTAGCTGTCTAGAGAGTCCTCAACTTAAGGACAGGATAGTGTTCCAATAAGCACATTGTAGACTGAAACACACACACACACACACACACACACACACACACACACAAAAAGCAAACAAAAAAACTTGTCTCATCAGTTGAAAAATATTTAATACCTCTAATACATGGAATTGCCTCACTCCACAGCAGTGCACAGTAGAGCACCATTATGGTCATGGCTGGACCTATGATTAACCGCTGCTCCCCGGGGGTCACATAGTAGCCACACACTACCTACCATTGCCCCTTACTGCAAGTCCCTACAGTAAGTTCTACTCATATGAACCTCTGTTTTTTTACCTCTGAGGTTAAAGGTTGAAAAGAGATCTCCTCAGTAGCCTGGAGGAAAGCTTCGGACTGAGTCAAAGTCACTTTATTAAATTCACATCGCATGCAAGGGAGTGTCCTGAGTCCGGGAGGAGGACATCGAAGACTTTCGTCTTTTTGAGCCTATTAAGAACTATTATGAACACCCATGTCCAGCAAGGGCCACCACTCAGAGAAAGGTGGGCAGGACACCTCACCCCTTGAGAGGGTTCAGGATTACCCCAGAAGAGGTCATGGCTTTGCAGGAAGAGAAGAAAGGGAAATCCAGGGGAGAAACACCCCCAGAGAGCCCCTGGCAGCACACAGCTTGCATGTGAGCTCAGGGGCTAGAAATGGGAGACTTTGAGTCTGTACTTAGTCACTCGATGTCTTAACAAGAAGGACATTTTACTAGGTGCTAGGCTGGAGGAGCTGATACTGTGTTCAGGGACAGCGTGTGACTGTGTAGTCACTGGTGCCCATGTCGCAGGGAGGTGGCCCTTGTTTTCTACTGTGATCTCCTCACTGACAGGCATGCTAGGGGACCAAGCTTAACCCCAGTAGGACTAGGTCCCCACACCCTGCGTGCCTGGCACTCTGGGTGGAGGCAGGTTTCCTGCCTGGGCATCGCCACTTTCCGTTCCCTGCACACAACAGTGTGTTGACATGTCGGTGCCTGGCCTGCTCCAAGGGACTACGCAGGGAAGGCGCCCAAAGGCGGTGCCTGGCTCCCTAGCTGGCAGCAGGCCAGGAAGGCTTTGTTTTGCTCCTTCCCCTGAGGTGGCAGCCAGGCTGTGACTTCCACTTCATAGCTGCGGCTCCTCCGAATGCTTCCGAAGGCAGAATCTCTCCAAATGTCAGGGAGGAGCATTTACAATTTGGTCCTTTTATGACGTGCCTTTAAGGGCAATTTATCCAGAGCTAATAATCCTGATGTGCTGTTGAATTAGGCATTGGTGAGAGGAGGTGTGCATTTTCAAAACCCATGAAATCGCAAGCAGATTGCATGACTCAGTGTTCCTTATGAATGCTCCATCCTCTTGTGGCTGTTATTATTAATATTAATAAGCATATATATTCACAAACACACATCCACATCTACCCACGGGGCACTGGGCACAGCTCAGGGAGGACATAGCCTCTGTCCTCAGGGATCGGTAGAAAGCTGTCTCTAAGACGATGTAGCAAATCACAGGAGTATTGTAACTGTCAAGGTTTAAGCACCCAAAAAATCAGTACTATCATTAGCAATCAGTAATCACCGTTATAGAAGAATAAATCTCGTAATCTCCAAATTACCTGTTTGCACCAATTAGAGTCCGACTGATGAACATACCAATCAAAGGGGAATTTACTTGAAGCACCCAAGCTTATCTGGTTAAAAAAAAAAAAATACTGAGAACCCGCTGAGCTCCCAAACTGATGTCTCTTCACTCACTATCTGCTAGGTCCGATATTCTGCAAAAAGAACTGACAAAACCCTGCACAGGTACCCCCAGGCAGGAAGAAACCCACAATGCATTTATTTGTTTATTTATTCATTTATTCCCCCGCTTGCCTACAGAAAGGTAGCTGACAATAAGAACACACACACACACACACACACACACACACACACACACACACAATACTAAGATAGACTCTCTTAGATATCAAAATCATGTTGGGAATCATGGGGTTGAGTGGAGGATGCTGGGCTTGCATTCCCCATGTCCACTTGTCTTTGTTGAATCGGCATGCTGAGCACAGCCATAGGTACTCGAGGATCAACACTGGAGACACTGCTCTCTCCTGGGTGTCGACTTGTCACCTGGGGTGAGATGCAAGCCCTGGGGCTCTCTCTGAGCCTCTCAGGAGGCAGTGAGCAGAGGAATCAGATTGGCCACCTAGTTCTCAGTGTGCAGTGGAGAAAGCGGAGTCTGTGGAAAGGCACGTTCCCCCCCCCCCACCGCCCCCATGCTATAAATCCAAACAGCAGAACAGGACCACTGAAGGGACCCGGTGGAAAGCGTGTCAGCGTACGTCTGCCAGTCTTTTAGACCTGTTCTCTATCTAGTCATCTCTCAGCTGGAGCTTGGGACAAAAAACAAGAATAAAGAGCGAGGGCATGGTGGCTTATGTCTGAAACCCCAGTGTTCAGAAGGCTAAGGCAGGTAGGTGGATTGCTAAGAGTTTGGGGGCCATCCTGGGCCACAGAATGAGTTCAAAACCAGCAAGGGACACACACTCTTGTTTAAAAAAAATATCCCAGAAGTCTGGATTTCCTACTGAACCGTCTGCCCTTTGCTCCTCCTGGGTCTGGTGTTTGAGGCTGAGACAAGAGGTGAGAGCTGGGCATATGAGGCATCTGAGAACTCAGCAGTATGCTATGCATTTGTCGGGGGCCTTGGGAGTTGAAAAATATCTTAGCCAAGAAAAGTCATCTTAGCAGTCCCTTCTGCTCCCCAAGCTGTGTGAGCCTACCCAAAGGGCGTTTTTATACTTTGGTGCTGATACAGGGCCCAGCATCACCACACCTTACTTATCTCTTGCCATCAGTCACTCTAACGTGCTCCCAGCTTCCACCTGGCCTTCTCGTTTACTCTGTGTGGCTCTGCCTGGTGAGACATCTCTGAGAAATTATGTTGCCATCCTACTGGGGCTCGCTCAGCTTGCTTGTTTTATTTTAAGTGTACTGGGTGCTCATTTTGACCTCTGCCCTTGAGCATCACTAGGTTACTCTAACAGCAAGGGCTAGTTAAGTGGTACCCAAGTGTGTGTCTGCATCTTTAACTCTGTGGCTGGAAGCTCATCCAGGTGTTGGGAGACACAAATGTGGAGGCTTCCATGTTCTCTGCACCCAGTGACCATGCTCTTCTGTAGCTCCTACCTGTGCTGGATCAGGGTGGCTCTATGTGACTAGCAATGCCCACAGCATCAGACACTGTGCTGGGTACTATAGACGCAGCGCTGGACAGACATGGCCCTTGATCTCAGGAAGTTTACAGAGCTCACGGACATAACAGAAAGAGGGTGACTTGAGGCAGCGGAGAACTAGCTGAACTTCTGTGTCTCCCCACGGCTTGTTGTTTTCTCTTATTTTTAGATATTTGTTTTCTTAAGGCAGCTGGCCCATGTGTGACCGAGGGTGACCTTGAACTCCTGATGCTCCTGCTTCTGCCTCCTGGATGCTGAGATTACAGACATGCATCACCCCCCCCCCCCGTTTTGTGTGGTGCTGGGCACTGAAGCCAGGACCTTGTGCATGCTAGGCAAGCACTCTACCAGCCGAGCTACATCTCCGGCCCCGTTTAACCCATCTCCAAAGATGGCATCGTAGGATCCACCTTTGGCCATTTGGTGGAGATTCGGTGTAACAGTCACAAAGCATTTAGCACAATGTCTGGAGTTTGGTAGCTACTCCGTGTGTGGTAGTTCCCCCAGCTGTGCTAGGTCCTGGGAATGCAGTAATGAATGGAGTCATCTCTACCCCTGAGGCACCGAGAATTGAGTGGAGAAGACAGATTAGCCCTCAGCTGAAGGAGCAAAAGCTGTGTCACAGAGGCACAGAAGGCTATGGGAACCCAACGCGGGGCATAGGAAAAGACAGCAAACTTTTGGAGGGGCGGAGGATTTTCATGAGTGGAGCCACAGTAAGGGCGCTGAGAACCCTGGAAAGTCACGGGTCTAAGGCATTGCGCCATAGGATGCTCTGAGTCACGTGGCTTCTCTTGCGTGCCCTGTGATTTTCTGAGTCATTTGCAATGCAGCTGTTAAATTAGATAGCAAAAGATGTCCCTGCGAGCTTTCATAGCTCTCAAGAGAGGGGAGTATTTCTTTGTTCAGTACCAATTGCCACCTCCCAGTACATGGTAGGCACTCAATAAATATTTATTAAATGAGTAAGGACAATTACACATGTAAGCAGCTCATCTCCAATGAGAAAATCAAGGAAGTATTTTTTTTTTCCATTCACTTGATGTAAGTCACTTCCCTCGGGTACATGTGTGGTGGCAATTAAGGAGGCTGCATGACGTCACTGGGTCTATAAGAGGCCGTAGGTTTCCCAGTGTCCTCCTTGTCCTGTTCAGACTTGTTGTGGGGCCTTCCCTTAGCTTTGAAGCTGTTCGCACTGCCATGGAGATCCTTTTGGCACTTGGCACACGGTCCTTTGTTCGCTGTGGGTACGGCAGGCCCGGGCAGCTTTCAAAGATGTGCCTGTATTTTCCTTTTGTGACCTTCCATTTTGCTTCTACAAAGTGTTTCTACAAAGGGAGGGAGAGTCTTTGAAACCAGACTCAATGGGACAATTTCTTGGGTCATTTAACCAAGACGAGGCTGGCTGGTGGGAAACTGTCCAGTGAGGTCTATCCCTGTGCTGCCTAGTTTTACGTCCCCTTGACCCAAGATACAGTCATCAGAGAGCAGGGAGCCTCAGCTGAGAAAATGCCTCCATAAGATGGGGCTGGAGGCCAGGCTCATAGGGGATTTTCTTAATTAGTGACTGATGCAGGAATGGCCAGCACATTGTAGGTGGGGGCCACTCCGGGGCTGGTGGGTCCTGGGTTTTACAAGAAAGCAGACTGAACAAGCTACGGAGAATGAAGAGAAAGCTGGTGAGCAGCATCCCCAACGCCCTCTGCATCAGCTCCTGCCTGCAGGTGCCTCCCTTCCCTGTCTGAGTTCTTGCCCCGACTTCCTTCACGGACTTCCGTGACGAACAGTGTAGAAAAGTATAAGCCAAAGAAACTCTTCCCTTCCCAAATTGCTTTTTGGGAAGCGTGGTGCTTCATCGCAACAAGGGTACCATGCCCCAGTTTCATTTTCTCACACACCCAGGCCAGTATTAAGATCGGCTTGTTCAGTTCTCTGCCATGACTCCCGCTGGACATCACTGGCAGGGGTTGCCCTGTTTCTGCTGCCTTTGCCAAGCCACCCGGGCATTCAAAGCTTGCCTGGCACCGTGTTCTCAGTTCTGCTTCCTCCCCTCCGGCGCCTGGATCTGTGCTAAGGTGGGACACGCTGCTCTCACTTTCTAAGATAATTTCAATCATAATGACCAACAACTGTGCCGCTGTGAGAGGACACTCTCTTTTAAGTCAGAGTCTCACATTTTACCAGGAGCCTTTTGAAGGCAACAAGCTACCTGCAAAACAATTTTAAAAACAAAACAGAACATGGAGACCTTAAAAAAAAAGTTATTTAACCTGAAAAACAGGAAGATAGTCTTTATTAATTGTGTAAGACTTGGACAATAAAGAGAACTATAAAGTTGGGGGTGGGGGCTGCCTTTCTTCTGATCTTGCCAGCTACTTGGTGTGCATAACTGTATTTCCCAGCCTTTTAGACGGCTACATTTGTATAATTTCTCGGGCCACTTTTGTTACTCTGTTGCCTGGTCCTTTACAAACCACGACACTGTGTGGCACCGGCAAGAAGGAACCATTAACTTATCGGTGTAGACTTGGAGTAGCTCTCTAAGACACCCTGCATTGTTTGTCACCAACTTCAGCCCTGTGTCCCTGCAGGGTTCTCCGTCACCTATGTATAACTTAGCAGAGCTGAGTCTTCCTATGAGGAAAACGGCATCCTGTGCCATTCAGACGGTATTTCCTGTCTTCAGATTCGCTACTTCTTCCCTTCCCCCGCCCCAATTTCCCTGTCTCCAGTGAGCAATAATATCTTTCATCTGAGCCTCTCTCCCTGCCTCCAGTGACTGCCTCCCCTGATGAATTCTCTCCGGGTGACTTTGGCATTTGCATATTTCCTCTCGCTCGCTTAGATATTCTGAGATGTTGGAACCTGAGAGCAGGTTGATGCGCGCGGGCGCGACCAGGTACTTAGCTGAATGAGGCTTTTCTCGGGAATTGCACAAATATTTGGAGTTGGGCGTGAGCCAATAGGCAATTAATTGAAATGTGGACACAGCAAGCTTCCGGAGGAGGGAGGCTGAAGTTGAGAAATTAGCTGTGGGGAGTGAGTGAGTCTCTGCAAGATTCCAAAACAGTAATTTGGGGTTTCCTTTACCTCAAACTAAAAGCGATTTGATACAGAAAAAGAAAAGAAAAACCAAACCAATTGTCCTGTTCAGGTCAAATTTTACAGTACTGGGAGTCAGGGGTTGCTCCCAGAGAACACAGGCGTGACCCTTGTGGAGTGGGAAGGGAGCCCAAGGACAGGACTGAGAGGAGGAAAATGTAGCAACAAAAGCAAGACACTGGCTCCAGCCCTGGGCACTTTGCGCTTTCCAAGCAGACTGTCTACCTGGAGACCTGATTACCATATGAGGAGCCAAAGGGTGAGGACTGCGATTTAAGCATTTTCCTGTCTCCGTCTTCGACTGTGTGAATACATTTAGCAAAATCCTGCTTCTACTGACCGACCTTAGTTGGGGAGTGAGCAGACCAGGTCCTCCTTGACCAAGATCCCCCACCCTCACTGGCAATAAACCGGCTGAAAAGTACAGTCTCTCCCCTGGGTTAGCAGCTACTTGACAGAGCACAGCCCTAGCAAACTGGGAGGCCTGTGGCTTCTACCAAGAGGACCACAACTGTGATGCTGACCTGTTGCCAGGTCCAAATTCCTTTTTATCCACCAGCAAGTAGGAATGCCCACTTCCCCCCCACCCCAGTACAATGGGTCCTCTGCTTAACATCTTTGATAAGCGAGGAGTGAAAAAAAAAAAAGAGAATCACTTTTTCATTTGCTCCGGCATGTGGGGCCAACTTACTCTTTTGAGGGCGTCCCCGAGAACACGGCTTTCCAGATTCTTCTTTAGCTGACTGCATCAGCACTGGGAGCCAGGTAAAAATGCGAGTCCCCCCCCTTTTCCAAGCTAGCTTACTGATTTCAGATGTCAGAGTGGTGGGGTCCAGTCTCACACGTTTTAACAAGCCCTCTGGGGATGTTGATGCTCTGTCAAGTTTGAAAGCCATCGCCCTAAAAAATTATGACCAGGAAGTCTGGCCTGCTAGATTCAGGCACTAGGAGAGTAATATATTTTTGATTATTGGCCCCTTAAGAATAAATTCTCTTCATTTCAGGATGCCCAGGTGAGCCGTTCCCACACATTGCTGAGTGTTCAACAGGAAAGCATTTCCAAACGATTCTTTACAATGAAACTGACCAGCATGGTCAGACAAGAGTCTAGCATCACAACCTATTTCTGGCAAGTGCAGAATTTTCATTCTTTAAAGTTCCATGGAATGACAGGCTACGTTAATTGATTGCTGACTCTGTTATTTTTAGACGTGTGCTTCCTTACCTCACATGAAAATGTATTCAGAATTCAAATGGGAGCTTGTGAGGTGGCTCGGCGATGAAGGTACGCGCTGGCAAACCTGGTGACGCGAATTCAATGGCCAGGACCGACACGGCGGTGGGGGAGAACTCTTGCCAGTTGACTTCTGACTTCTACATAAGCACCATGGCGTGGGTTCCCGTACGCGCATACAAATTTAGTACACACACACACACACACACACACACACACACACACACACACACACACTAAAATAAGTAAATAAAAATGAAAAAAATTTCAAATGATGGGCTGAAGTAGGAGGAGCACAAACCGGAAGTCTCTCTGTGCTGTGGAGTGAGTTCAAGACTAGTCTGAGCAACTTGGTGAGCTAAACACTTTTGTGTATGAAATGGCTGGAGATGCAGCTCCATGCTGGTCACTAGTCATATGTGGGAAAAGGCCTGGGTTCAATTCCCAGTATTACAAGATAAAATAAAATAAAATATTCAAATGGGAACATTGTATTATTCACATATAATTTTTTTATATACTTAATCGTGTTACTAAGGAGACCAGCTATAACTCTATAGAGACATTGTTGCCATAATGAATTCTCAGGATATATATGTGTGTGTGTATATATATCCTAATAATCCTAATAATATATATATCAGTATAATCTCTCTCAGATTTCACACAGACTGAGTTATCACCACTTCTAGCACAGGACAGTAGAGCTATGGAAGTAAGGCAGCAGGGAGAATCCTAACCCTGAGTGACAGGCGTTTTCAGAGAATGTGCTCTGTACCTTTTACTGGCTGTCAGCGTGAGGTGATTCTCCATGTGGCACCAGGAGCCCCTCAGGGGGAAGGCGCGTGAGCAAGAACAGCCACCTCACAAGGCCACTTTAGTGGCAGAGCTTGTTGGGGCCGTGGGGGGGGGGCACTTCTAGCTGGTGAGAACTAGGAAGGACTGCAAGTGGGTGTGCAGTGCAAAGAGTGTGCTAATCACACGTTTGTGGGATCCAAGGACAGCAAAGCGCAGATCACACGAGTGAGTGGTGGAGATGACACTCAGAAAGGGGAGGAGGCTCCAGCCCAGCGGGAAGCTCCTGCGTCTTCTCTCTGGCTAGGGGGAGGTGCTGTTATTAATGACGGGACGGAGTAGAACAGATGGGTACTTTTGACACATTTTCCCATGTTGTTATTTTCCGATTTCCCATCTTCCCACCACCTAGTCATGTGCCTTTCTCTTGGTTAGGAGTGAACGGGTGGGACTTTGAAGAGAAGCATTGGGAAGGGGAGTGCAAGTGATGTCATCGCTATTGAACTCAGAGGTGCACGCTCAACCTGTCCCCCAGAGTCCCGTTGGGTGTAGAGAGGAAGCCATGGTGACTCCCCGGGCTTTCTGGGATGCCTGGGACCCTTTCTCACAGGTTCCGGCACAGTCTCCTTCCATCCTGGCAACCATCACATTCTTCCTGATTAGGGTGCCTTCCTGGAGCCCTGAGGAGATTTGCATTGTAAATGGTGTTTGTTAGGGCCCAGAAATAATATTAATCATTGTAAAACAATTATGTTGCATAATTTGTACATTTAAAAAAAAAAGGAAAAGCATGAAACTTGGGCCTGAATTAATATTTCTAGAATTATGTATCTTCCTCATCCACACAAATAATGAGGCCCTCATCTGCCCTTCTGGGTGTGAAAGGTCTGGAAAAAAATATGGACACTTACCTTCTTCTGGCTTCTGGAAACAGTTTTAATGTGTACAAAGCAACATGGCTTCTGTGCAAGGGACCTTGGTGCAAGGGAAAACTCGGTTTTCTATAACTAAATCCTTCTTCTTGTAAAAGGCTGGACACAAAGGGACAAAGGGAAGGCCCCAGGATGCAGAGCAATAAAGCAGGTTGGCTTTGCATAAAGCTGCATCTCAGCTGCCATCTGTCTTGGTATGACATTGGGGGTATGACATAGCTTCTAAATACCTGGGGGTATGACATTGCCATCAGCAAACAGAGTCCCAGGGAGTGGGGACTCACCCTCCAAACTACTTGAAAGGGCTAAATGGTACTTTTCCCCCAAATATATCAACATCCTATTCTGAATGTGACATTAATTGGGGAGGGGGGGCAGAAAGGACAGGGTGGTCTCTGAAGCTGTAAGTAAAGAAAGGTCTTGAGATGAGACCATCCTTATCTTTTCTTGGTAGACCCTAACCCAATGACAAGGACACAAGGAGGGTGCCAGCTAGTGTTTGTACTGCTAGAGGCCGCTGCATGGGCTTCTGGGTGAGAAAGGCCACCAATGCCCTCAGTCATCTGAAGTCACTGGGTGCTACAATAGTTGTAACCTGCCAGGCAAGTTATGTCCACCTGTGCAATCGTGGCTGACTGTTGGGGGTGCAGGTTGGGTAACCAACCACTTTCCAATTTGATTCTAGGCCTGCTCCACAGAAAGGAATACATGCCTGGTACTGTGAGCCTGGCCAGAAGGCTATGGTTGGGGAGGTCACAGATCCTAAGGGGTCATTACTATTGATGTTTTTCTAAATAGTCACTTAGTCAAACTGTCTTCTAATTACTTGTGTTGATGCCCATAGATTAGCACTGTGTCCAGTCTTGGTCAGAGAAGCTTCTCTGTACCCCAGGTGACAGTTAATATCTGCCCCCTCCCCATGGTCAAGACGGCTGAGACTATATGACTGTTGAGTTCTTTGCTCCAGACAGTACATTTATGCCACCTTCAGGGAGCATAGTGGAAGTAGGGAAGAAACGCAGTAAGAGCCGGAGGATGGAGCACTATGAGATGCTGTGTTCTGGATATCATGAGCACACAGCAGCTATGATTTAGCACAAGACCAGAAGAGAGACATGGAAGTTGAAGGGGAACTAGTTGGAAAAAAGAGGGTCAGAGGTGGGAGAGGGTGAGAGGGTAACGGGGGTGGGGGATGAGTCTGATCCCAACACATTATATACTTGTATGAAATTGTCAAGGATAAAAACTAAAAGAGCCCAGGGAAGAGAGACACACACAGGAAGAGAAGAGGAGGCCACAGGAGAAGGTAGAGGGCCGAGTGACACAACTATGAACTACGTTATACCTGGAACTGGAAGAGATGAGCAAGAATTCTCCTGTAGGGGCCGGAGAGATGGCTCAGCGCTGAAGAGCACTGTCTGCTCTTCCGGAGGATCTGGGTTCAATTCCCAGCAACCACATGGTGGCTCACAATCATCTATACTGGGATCTGATACCCTCTTCTGGTATGCAGGTGTACATGCAGACAGAGCACTCATATACATAAAAAAAATAAATGAATAAGTTAAAAAGGATTCTCCTGTAGAGTCTTGGGAGCAATGTGGTCTGGACCACACCATGATTTCAGATTTCAGCTCTCTAAAGGAGTAACAAAGTAGGGTTTTAAAAAATGGTTTTAAGCCATAAGTAGTGATATTTTGGTATTGCTCTCAGAAATTAACACATCTCCCGCACTTCACCCTACCCACCAACTCCCAGGGGGCCTTGGGACTCTCATACTGAGTTTATGATGACATTCTTTGGCTTTGTCATTGCTGAGGTCCACGGTCCACAACCATGCTTGTCATGTGGCTACGCTCACTGTGTTGGGTTCCAGCTGAACTTTTCCAGGAAATCTCTTCCTGGGACCTGAAAATCCCACTTTAAAAACAGAGAATCTCAATGTCAGGTCGATGAGGCACACCGCTTAGAGCTTGGAATCAGGGCTTGCAAATGAACAAGATTGAAGAGGTTTCTGTAGCAACCAATTTGGGTTATCTGTGTACCAAATCTCACTGACTTATTAATTTATTTAACACCCACAGTCTGGGACATATATATTACCATATACTGAACATACAGATGCCAGGCACTATGCTAATAATTTTATATTCACAATATTATTTACCCTCATACTGGCCCAAGAGGTACATATGTTTATTTATCCAGATGGTATAGAGGGGAACTCAATCCATGAGACTTTCAGTACTGCTCAGGAGTATTCAAGAAACTGCTCACTGGCCTGGCCAGCTTAGGGATACTAGATGTCACTGACCACAGATGGACTCTCAAGCACCTCAACACTGTATTCTTAGAACATGTTTAATTTTTCATTTTAGGCTATCTAGCTTGGGGAGCTCATTCTTAACGTACTTTTGAGTTTTTGTAGGGCTCGCAGAGGGCACTTAGAAGCCAGCCTAGGACCTGACATATATCAGGTGTTCAGTAAAGCGCTTGTGAGAGCAGCGAGTTAAGAATGGCTGGGATGCCTTCCTGGCCCGTTAGACTCAGGGACAGTGAAGAGTGTTGTACTAAAGGGCATAGCTATCTGACCAGTTGTCAACCTTAAAGGTTAAGGATATTCTCAGAATATTCTAGATTGTTTTACAAGTTATTATCCCACGGCTTTATCTGATGTATATTAGCACTGAAAAAGATAGTATTATTTAATATCTCATTCCTTTCTTTATAGTGATGTTTTTGGGGGATGATTAGAAGAATAAATTAGCAAGGTCTATCCACCTCCTCACTCCATAAAATAGCCAATTCTAAATGACTGACTCTGCATGTCAAGGGCAACCTGTAACAGATATTTAAGACTAGCCGTGTGGCCATTTACTCAAGCCCTGGACTAACTGTGGATTTAGATCTCAATTCTTCCATCCCTCTCCAGTTCTTTTTTTTTTTTTTTTTTTTTTTTCATAGTGAAAAGTCATTGTCCTCACTCTGTAAATGATTTCTAACCTTTTTACATGTGTGTGCCTGGTGCAAAAGAAAGAGCACTGGCCAGGAGTCAGATGGCCTGAGGTCCTATCTTCTCCCTCCTGATGGCCTTTCTGGGCTCCTGTCCCCTCATGAGAATGGCTGACTCTATGTGCCTCACAGGGAGTTGGAAAAAAAATAGAAGAAACAAGACGCGAGAGAGCACCCTGACCTGGGAGGAGTGTGGGTGTGCAGGTCATTGGAGCCTGAGGGATCAATGTATTTGGTAAGATCTGTTTCTCATCTGTGGACACTTTTCTATTAATATCTATGCAGCAAAGAGGGCCCCTCCCTTGATCTTTGAGGACATACCAGTGACACCAGAGCACTCTTCTTATTGCCCTGTCTTCTAATTACCTCTCCTTCCAGGCAAGTCCCCCCCTCAGACCACTGACACATGGAGCTGAGGCTGGCTAGAAACGCAGCCTAACACAAGGCCCTAAATGTGCTGAAGACACTATGAATGTGGTTTTGTGTGTGTGTGTGTGTGTGTTTGTGTGTGTGTGTGTGTGTGTGTGTGTGTGTGTGTGTGTGTGACGTTTTTTTTCCTGTCTTTTAATTCATTTGCATGGTTCTTGAGGGTGAACTTTGTAGAGGGCAACATCATGGCATGGAGTCTAAAGGTTGGACAGATTCCAAGCAAAGAACAAGCTGCACCACACTGTGAGAATGAGAAGGCCTATCATAGGTTTCGGCTCCCTGTCTGAAATCCTGCCTTCAGATGGTAGACCCTGTCTTGTTTTTCTATTACTGTGACAAGACACCATAACCAAGGCAGCTTATAAAAGAAAGTGTTTGATCTGGGGTTTATGGTTTCATAAATTAGAGACCATGATGGTGGGTCAAAGGCATGGTGGTAGGAACCGCTGAGAGCTTACATCTGGATCTGCGAGTAGGAGACAGAGAGAAAGAGAAAGACATAGGGAGGGAGAGATGAAGAAAGAGAGGGAGGGAAGTAGGGAGGGAAAATAGAAATGGAAACGTTGCCAAGCTTTTGAAATCTCAAAGCCCACCCCCCTTTCTCTCCAGTGACTTACCTCTTCTCAAAAGGCCACACCTTCTAATCCTTCCCAAATAGTTCCAGGAACGGGGCATCAAGTATTCAAGCGTATGAGCCTTTGGGGGGGGGCATTCTCATTCAAACCACCAGAGATACCAAAATATCTTTGCAAACAGAGAAATTATGGACCCAGGGAGTTAAAAAAAAAAAAACAAAACAGTGGAATATAAAGATAACTAAATTTGAGAAAAAGAGGAAGGGAGGGAGGAAGAAAGAGAGAGACGAAGGGAGGTCCCAGAGGAGCTGAGGGGCTAATTGTTTCACTTTGCTGTTGCTGGTTTCCCTAGTTTGGGGCACACTGTAGAGCAGGGGTTCTTCTCAACCTTCCTAATGCTGCCTGCGAGCCTTTGATACAGTCCCTCATGTTGTGGTGACCTCCAACTGTAAAATTATTTTCACTGCTACTTCATTACTGCAACGTTGCTACTATTATGAATCTTAATGTAAACGTTTATGTTTTCTGAGGGTCTTAGGCAACCCCTCTGAAAGGGTCATTTGACCCCAATGGGCTCTCCACCCACAGGTTGAAAACCGCTGCTGTAGAGGCACGGATGTGTCCACATGCAGTGAATACACACGGATATGGCGACCCCTCCCTCTCCCTCTCTCACATAGCCTTCAGAAGGATGTAGGACGTCTTATCTTGTATGCACAATCAGTGCTGGAAAGGAGGGGAGGGCGAGAGGCACCAGAGGGGGAACATGGGGGTCCCCCTATTCCATACTACTCACCTGGTTGTAGAGTACTCCCTGGACTTCAGTAGGAGCCGAGGTCACCACAGGCTTTCCACAGCAGCCTCTGCAACAACCAGCTTTTCATCCTCAGGCCCATCGCATTCCGGAAGTGCCACAGCTGGCTCACTGTTCTGAAGGTAAGGTGATGATATGTGAGTGCCATATGTTTTGAGTTTTGCTTCTGTTTTTGAGTCAGGATCTCATGTATGGCAGGCTGTCCTCAGACTCACTGCATGGCTGAGGATGACCTTGAACTTCTGATCCTCCTGCCTTTGTTTGCCAAGTCCTGGGATAACACGTGTGAGCTGCCACACCTGGTTTAAGCAGCGGTAGACATCCAACCCACGGCCTCTTACATGGCAGATAGGTATTCTGCCACTGAGCCTCATGCCCAGCCCATGGTATTTGATTTCATTCAGCCAAAGTTGTAAATGGCTGGGCCAGGCCAAAGTGGTAGAGATGCTGAGAGAGGAAGGGGGTGTCAGCCCTTGTGTGAATCTGGTCTGCCTTGAGTTTTATTGAATGAGGAAAGGCATGCTTTCTGGGAAGCCACTGGGCTTCTGCTCTCAAAGACCTAATTATTCGCTTGGGGGAGGGGGGGTAAGGGGATGGGGGTGGCAGGAAAACCTGAACATAGCTCGTGACTATTCTTTGAATTATATTTGCAATGATTTGGCTGGATTTTCATTGTTGTTGTGTTGGAGGTGGAATATAGATCATGATAGATGCTAAACGATGAAGCATCTCTCTTTAAAATAATTTCAGTGGTGGTGGGGGGAATCTGGTGGCTTAGTTTAGGAACAGTAGGGACCGTGCTCACTGTACCTGAAGCAGAACTTTTCTTAGGCTCTTAGAGACCTCACAGCTGTCTGTGGCTGGCAGCAGAGCTCCTCAGAAGCCATCAGAACATTATGCCTGTCCCCACAATGTAGCCTCCAGACCCCAGTGATTCCTCTCCTGCACTCCAGGCTGAATTATGCAGCTACCTTTCCAGGATTAGGGCAGGCAACAGCAAGCCTTGCCATTCACAGCATTATAAAAGGACGTTCAAGGGTAATGAACAAAATTGTGAAGTATGAAGCCTGTCTTTCCAGACTCAAAGGATCTGACTTCCTTCTTCTTCTTCTTCTTTTTCTTCTTCTTCTTCTTCTTCTTCTTCTTCTTCTTCTTCTTCTTCTTCTTCTTCTTCTTCTTCTTCTTCTTCTTCTCCTTCTTTTGGTTTTTTTGTGACAGGGTTTCTTTGTGTAGCCTTGGCTGTCCTAGACTCACTTTGTAGACCAGGCTGGCCTCGAACTCACAAAGAGCCACCTGCCTCTGCCTCCCGAGTGCTGGGATTAAAGACATGTGCCACCAGGCTTGGCCTTTGACTGCCTTCTTTATGCCCTCTCTTATCATGTGAGTCCTCCAAACCTTATCTCCTACAAGTATCACTGTAGGAGTCACCCACATGGGTCTCCCTGGTCCTGTCTCATCTCCCCCAATCCTTAGAGCACATGGCCAGTGACATTACTGCCAATCAGCTATGTGTTATCCCTGCTTTGGTTCCTAGTGGTAGAGACAGGAACCATCCCAGCCCCGAACCCCAGGATCCATGGTTTGGGAGAGGAGACAGACTGTGACGGGTCATGACAGTCCTGTGCTGTAACAGAGCTGAGCCAGGGCTGCTTCATCAGTCTCAAGGAGCCAAAGTGGTGAAGAGCTGTTGCTTGACAGCAAGGTGGGAAGGGAACTGCTGGACAAGCAGCTGCCCAGGGAATACAGCCTGCTGTGCTTCTGTCTCCAGCACCACGGATAGAGCAGACTTCACGCTGGGTTGGGAATGCCCTGAGTGTTTTCCTTAGCTGGCTGAAGAATCCAAACCCACTCACTTTATTGCCCAATGAAGAGCCTGAACTTGTCAGAGGAGAGAGAGAGAGAGAGAGAGAGAGAGAGGCGCGCAATTCTATATTGTATGACTCACATCTGTCTCTCTCTGCTCTGAGACCATCTTTTCTCTCTCCTACATCTACCTGTAGAACTCTGAGCCATGCTTTAACAATAGCCTTTGAAGTGTTTCCAGGTCCCTTGCCCTGATCCTAGCATCCGAAATGCCTCTAAGGATGCCTGCCTTCCAAGTTTTGTGTTTGTGTCTGGCTTACTTTGTGTGCAAGTGTGTCTGGTTTCACTTGTGCAAAGCCTGGCACTCAGTGGCCACCAAAGTTTTGCTAAACTGGGCTTAGCTATCGATGTTTGCTTCTAGTTGAATCAAGTCTCTAGGAAAAGGACCACAATCTTTCAAGAATTAACTTCTCACCCGTGCCCATTCAGCCATAACTTGCAATAGCATCTCCATATTCACTGGCTATGGCTGTAGGTACACATTAGGCAGTCGCTGCTCTGGAGGAACACAGAACACACAGGCCCTCACTCAGGTAGTCTTCTGAATGAGCAGTTGTCATCTATCGCGAGAACGGCACGGGACAGAGGCAGGCTCCACACACTTGCCCCCGTAGGCTCATACTCCTGAAGAAGTGAGATTCACGCATGACCTTGAAGCAGACTGTCCCGAAGAGAAATGGATAGAGACACGGCAAGGAGTAGGAAGAATGTGGGCAAGGCACGGCCATGTTCTCAGGTGCCACACATGTGGTGGGGATCCTCTGTGGCCTGGATGAAGGGTAAGAGGGTCTTGAGTGCTAGGAAGCAAGGATGAGGAAAGGTAGAGTTTCTGCTTTGCCCATTAATGGGTTAGCATTTTCTATTTTTATATTCCAACCAGTTTTTCAAAAAGATTTATTATTTTATTATGTGTACAGAGCTCCACCTGCACATACATTTGCAGGCCAGAAGAGGGTATCAGATCACATTATAGATGGTTGTGAGCCACCATGTGGTTGCTGGGAATTGAACTCATGACCTCTGGAAGAACAGTCAGTGCTCTTAACCGCTGAGCCATCTCTCCAGCCCCCAACCAGTTTTTAAGGTAATAAAAATCTTTTTGACTAAATGCCATTCTTTCAAATATTTATTTATTTATTTATTTATTTATTTATTTATTTATTGTGTGTGTGTGTGTGTGTGTGTGTGTGTGTGTGTGTGCACAAGCACACAGGCACACACGTGTTCCCATGCCATGTTACTCAAGGAGGTCAGAGGACAACCTGCAGGAGTCAATTTTCTCCTTCTTACACGAGTCCTGGGGATTGACCCCCATGTCAATGTCACCAGTCTTGGAAGCAAGTGCTTTTAGGTGTCCTCTAAGGCCGTGAACACCATTCTTTTCCCTAAACAACACCAACTTAAGGCATCTAAGGGGGGGGGGAGCCCAACCAGTGTCTTCCCTTTTGTCCCATATCCTGAGACCCTAAGATGAAAGAACCTGGACCTTTAAGGAAGCCAGACCTAGAACTGGGACCTGCCTCTGCCTTTTACCACCTCTTGGCTATGGAAAATTTATTTACTTTCTCCAAGCCTCAGTTTTCTCCTCTGTATGATGGAGAGAAACGTTTCCACTTTGAAGGACCCACAGAAGTGTCAGCGGACCAGTCAGCGGTGGTATAGTACCTTGAATCACAGCACTCAGGAGGCAGAGGCAGAGTAAGTTCGAACTCTATGAGTTCGAGGCTAGCCTAGTCTACAGAGCAAGTTCCAGGACAGCCTGGGTGACACAAAGAAATATCTTGAAAAACTAAAAGATAAATAGGGGCAATTGGGTGCTTCTGTTTAAACCCCAGTAACTGGAGAGGCCATGCGTGGTGGACCAAGGCTGCTGCCAGGTACACGCTGGAGGTCACCAACTTCCTTTCTTTGTCTTTAGAATGGGCAAATTTAATCTCCATCCAGTGGTTCCTTGGACATCGGGTTTGGTGGTCATTCATTAGCACCAAGACCCCCCCCCCCTTCTTTTAACATTTATGCTCTCAAGAATTCTTTGTTTCTGTTGCAAAGCAAGGGTGTGTGTGTGTGTGTGTGTGTGTGTGTGTGTGTGTGTGTTGGCAGGAAGGGGCTACAAAGAGGTGAAGTGTATTTTTAGAGCAATAGAGGAGCTGGCAGAAATTGAAAATAGGGTTTTCAAGTTCGTATGTTTATGCTGCAGAAGGAAGGCTCCACAGCGTTCTCTGCGTCCCGTTCAATATCTAAGAAGCTTTCTGCGACATGCCTTCCAGCATTCTGATTAAAAAGCATCCTGCCTGCTCCTTGCCTGCGCCCTCCCTGCCCCCTCCCCGAGCAGGGCCCTGAATGTACCAAGGGGGTGGCAGCCCTCAGGGGAGATGCCTTTCTGCTCTGGATGAGCAATCTGCTCTTTGGGTTTGCAGGGCCCACTGATCAGGGCAGATTAATCCCCAGAGGTGGTCGGTACACAATTAACATTTTTGCCTCTTATTTTAATTAAGAAGGGCCAAGGGATAGGACGTTAGCATGTGTAATGGGACCGTGTGGCACGTGCTAGCTGCCAGAGGAGCCTCAGTTATTCGCACTTGTTGAAGACTTTCTAGATAATTAAAGATGGCATTCATCATTTGCTGAGTGGACATAGGCCTTTATTTTTCCTCTGGACTCCTTGCATGCAGGAGGCAAAGTGGCTCCCGGATCGGGTGGTTCCCCAGCACACAGGCGGGGAGCTCACCCCATGCGTGCCCACTTTCAGTGATTTTTGTAGAAAAGCGAAGATTCTCGAAGACATCTGCCTGCGCGGCTCTGACAGCGGAAGCTCACTTCACAGGCGCATTAACATGACCTCATTAGTTCCTGCATCCTACTCTTCCAACCACATAAACCAGAGTGCGCTAGGAGCCAATCATGCTAATTACATCAGATCGGTTTGCATATTCATAAACCATTTTCTGTTTTATGGACAGCAAAAATAAACACAGTATCTCTTTAATAATTTTAAGTGGGTCACTTTCAGGACTGTATCTGTTTTAAATAAATTATCATATTGTTAAAGGCCACAGTCAAAAGCTTTTTTTTTTTTTTTTTTTTTTTTTTTGAGCAGCCCCAGAGGTTAGGGCTGGGGGCAGGGCACCTGGAAGGTGCTCTGCCTGAGTCACAAGGATTAGCCAGTTGGTCAATCTCCAAGGTCTCTTCTGCTCAAGACTATCCGAACTCGGAACCCTGTCCGGGTTTAGTGAACAGATGAAGCACAGCCTCCCACTAATGACAAGACATATTCTAGTCAGAACTCAGAGGCCATCAGAATCACGGTCTTCTGCAGTGGGAGAGAAACCCTGGGTTTTCTGGAACAGGTTTCATTTGAGGGACTGAGTTTAATATTCTGGCTTTTTCTCAGAACTCTGTGGAAAATGGGCGCTCAAACACTTAGAGGACAGGGGGTGGAGCCATAGGTTGGCTGGTAAAGTGCTTCCTGGCTGAGCATGGAGGCCTGACTGTGAGGCCCACCCTACCCCATAGAAAAGCCAGGCAAGGGGACTTTTAATCCTGACCCTGGGGAGGTGAGGACAGGGCGGCTCTTGGGGTTCTCTTGCTAGCCAGTCAGCCTAATTGGTGAGCCCCCAAAAAGTAAAGTGGACACGGCCTGAGGAATAGTCCTGGAGGTTGTCCTTGGAGAGAGAGACAGAGAGAGAGACGGAGAGAGAGACAGAGACAGAGACAGAGACACAGAGAGACAGACAAACAGGGACGAGAGAGAGAGAGAGAGAGAGAGAGAGAGAGAGAGAGAGAGAGAGAGAGGTGTACGTGCACCAGCACAGACAAATACACTTTGCCACTGTCCCACTGTTGTGTTCTTTCCCTAGACAAATTTGGGGACAGAACAGACCCTCTCAAGGCCCCAACCCTGAGAGGAGGGCGTTTCCTGATCCTTGACCTGTAATCCTCAAAGGTGAGGCTGAATTATAGATTTCTTTTGCTTTGGGGTAGGGGACTAAAAGCTTAAAAAAATAAATACACAAGATTCCCAGCACAGAGGCTAAACCCAGTTAGAACTCACTGTTTTTAAGACTACCAGGAGACTCCGTTCCTGACAGCTGACTTGAATGACCCCTGTTCACTCCTCCTGGAGGGTGGGGAATGTGCTAATCTGTTAGAGTAGTGCATGTGTTTTAAGGTGATCTTTCTTTAAATTACGTGAATAGCGAAGCCCTCTCCGTTTACATGCAGATCCAACACCATATTTATTTCTGGAGCTTGCTTTTTCCCCCCTTTTGTTGTAAACATTGCTGAGTAAATTAATGTGGTGTTTCCTGATGGTGGTGTGAGCTATCCCATTTTGCCCCCCTCATTAATGTGGCATTTCCTGGTGGTAGTGGTGTGGGCTATCCCATTTTGTTGCTTTTTTTTTTTTTCCTAATGATTCTTCCTAGACAGCTTTTGTTTCTGTTAATGCAGGAGGCCCCTAACTCCCAGCTTTCTGAGGGACCTTCCGCTCAACCTCTAAAAACCGTTTGAATTTCTCCCTCTTCACCTTGGCTCCCGACTAGGTTAACGGCATCAGCGCAGATGGCCGCCCTGTGTTATTAGCTGAGCCACAGTTGAATCTTTTGTGTGTCGGCTGCGCTGATTTGGAAACACCCTATTATTTGTGCAATATACCTTGGAATTACGGCTTATAATTTCATGAAAGCCTAACATATCTGGATGTTTACAAGTTCTATCCCTTGGGGAAATGTATAGTGTTCATTTCTTTTGTTTAGTCTATTTAAAACGGGACCAGATACAAAGCAGCAGTGATTGACAAATTAATGCTCTCAGCTCCTACTCAAAAGTACTTGAATTATTAGTACAAAAAGCATGTTACAAACTGTAATAATTTTAACTCCATTTCATTGCTAAAAGCTGATAATAATGAAAACAAATGAAAATAGTAATGCAATCTAACACTAGCCGGAATGGAAGTAGTCACCGAGTTGGGACTCCGCAATCAGATAATTAGTTCCATTAAAACTCAGGAATGGGTGAGGCTGTTCATTTGTTTTGGACTCAGTTCTGTAGGAGGCAAGAAAGGAAAAAAAAAAAAAAAAAAAATGGGCCCTGTGCAACATAAATCAAACCTCGATTTCCTCTTCCCGCCACAGCCCAGGGACTATATTCTCAGGGTGACAGCTGTGCTCCCATTGCAGAGGAGAACAAGAAGAAGGACCAGTGGGTGGCACCAGTGTGTGTGTGTGTGTGTGTGTGTGTGTGTTGGGGGGAGGGTGTCCACTGCTGCTTGCAATTGAAACAAATGAGTCTGCAAGGTGCAAAGACCTACTGTCTCAGCCATCTTGGGGGAAGGGAAGAAAGCATTGCATTACCACAGAGGCCCAGAGGGCCTGCCCTGAGCAGTGCATGCCAATGACTAGGGAGGGCAGGATTCCCGCAGAGAGAGGGAACCAATAAAATGTGTGCCTGCATAAAATTAACCTAAACTTCTTATTTTAAAAATCATACACATAACAGTATTTATTATAATACATTGGTCGTGCAGTTACAGAGGCCACGAAGTTCTAAGGCCCATAGTAAACGTGCAAGAGACCATGCAAGGTTGTGTCATTGCAATGTCTCAGTTCAAGCATTCAGGCACCAGGAGTTTCCCTTGGCCTCTGCATTCTGCTACAAGCCTTCAGCTGATTGGAGAAGGCCTACCAGCATGGGGGTGGGGTAGGGGTGAGGAGGGTGGAAAGCAGGATCTGCTTTAACTGCCTACCAACTCAAATGTTAAGCTCAACCCAGGTAATGCCTGCTATCTGAGTCCCTGTGACTTCATCAGGTTAATGTTCAATATTAACTCATTCTTAGTCTTCTCCGTCCGAGTTCACCTCAGCCAGTGTATTTGTTCCTATCCGCCAAGACAGTGTGGCTCTCCTGCCTGGGCTCTCGAGCAGGCTCGCTGTGAACATGCAATAACGGACGGCAGGTAGGTTGTCAGGATGACTTGGGACAGTGTTATCCCTTAACTGTTGGGATTCTCTCGAGCTGTACTGCTGTCACTCTAACCTCCTACCAAGAGCTCTCCAGACTGTCACCTGGGGATAAAGGACCATGTTGCCACTCATCATCCATCAGGCCAAAGTAAATCATGTCATAAGCCCCAAGTCTGTGTGGCTGGGAGCTAACTATCCAAGTATACAACACAGGAAGGCATAAAGAAATGTGCTGAGCCATTGGCCACAGTCAGTTTCCTGCTGCCTTGCAAGGCTCCCTCTGGGCACAGATGCCCATTCTATCAGCTGTTCCTTCCAATCTCTTCTAGAGACTCCTTCCCCCTCCCCCCACCCCCACCCCCAATCATTCAACTTGAAATTCCCTCATGTTGTGCCTTTGGCTACCCACAAAGAGGGTCATGTTAGGACACTTACCCTGCATACCCAACAGGGACATCGTGGACCACCGAGTGGATGGCTACTGTGCTGTTTTCACATGAGCTTCAGCGGCCATTGAGTGGAGACTGAAATGCCATGCAGGCCAGTCCTCGAAGGAACTCCTCTAAGTTCTCTGGCAGAAAAAAAAAGGATTAAAGATGCCTCATGGAGTTCCCAAAAGAGCAGAGGTTATGAAAAGATGATGCCATGCACGCATGATGCCTCAACACAGATGGATCTTCCCTGGGCACCTTGATGACATGGATAGAAAATCCCCATGATTGATTAGGATGGAATTTATATTTGGGGGAGAGATGAGGCTGAAGGGTCTGTGACTTCAGTGACTTGCTAATTAGCAGAGGAGTTGGTTTGGACTCAGATAGTTCTTAGTCAGCACCCTTGTTTAGAGGGGTGGCACTGGTTGGGAGAGGGGGCGCCTGATGTTATTTCCGAGCATCTTCCCAAGACATAGAACACTTGGGCCAAGACATTCTAAGAATCCTGCCTTAGCCTATGAAGCTGCATAGCTCCAGTACCTCAACCCAACTATGTGGCCCAGTTTGGCCAGCCAGCTTTTAAGGCTTGGTACCACCAACAGTGTGTCAGTCAGGACCCACACAAAGCCAGCAGCTGCCCAGGCAAGCAATCGGCTGCCTGCGTCCCTCCCTTGCCAGCAGAGATGCCTTCAGAATTACAATATTGTGCAGAAATGCAGCTTTATAGTGTTACCCACCCCATCTCAAGAGACTTGACAAAGGCATTCTCATGCAGATAATTAAGAGACGATGTCGACCGAACAAAGCTCCAGTCACTGAGATAATGGCTCCCTGCTGTTCCGTTTACGCCTCAGCAAAGTCAAGGTGTTTGTCCCCAAAGTAGAACTTCCTATTCCTCTGACAACTGTCTGTGACATCCTCCTTCATCCCACTAACATCTTCTCTGCAGCCCTGACAATGACAGAGCTTGGTAGCACTGAGTGGTGGGGGGAGGGGGTTGGGGGGGGGAGAATTCTCTTTGCTCAAGAGGCTTGGGCTAGAACCAGAGCTCTAGGGTTCCAATCCAAGCTTTTCCACTTTAACTCTGTGGGAATCACAAAAATACCGCTCTCCACTACAGCTATATTTCCCCTCCTCTGACACACACACACACACACACACACACACACACACACACACACACACACTATTTCCCAACCTTGATTCCAAACCTGAGCGGCTGTGTCTTGTGGCACGCAGATATCTGACTGTATGTAGAATGCATGAACCATGATGCCACCAGGCTCCATTTCTGTGCCATACTTGTGTGCCTTCTGTTCGTAGATGTCCCAACCAATTCGTGGAATAAGTTAAAGTCATGTGCACATGCCTGGTCCAATATGATGTTATGTAAGGCTGTGGTATAAGAAAGCCTTTCTGGGGAGCTATAAAGAGGCTTGAGGGTCTTCCCCTTCACCCCTTTCACAGCATGGCTGAGCATTCCTCTGTGGTTCCCCTAAAGTATCAACGGACCAGCACACCGGCTGAAATGTTCTACACAGAAGGGTCTCCCTGCACAGAGGAACTTCCTGCAGTACCTGCAGGGAGGTGGCCACATGGAGAATCAATCAGAGAAAGAAAGTGGCTTCTTCAAAAGGTGGGACGGATGTCATTGAGAACAGGGATCTCTCTGCTGCAAA
The DNA here is from genome assembly GCF_903995435.1 of Acomys russatus. Lineage (NCBI taxonomy): Eukaryota > Metazoa > Chordata > Mammalia > Rodentia > Muridae > Acomys > Acomys russatus. The sequence goes on from NC_067165.1 coordinate 18,463,439, forward strand.
TGCCTCCTTGCTTTCTCCTGGGGTGGAAACCCTCCCCGCATCTCCATCTGATGTTTCAGTGACTTTTACTGGAGAGCCTCACAAGGGGGATAGGGAGGGGAAGGTCGCAACCTCAGTCCTGTGGCTTGCTCTGCCTTTGCTTCCAGCAGCATGAGCTTGGGTAAGGTGTCTGAACCGGATCCTTGGGGGAGGGCGCACCTGGTGGTTTCTAAGGTCTCCTCTCAGACCCAGGCTGTGGCCTTGCTCTATGGCTCCCTTCGAAACAATGTGTGATTAATCCCGTGTTTGCAAGATGCTTTCAGAATGGTATCAAAGTGTAGTTTTCCTTAAGTTTACGTCTCTCCCCAGATTTGTCATGTGCATGATTAATCACTGGGCAAGAAGCCAGCATTCCTGAAAGCAGATTACTAGAAAGGATCTTTTTCTTTAAGGAGAAAGTGCTATTGGAGATTTCCTTTAATTTTGTAATTTTCTTTCTTTCTTTCTTTCTATCTATCTATCTATCTATCTATCTATCATCTATCTACCTACCTATCTATTCCTCTCCTCCTCCTCCTGCTCTTTCTTCTCCTCCTCCTCCTTCTTCTTCTTCTCCCGAGGCAGGGTTTCACTGCGTTGTGTAGCCATGGATGTCCTGAAACTCACTCTGTAGACCAGGCTGGCCTCAAATTCAAACAGATCTGCCTGTCTCTGCATCTCTAATGCTTGGGATAAAGAAGGTGAGCCTCACCATAGCTGGGCTATGTTTTCTTAGTGTAAGGGGAAGAACAGGATTGGAAATCAGTAGTTCCGGCTGAGATGAATTTGTCTACTGCAAAGCTGTATGCACTAGCATTATTTTTGCACAGTGTTGGCTCAGACACTAAGCTTTCTGGGGCTTTTAGAGGATGGAGGATAAATGCATTTTTATTTGGTGTGTGTGTTCATGCCATGATACTTGTATGCCAAAGGACAGCTTGCAGGGGTTAATTCTCTCCTTCTGACTCATGGGTCCAGGGGATCAACCCAGGTGTGTGCTTTGTCACAAGCACCTTTTATCCACTGAACCATTTGGGAAATTTTATATCTGTCAAAGTTATATAATAAAGATATCATTTTTTTTTTTTTTTTTTTGGCTTCCTACTTTGTGTCACGAAGGAATGATGAGGTGAGGCAATCTGGGGCTCCTGAGACTTAGAAAAGTCACTTGCAGCTTTATGCTACCCTCCATAGTAAGCAGAGCTATACACTTTGGAGGTAGAAGAGACCCACAGAGGAAAAATCTCAATGGAAAGCAGGAGGCAGGATCTAAAAGAAGAACCAGGATGGCATGAAGGCGTGAGGATGCTCAGAACAGACAAACGACACAAAGGAGAGGGAAGGATGGGAGGAAGCAAGGATGCTACAGCCATGTGCCAGCTGCTAAGGAAAAAACTGAAGGGTCCTCAGAATGGCTCAGCAGGTAAACATGTTCACTGTGGAAGGCTGATAGCCTGAGTCCAATCCCTAGAAACCAGGAAAAGGCAGAAGGAGAGAGCTGACGTGGGCGCACACACACCCCACCACCATCAATAATTTTTTTAAAAATTAGATTTCTGTATTACTATGGTAGTACAGGCCTATAATCCTGGGCCTATAATCTGGAGGCCTAGAATGTGACTGTCGAGGAGGAAGAGGAGGAGGAGGATTTCTAGTAACTCTAAGTTTGTAGCTCCACTGAAATGTAAGTCCACTCATTAAGACTTTTAAATAGTCTCCTGCACACAGGTCTCTGAGAAGCAAGTTTTTATTTGTCAGGCTGCTGGTGTTGTACTTTTCTTCTCTTTTGGTGGGGAGACCCCTTCTTTCCCAGCTCAGTTTCCCCATGGAAAGATGTCACGTGACTGACTGGCCTTGAATCGGCTCTTTGGCTCTTTCCACACACCCAGTGAGTCCGGGAGAGGAACCCAGCAGCTTAACCTCCTGTGGAGGCTTCTCTTCCCACGGAGACCGAGCACAGGGAGCCCCAGCCAGAAAAAGCAGAGGAAATAGAGGGCAGTATCCCAATCTTCTTCCTGTTTTGTCTCCAGGTCTGATAAAGAGATGGGCTGAGACCGATGCCAAGTTGTTTTAGTACATTTGTTTTTGAGGCAGGGTTTCTCTGAGTAGCCCTGGCTTTCCTGGTACTTGCTCTATAGACCAGGCTAGCCTTGAACACAGAGTTCTGCCCACCTCTGCCTCCTGAGTGCTAGAATTAAGAGCACGTACCACCACCTCCAGGCTGTTTTTGAGAACTTTAATGTCAGTCATTCTCAGTGAGGGGAGCTGGAACATGGTAGAGATCCAACATTAACTCCTAGGCCAAAGGGAGTTCATTATATTGATAGACTTTAGAAGGCAGGATTCTTTGAGCTCAGAAGCACGAGTCTTTGAGCTTAGTTTGTTAGTGAAGCTACTAGGCAGAATACAAGGCATGGCTGATCCCCTCTACCAGGAGAACCCCAGTCAGTGACGTAACATCTTGTGATAGGGTAGGTGGTCGGCCCCATCCAGGACAGGACCCAAACTGGGAAATCCATAGTCGCTTGTGACCATGCTGTGGTTTCCACAGCTAACCTCACCAGTAGTAACAATGGTTCATCTCAGTCTGTGTGACCGCCCATCTTTCATGTGGTCCAAAACTTAGGCAGGAACAGGAAGGGTACACGTGCAGGTTCCTTGTGCCAATCTGTTTTGTTTTGTTTTGTTTATTTTTCGAGACAGGGTTTCTCTGTGTAGCCTTGACTGTCCTGGACTTACTTTGTAGACCAGGCTGGCCTCGAACTCAAAAAGATCCACCTGCCTCTGCCTCCTGAGTGCTGGAATTAAAGGCGTGCACCACCATTGCCCGGCCTTTGTGCCAATCTGGCAGCCAAAACTACAGACCAGTATAAAGGCTCATGCAGTGAAAGACTGGACTGTTAGTGGATTAAACAGAGGCAGATTATAAAGATGGACAATTAAGTAGACTCGGGACAGGGGGGACTTCTCACTGTAGAGTCTGGCTGATCTCTAGCCAGGGAAGAGTTAAGAATTTCAGCACCAGGCAGGTAGCTCAGCTCTCAGGAGGCAGAGTCAAGCGGATTTCTGAGTTCAAGACCAGATTTGTCTACATAGTGAGTACCAGGCCAGCCAAAGCTGCAGAATGAAACCCTGCCTTAAAAGACAAACAAACAATAAAAATTTTAGCACAGCTAACAGAATTTGCTGGGAAGGTTTGCCTATGTAGAGCCAAGATTTCTTTCTCACAGAAATATTTCAAATAGCAATATTAAAGTAGCAGCGGACAATGCTTAAGACCAAAAGGCATATGACCTTGGCTTAGCTCGCTGTAAACCTGTAGTTTTTGAGTCTTCAGTGTCTTTTTAACTTCCTTGTGACCTAGGAGAGTAAGAATTCCTTTGACCCCTTTAACCTATGATTTTATCTCATCAGTCTGTAATCCCGCCCAGTGTGTCTCAGAAACTAGGGATGAGCTCAACTTCAGAAGAGCTACCCAGCTCTCTTCAGTAGCTCAGACAAGATATTCTCTCCCTCCCTCCCTCCCTCCCTCTCTCTTTCTCTTTCTCTCACCCCCTCCTGCCCGCACCCCCATGCACCTTGAAACTCCATGTTTAAATCTATATTGCAGCTGTTTCTGTGGGCTGGGGTGATGAACCAAGAGGTTAATATTCTTGCCACACAACCCTGACAATCCAAATTAGATTCCCCATGGCCCATGTAAAAAGCTGGATGTGGTACAGCAAGCATTTATAACTCTAATTATAAACGGAGTTAGGGCAAGATGGGTAATGAAGGCAAGAGAGTCAGCCAGAAGCTTGTGGGACGGTTACGAGGCACAGCACCAGAAACAAGAGAGATCCTGCCTCGAAAACAACATGGAAGGAGAAAAATCAAACTTCCAAAGTTGTCCTCTGACCTCCACATGTGCACCATAGCAATACATGTTACATTCACATAATTACATTCACACACACACACAATAGTGACTAAATAATTTTATTAAAACAAACACCAACAGTTTCTTAATAAACTCCAGGTTTGCTTCATCCCGGACTTCTTAGCTTCAGAGCCAAGAGTCTGGGCTTTGCCGGGCATGGTGGCGCACGCCTTTAATCCCAGCACTTGGGAGGCAGAGGCAGGCAGATCACTGTGAGTTTGAGGACAGCCTGGTCTACAAAGTGAGTCCAGGACAGCCAAGGCTACACAGAGAAACCCTGTCTTGAAAAACAAACGAACAAACAAAAAAGAGTCTGGGCTTTGCCTACGTAGAGGTTTCTGAATAAACCTCATGCTCCTGCAGGTGTGGGGTGAATCCCCCTCTCCTGCTCCTTCTCCTTCTTCCTCTGCCTCTGACATCAGTCAGTGAAAACTGGTCCAGGCAGATAAATTCACAGGGAGAGGGGTTAATCTTAGGTGCAAGCACACACTGTTTCTGCAACTCAAAACAAAGTGATGGTGACTCCACGTGCTTTAACCTAATAATCTTACTGTTCCAGGCCATGGAGAGAGTCTTTTCAGAGATCCCAGTGGCTTCCTTCTGGAAAAACCAACTCCCAGTTGTCCTCTGGGTACAGCAGTTTAGGTTGCTTACTAGATGTTTCCATCAGACCTCTGGAGAGCTCTGTCACATGACCCATCACTTGATGATATTCCATTTAACACCCAAAGGAGATCGTCTCAAGCTTGGTTCACTTGTGACGTGGGGGAGAGCTGTGACCTAGCCAAAAAAAAAAAAAATACCCTTGAGATCCCATCTGGCCAATGACCAGTTCAAGCCATCTTCGTAGCACATGGCATGCGCTAAGGCACTTGGCATCAGCATCGAAGGAGAAACCATTACTAGTTTCATCTTCTACATAGAGACACTGAGGTCATGAGCCCAGATGTTTCTGGAGTGGTGACTTTAAAGACGCCATGTGCCTTAAAGAGAACATTCTATTTGTTTCTCACAACTTCTTTTGAGGGGAGTTGTGTTGCTCTAAATGCAAGCATTGAAACACAGCTGACTCATGGCTTAGAATGTTTCTGGAGACAGCCTTAAAGAAATAAGGCTTTTAGGGTGAGCTCCAATGCAATCTGAGATGTTTTGTTTTATTTGGTTTGGTTTGATTTTGGTTTTGGTGGTTTTTTTTTTTTTTTGTTTTTTGTTTTTTTTTTGTTTTTGTTTTTTGAAGAAGAAATGTGAGCTATGGGTGTATCAGGCCTGTTTAAGCACAGAGAAAAGAGTGTATGAGGTTATGGTGAGCGAAGAGGAGAGACCTGAAACCAAGCCAGTTCTGCCTACGTCTTGATCTTGAACCTCCCAGCATCTGAAAGTATGAGATGACCAGTTTCTGTTGTTCATTTCATCCAACCCAGGGGACTGGGTTGTGGCTTACACTTGAGCCTCCTTCTGAAGTGCGACTACGACCCTACGGATGATGAATCCGAAGCTCTGAAGACAGTGGCGAGTGATGAGCTGGGATCCTAGGGTGATTCCCCAGGACCCCAGAGTCCACTGCCTGCTCCTCTTCTCTCTTCACATAAAGATAATGGCTAAAGATCACCCCCCGCAGAACAGCGAAACTGAAGCTCTAGGCTAAAAGATGACATCATCACTGTATCGATCTGAACTGCCTTATGACCAAATTCATCTCCAGCCAACAGTTCTCTGATTCTCAGGATGGGAAAGGCAGTGAAGACGGTAATCAATAAATAGAAACCACTCTGCTGTCTTAGCATTAATTCAGGCACCAGAATGAATGTGCTCTGTTGTGAGTTAGAATTAACTAATAACAAGCAAGAAGCAGTTGAGATGTCTGTGATTGGACTGGTAACTCAGGGAAAAGTCCCTGACCCTGGAGCCAGGGTTCCTCGGCAACTTACAGTGACATTGACTTTGGGAAATCCATCTGATGTCTCTGCACTGCCCTCTCCCCACCTGTGACACAAGGTCAGTGATTTCAGTTTTGCACGGCATCGGAAAGAGCCCAAACCGGAAGTCATCTGTGTAAGCTACTGGATATTAAACAGCCTATGCGTTATCTCTGAACAAACGGACAAGAGCCACAGAGCTTTATTGTGCTCTGTGGAGGGCCTGTCCTATAGGCTGTGTGCTGGGTGGGGAGGGAGGAAGCCTCCACTCAGGATTTGGCAAAAGGAGATAGGTGAACGATGCCAGAGCACCACACTGTACTGGGGGGTGGGGGTAGGGGGTGGGTGCTTGGAAACCTCCTGTATCCGCTCAACTTGCAAACTGTTGCGGTTCTGAAATTCACAAAGATCTCACTGCTTCCAAAGGAGAGGTGCGATGACACATTTCCCACACAGAGCACACCGCGCAGCCTGTAGCGGGGAGGGGTGTGTGTGTGCGGGAGTATGCGTGTGAGTGTGTGTGTTTGTATTCTGAGAGGCTGTCTGTGAAATCTAAAGGGCCAATATCGCACTCAACAGCACAGTTCTGAACAGCCAGCACCGTCTGCGGAGCCCCATTCTATGTGACACGACGAGACGTTAAGTTGTAACAGATAACATTCTGGAAGTAATGGGGGGGGAGTCTGTTTGGGGTGGAAACTGAGGGAGTTCGCTAAGTTTGCCTTGCTTTGAGGAACTGTGGCAGAGAACAAGCCATTTCTCTTTGCTCTGGTGGGGGGGTGGTTGGGGGGCTGAGAATCTGGACAAAGGACTAGAAGGGAGGTCACTGGTCAGGGCAGGGAAGATGGGGAACACAGGAAGATTCTGGGCTGAGGGTACCCAGATTGAGTCCATGATTGTGAGGATGCACTAGCCGAGGATGAATCTGACCTCAACATCCATATGTGCATCCTGCGGACAAGGATCAGTAATTCTGTGCTGTGTGTGTAGAGCTCGCAGCAAGTAGTAGATGCTCGGTGCTATTGCCAGAAGAAAACAAAAAACAAAGCCAGGTAACTGTGTGGGATGGATACATTAATTGCTTAACTGGAGTACTCAGCCCACTACGTATATTCATGTCAAAACGACTAGCATACCTTAAATATATGCAGTGGCTATTTAAAAATAAAGCGGCACTGTGTGAAGTTGCCATTACCGGTAGCTGCAGCACTGGTATAGTGTAAGGGTTTGGCAGTTATTTGCTCTGTAAAGGTTTTAACAACAAAGCCTCCCCACCCCCTACATACCCCACCCCTCCTTTCCACACCTACCTCCTTGTCCCCCTTTTTTTGGCCTGGAAACACTCTTTGCATTCTTTTGTATCCACCCATCCTCTGGGCTGTGGGTCCCACGGCACAACGGGGGCACCCTGAACCCCAGGGAGGAGCTGGGGCATCCTGAGCCCCAGGGGAGAATCTGGGGGGGTCTTTGGCTTGTTTGTGATGAGTGTATGGCTCATAAGGTGTCCTCAAGCCAAGACATTCAATTGAAAAAAAAACAAAACAAAACCAAACGGGGATCCCTTGGCCCAGGGCCACCAGCACCAAGGAGCGCGACCCTCTTGTAGCCTTGCACCCTTCACTGTGTTATGTTGGGGGGTGGGGGTGCCTGATGTTTTGTAACTATGTCTGACCCTTTTGTACTCCAGGCTGAGGACCTTGGGAAAGGCCAGCAGCATGTCTCTGGGCAGAGGTACAGACATGGGCCTTAGAGATGCTAATTTTTATAATGGCTCAGAGTTGATTGGCAGGCAGCGGGACAATAAGCTAGGAACTGTGAATGAACCAGGACAGAGCTGAGGCTGCAGGGCCCCCAGGACAGAGGAGGAACTGAAGGTTTCTATTTGGCTTCAGATTTTGACAGCAGCCTGTCTGAGAAAAGATTCAGATAACTGCAGGGAGAAACCCCCGCAAGCAAGAACCAAGTCACTTAGACGTTTTTTTTTCCCCCTTTCAAATGGGGGGATCCATGTGGATGAGCTTCTGGGAGGTCCTGAGATGAAACGCATGGTTTCATTTTGCAGGTGCAGTTTTCTGGGAAGAGGAAACATCGCTTTATTTCATTAGACTGCCAAAGGCACGTGCGTCTGCACCATGTTTAAAATGTTAAAAGTCACCGTGCCCTTGGGTCTACAGGCTATGCGATAAAGAAACAGGGCTGGAATGTCAAAGCCTGATGAGGTTAGGGCACCCCCAAAGCCCCTCTATATCTGTTCCTATCACCCATACCCAATACTTTGCAATAACCAAATTCACTGTCCACCTTCTCCTGCCCATGTGGCATTTGACACTTGGGACCTCGCCTCCCAGAAGGACCTGTCTCTGTGGACACCAGCGCCCACTGTCATCTCTTGCCTCTCTGGTTTTCTCCATGCCTTTGCTAGCCTGTTTTCTCGGCCCACCCTTGAAGTGGCCAGCTTTCTCCAGGGCTCTTTCCTGCGCCCTTTTCTGCTAATCCTATACAGACACACTTGAAGTGAGTTCTCTGAGTGTGACAGAACCTTTCCCAGATCTTCATGAGCTTACGTCACAGGTGCCAGGGGCCCAGATGATTAACTGTCACCAAAGCTACCCTGAGCCAGTGACTTCCAAGTTCGCTGTTTCACACCCAAGAAAAACAAGGAGATAGACAAACTGTGAGCAGAGGGAACAGAGATTTGTTTATTAAGGAAAATACATTAAAAAATCCTAATTGTAGAAAGACATCCAATGGAGGAATACCATGCCGATCTGCCTAGTGGGTAGAGATTCTCTGAGCTGCCTTTGTTGGGATTGCTAATTTCAAGTGCATAGTGGGCTGAGCCAGCAAGGAGTTCACAGCCTCATGCAGAGTTGACCTTAGTCTACACCCATGAGGGCTGGGGCCACATGTTCTGGCTCATGAGTCACCACGGGCCCTGTCCTTATTGCTTCAGGGGAACTTAGCTCCTGTCCTCTTGGTGTCCTTTCATACAGCCTCCCTCCCTCTCCCCCCATTCCTTGGGATTTTAGACCACTAGAAACCTCATGAGGCGTTTGCTATCCATCAGTTGGCAGTACAAGTCTGGAGTCTTTGTCCCTTCCCTTCCTGATTACTATATAGCTCAGGCCCTCAGCAGTCCATCAGCTCTGGCCCTCAGGCTCTCCATCTGCTCCTCTGGCCTAGGTCTGTCCCCACACTCACCCTCCATACTGTTGCTGCAGTGGTAGCCGAAGCATTCCCTACTGGAATCCTTCATGGTTTCAGTCTGACAAAAGTGTACATCCCTCGGCAGGGAACACAAGCCTTTCCGAAGCTGGTCGCTGACTGGTTCGTGATCCACCTCACATACCCACCCACTCATTGTCCGCCTTGCTGTGCCCTCAGTGCACAGAATACCCTCTGGCGCGTCTCGCCTCTCTCTTTGACCTGGGTCACACTTCACTGGCGTTTTACCTACTTGTGCCCTCCAATAGAGCTACATCTTGATTTTAATAAAAATTTCCATTTCAAAAACTGCACAAGCCATATTTCAAGTGCTCAAGAGCAAAGCACATGTGGCCAGTGGCTTTCATACTGGTAGATTGTGGGACACTGCTAACTGTAAAACACTGGATTGGATGGCACTGGTCCAGCCAACTTTTATATGACCTTTTATATGACCACTGTGGGTCATCCTGTCTTGGGGCTGGGGGTGTTGCAAGCTAGGCTACATGGCATGATTCAGGGCGCCTTTGAGCTGCCTCTGTTACATGGTGAGCAATTAGCATAACAGCTCTGCCATTCTGTAGGGTGCGGGAGGGCAGGGGTGATGTTTTCCTTGTTCCAGTATCACTTTGTGGTAGTTTGAATGAGAAATGTACCCCCATAGACTTTACTATTTAAATATAGTCTCTAGCTGGTGGTGCTCACTGGGGGAGGTTTAGGAGGTATGGCTTTGAGAGTGAAAAGCTCTGCCGACTTTCTCTCTCTCTCTCTCTCCCTCCCTCCCTCCTTCCCTCCCTTCCTCCTTCCCTCCCCTCCCTTCCTCCCTCCCTTCCTGCCTGCCACTTGCTGCCTTGCTTTCCCACTGTGTTGGACTATTCCATCTGGAACCATAAGCCCAAATAAACTTTCTTCTGTGAGTTGCTTTGGCCATGGTGTTTCATCACAAGAGACAAGTAACTAATACACACCCAACCTGACATGGCATCTAGACGGAAAAGAGAATCCGGGTGAGTGTTTGTGCATTGGAGACAGTTGAAACCCACTGAGCAGCCAAGTCTCATTTGCAGTACTAGGTGGTGGAGTGCTGCTTAGAGAAGACCCCCTGAGGGGAGACAAGGCAGGAGGCCAGCACTGGAGGCAGAAGGAAAGAAGCCTTTTTATTCCCTTGGCTGGGGCAATGGAGGTGACCAAAGACAACTATTTGCTTTTCTGTGCAAATAATTACCTTCTGAGAGCCGGGTCCAATCTGGCTTCCTCTCTCCAGGGTGGGGAGTTCACACTGTTAGGGAGCTACAGAATCCTAGAATTGGAAGGGACCTTAAAAGTAATGTAACTAGGCCCTCTATCCAACATATTAATCTCCTCAGCAGCAGGAGAGCCTCCTCTCATCACAGCTGGGAGCAGGGAGCACCCTCTTCCTGGCTATTACATTTCCAGGCAGCTATTTGGGTGGAAAGCGCCTTTTTTTTTTTTTTTTTTTTTTTTTTTTTTAATATTGAGTTGCAGCCTGCCTCTTTCTGTCTGCCACCTCTACACTGGTTTGGTTCTGCCTCCTGAGGCAGAGGCTGCGCCTGTCTTTCTTCTGTAATGGAAGCAACCTGTGGCTGTGGTGGACATGTGTCTCTTCAGTCAGGGATCGAGGCCCTATCCAGGTTGGATGCCTCATGGGTGATTAATTCTTATTAAGCCAATTATTCCCCCAGCTTCCTATTTCCTGACTCACTCTCACAGATGTGAGTCAGTGAACTCTCGTCTTGCTATGGAAAAGCAATACAGTGTTCTACCCCCTTTGTAGTTTTTTTTTTTTTTTTTTTTTTTTTTTTTTTTTTTTTTATGTATAAGAACTGACACCGGGTCTTGCTTCAGATGTTCATAGAAGGAGCTAAAATGACAGATTCGTCATTCTTGTCTGACAGGGATCCAGGGCTGGAGAACAGATGTGGAAAGAGTGATCGACACTGCCTAAGCACTGGCAGGTGTGCCAATGCCGCCTCACTAGTACCTCGCTATGTATAGAAAGCAACGCTGAGATATATAATGGTGCTGATAGAAGCAATGAAATAATATCTAGTCTCTAAAAGGGCTCTCCATGCACCAGGTAGGATCCCAAGCTACGTGTCTGCGGCATGTGTGCAAGAATCCTGGCAGGATGTTCTATCGCTAACCCCACTGCGCCGATGATAAAACGGAGGCACAGAGAGCAAGAGCTCCGTCTCGGTTAGGCTCCCTTCTTCTCATGTGATTCATGTGCTTTCGTGGCTTGTGACATGCACGAAACATCTCCTAGTGTAAGAGGCTGATTTCTCAACCGATGCTGCCCAAGTCCTTGAGCTCCCCCGGCTTCCCCGTGAACTTGAGCATATTAGTTCCACTTGATAGCCGGGAGAGCAAAGACTTGGAGGGGGCAATAGGTTTGTTCTTCCCGGAGAGGGTCCATGATGACAGCTAGATTCCAGCTCAAACCTCCAGGCCTGGTGTTGCTCCCAGCACATCACCACGCCTCTCCTCATGGAGATGGGGGCCCATCTATGTGTCTGTGTGGCATGGTGGCTGCTGACATGCTTCTTATTTGTTAACCCGTTCCCTTTCTGAAGCACTTGGCTCTGGTGTATCTACCCCATAATACCCTGGGATTTTAGGGAGGAGGCGCAACACTTCCTCAAGGACCAGAAAGATAGAGCGCTGGTCCTGTGGGAGTGGCACCATCTCCAGATGAAGCTGTGCTTATAGTTAGTTGGTCAGGAATCCCACCCCACCTCCAGCAGGTGTGGCGTGCCATGATGTAGCTGAGCTTTCCCCCTCCAGGAGCCCCACCTTCCCAGCTCCTCTTCAGTCCCTCCTTTGGTACAGGTCCTACAGCCCTGGGCTGGCCTCATGCTGTCCTACCAACCCAGACTGAGATTCCACACACAGCAGAAGAGATCACATGATCCAAAGACCACCCCCACCCCCAGCCTCCCCACCCCACTACCCCCAGCCCCCTATCCCCACATCCCTACCTCCCTATCTCTCACCCCCACCCCCTGTCCCCCACCCCACTTCATTGCCAGCTCTTCATAAACATGGACAAGTACTTTCTCAGAGCCACCACAGAGCCCATAGCCTTCCTTTGCCCCAGCACTGATAGGTTCAAGTGGGAGAAACTATTCATCTGTCTACTGTGTGCTCACCCATCTCTTCAGCACGGTATCTCAAGCATCTCCCCAGGCTCTCCTAGGTGACTCAGAGAAGGTGACTCCCCAGGGGCTCCCATTCTTGGAGGACGACAGACTGCAAGCACATAAGGCAGGTGCCTTTTAAGTTCTTTCCTTGCTGTGAATGACATTTATTTTGGCTTGCAGTTTTAGAAGGCTCAGTCTGTGATCACTACCCCACGTGCTTGAGTTCAGCATCGTGGTGGTTACAACACATGGTGGAGGAGAGCAGATAGGAAGTTGAGTGAAACAAACAGGAAGGAGCCAGGGTTGAGACCTTCCCAAGGACCCACCTCCAGGCCCCTGCTCCTTCTAACTAGAACCCACCTCTGAGGGGTTCTAGAACCTCTCAGAATAGTGGCACAAGCTAGGGACCAAGGCCTCAATACACACACAGCTGGGAGTGGGGAACATTTCATATCTAAACCACAGCGGAAGGAAACGGAAGCAGGGTATGAGGGCGTATGTGTGCCATATCACAAGCCTCATCCGAGAAGACCTTGGTGACAAGGTCATATTTGAGCAACCAAGTAAGCGAAATAATAGAGCTATCCGTATGGTTAACAAGAAGACATCTTCCAGTCAGAGAGAAGACCTACAACAGCCTGAAATGATACCACATTTGACCTGCTTGAAGACCTACAAAGAGGCCAGGGTGGGCAGAGTGGGATGAAGGGAGGCAAGGATGGTAGAAGAGAGGGTCAAAGATTGCCTGAGACAATGTAATGGAGTCTAGCTCAGATTACCTTAATGTAAGGGTGATCTGAAGTCCAGGCTGTCCACTCAACGCTGGGCACCAGCTACTCCAGACAGCACAGGCTGGCATTTAGGGGACAGTGGAGGATAGATGGGACTTGGGGTGATGGGAAATGTAGGCTGGAGAATGGATGCAGCCACAGTAGCTGGTTCACACCGAGAACCAAAGCAGAGTGGGAGCCGGATGCACCCACCACCTGGAAGCAAGCTGAAACCAACTCTGCTCCTATGGCACCACATCAGTTCCTGCAGCAAGGCCGTCTGGGGAAGGAAAGGGGGCTTTTCTCTGACAACACTGGGCCTGAGTCTGGCCGTGGGTCTGGCCCTGGCTCACTTTGATTGCTCCTGTAAAGTCACAGAACAGAGAGGGGAAAAAGTCTCCCTTGGGCCCTCATGGCACAACTGGGTGCAGTCTGTGATGGAAACCGGGGAGTGGTTAAAGGCTGACGTCTGCCCAGGGTGAATGAAATTCTCCCAGTCCCTGCTTTTCTGAGTGGATCGTCCAGTCTCAAAGACTGACCCAACTTTCTGGTTTATTTGCAGCTTCTCTGTTCTTCCATCCTAGAGAGGGCTCCAAACTTGTGTCACTCAGGCACCATGGCCCCTGTGAAGGCCAGGGCTACATAGAAACCCCCAGGTGCACTCCCAGACCCTGGGGCTGGGATGAGTCAGGTGAGCAGGTGAGTAGGCAGGACTTCAAGTAGAGCCTGGCCCTCTTCCTGCTTGCTATAGAGGAATGTATGACTGCTTTGGTGTGCAAAACCTTTGACATGCATTTCACACGCATGTGCACACACACAGACTCAAAACCAAAACCATCTGAGACATAATCCACACATCATAGAGTCCATTCTTTTGAAAATCAGTTGGCTAAAGCATCCAATCACAAGGCTGGGTAGCCATCACTCACATCGTCCTCATCACCCACCAGAAGTGCCCTCGTCCCCTTTAGCAGTCTCTTTCCCTTAGCCCTGTGTGTCTACACACTTACACATACTGGACATTTCATATAACTGGAATCATACAAAGTGTACCCTTTTGTCTCTCCCTTATAGTGCAAATCAGGGCTTGGCTCCTTCACATGGCTAAATAATGTTTCTTGCGGAGGGATACATCACACTGCGCCTCCTGGTTCCTCAGCTAGTGAACTTTTGGGTTGCATCTGTTTTTTGAACTCTTGGGACCAAAGCTTCTGGGAGCATCATGTACGAGCTTTTGTGACGGCATGCACTTTTATCGGGCCGCAATGGTCAGGTCATACATTGATTCTGCATTTAACTATTTGAGAAAGAGCCAGGCTGTTTTCTTGCAATAACTACACCATATTGCCTTTCTGTTCTAGTGACATTTCTGTTACTGTGATAAAATACCCCAACCAAAAACAATTGGAGGGAGGAAAGGGCTTATTTCCTCTCATAGGTTACACAGTCCATCATCAAGGGCACAGTCAGGAAGGAACCTGGAGGAGAAACCACAGAGAAATGCGGCTCACTGGCTTGCTCTCTCTGACTTATGTTTAGCCTGCTTTCTCCTCCCCTCTTCCCACCCCCTTGCTCCTTGCCCCCCCCCCCCCCCCCGCACGCTTTGTCTTTCTCTTCTCCCAAAATTGCTTTTATATGCAGGGATGCGGTGTCTGCATATCTGTCTGTGACACGTGTGCTTGGTGTCCACAGAGACCAGAAGAGGGGATCGGATTCTCTGGCGCTAGAGTTACAGGGGGTTGTGAGCTGCCATGCAGGTTCTAGGAGTCGAACTTGAGCCTTTGGAAGAGCAACAAGTGTTCTTAACCGCTGAGCCGTCTTCCTGCCTCATTTTCCTGCTTTCCTATATAAACCCAAGGCCACCTGTCTAAGGGCGGCACTGCCCGCAAGGGGCTGAGCCCTCCTATGTCAATCCGCAATCAATAAAATTCCCTCATAGAGATGCCATAGGCCAATCTTATGGGGGCCGTTTTCCAATTGATGTTCCTTCATCCCAGGCAACTGTAGTTTGTGTCACTTAGACAATAAAACACTAGCCAGTATATGTTCCATTAACAGTGTGTGAGTCCCAATTTTTCCACATTCACATCAACTTCGGGTGTTCTTTGGGTTTTGGTTTTGGGTTTGGGTTTGTTTGTTTGCTTGCTTTGTTTTGTTTTTCTGTCTTGGTTGGTTGCTTGGTTAGTTTTAGATAGGCTCTCATATAGCCCAAATTGGACTTGAACTTACTGTACGGCCAAAGGTGGCCTTTGCATTCTCCTTCCTCAGACTCCCCAAAGCTGGGATTAAGACCATGTGTCACCACACCAATTTACATCAGTATTTTCCATTATCTTTTTTGTGACCCTGCTGGGACATGTAGGGCAAGATGTCCCTGTGCCTGACACTTGCATCCATTTCTTAGTACGGCTGAATACCCCTCATCATCTTACCTGTAGTTTATAAGCCTTCCTCGGGTAAATATTTACTTGGACTCTTTGTTAACGTCTTACATTGCTTGGCCATTGTTGCACTGGAAGGTTCTGCATATATTTTGAATTTTAAAAACTGTTTATCTTTAATTTTGTATTAATATGTGTGTGACTATGTGAATGTATGATACACATGTGTGGGTTACCAGCAAAGGGAGAAGATGTTGAATTTCATGAAGCTGGAGTCACAGACGGTTCTGAAGGCCTTCTGGTGTGGGTGGTAGGAACCAAACCCAAGGCCTCCGTAGGAACAGTGTATGCTCTTCTTCGCTGAGCCATCTCTTTAGCCCTATTTCGAATGTTCTTAGTAGATGTGCGATTTGCAAATAGCTCTCTTCTCTGCAAGTTGTCCTTTGCTTCCTGATAGAATCCTTCAAAGCACGCGAAATTTAAAACTTTGTTCGAATTCAATGCGTGTGTTTTTTGACATGTGATTTATGTCCTTTTGATATATCACAGTTCAGAAGTTGCTATCTAATCCAAGGTCATGAAGGTCATGTCTGCCTTAAAAGTGTTTAGTTTGGCCCCTAAGTTATGTCTGTGATTCACTTTGTGGTAGCCTTTCTACACGGTGTGAGGCAAGGCGTCTATCCGTCCTCTTGTTGTCGGTACCGCTTGTATCAGAATAGCTTATGGAAAAGTTTCTCTTTCTCTTGCGGAACTGTCTTGACACCCTTGCCAAAATTCTGTTGATTCCTGTATATTTTTAAAAGAATGATGGTTTTTGGAGCCAGAGAGATGGCCCAGCAGGTAAAAGCACTGTAGTTAAAAACTTACTCCTGCAGAGGACCCAGGTTTGGTACCCAGAATCCACACGAGGTGGTTTACAATGGTCTGTCACTCAATTTCCAAGATATGTGACACCTTGTGGCCTCTGAGAGCACTTGCACACACATTTGGTACGTAAAAACTTACATAGGCATACACAAATAAATAATCTTTTTTTTTTTTTAATGACGGTTCTATATTTGATTGTGAATCAATTTGTTGTGATCAAAATTATTCTGTGACTTGACATGACTATCACACAGCACAGACCCCAGCACAGAACTGATGTATGGTCGGCAGTAGACAGACTAAATAAGCCTATGAGACAGGTACGTTTTGAGACCCTTGTATTCAGGGAGCCCTGTTGGATGGAAAGAAATAATTTTCCTTTCTGGCCTCTGCTCTTCAAGTGACCCTACTGAGCCTGACTGTTTCTGCCAACCTCAATTCTGGTTCATCTTGTAGCTGTGATTCTGTGCTTGCCTAGGAACTCCACCCAGACAAGCCTCAGCTCCTCTTATACTGGAAGAATTCCTGCTCTGATACGAATCCTGGGCAAGGATGCTTAGTGTTGTGGGCTGGGGTGGATGCCTTTCTGTAGGTTATAGGGGTGGCCTTTTATATCAGTGTTTTCTAGCATTTCCAGACCTGCCCTTGAGAAGCCAATACAGGGCCCCCAGAACAAGTGTTTTCATTTCTAATATGTTTCTTTCCTGTCCTGTGCCAAAACCAGACATTTTTTAGTCTGGCTAGTACAGTGAAAATAGAATTTGTGGCTTGATTTTTTTTTAACTTTGTTGTCATAAACATCTTCCATATCTTACATGGTCCTCCTATGTGCAATATGCCTTCTCATTAAACAGACTTTTTTTCTCTCTCCCTCTACTTCCTAGATTTAAGAACTAGTCTTTAAGAAACAAAAATTGAACAAGCCAAGCCGTGTCCCAGTCGCTAGAAGGACAGGGCTTGTCTGGACATTCCCTGCAAAGCTCGAGCCTAAGCGGTGGTAGGCTGGATGAGGCCTAAATGCTGCCAACAACCCCAGTGTCCACCGAAAATAAGAGATGAAGCAATATGCGTGTGGGGCTTAAACTCTTCCAACTTCCAGCAATGTAATCAATTAATGAATCGTGAGACTCCAAGTCACATTGGAAACAGAGGCAGAAGAGAGAGCAAACTAGAGCCGGGAGTAGGAGAGGCGGGAATGGCGAGCCAGGGGCGTTCCCATGGGGAGGGGAACCTTGCCAATTTTGCTTGGAATCTTACAGGGAGCCTTTAATCTTTGAAGAAAGCTTGTCCTGCATACAAGTTTCCACTGAGCAGCTACAGGCATTTTGCGTGCAGAATTTCCAGGCCACCCCATGGGCAGAACACTGGACTAGATTCCGAAGAAGCCCGGGCAGAAGAAAGAGAACAGGGCCCTGCTCCGTGCGGGGCGGGGGGAGGGGGGCGGGATGTGGGGGGGGGCATGCTTCTGTAAGGCCAGGGGAGCCGGAACACCCATGGCGGTCCTCCTCACAGGGTCTTGCAAGACAGCTGAGTAGCCAGCCAGCAAGCATTGTCCCCACGCAATTAAACAAGAATGCCCCACGTGACGGTTCCACTGTGAAAGTTTTCAAATAGTGTTTGGAATGTTTACATAATTGTTCAAAAGAGCCTTTTTCAATGTACCTGTTTACACTCTTCCCTTTGGAAATTCAGCAATCAGGCCATGGAGGACTCTCAGCTTCCACTTGCGGCCCTTGATTGCCGAGGGAGGAAAGAAAGGCCCGTCAGTGAATCGCTGGGAAAACATGCCCTAACAAACGCCCTGTAATGAGGGGCTCCTTCTTCTGCAGGCGTAGGAGTGGCGGGGTGGGGGTGGGGGGGACGGGAGTAGACAGGGGAGCAGGGGCGCAGAGCCTGGGGGCCGCGAGAGCGCGCGGTGTAGCCCGTTTTGTTGTGTGGCTCCCGGCTGGAGGGAGCGCCCGACCCCAATGCCTTTGTGTGCAAATTTCCCACCGGGGCAAAGCAACTTTCCACAATTTAATTAAGTGGCTTTAGAGTCCGGAGTTGGCCTAACAAGCTCCCGTTCATGAATGAAAGATTTGTCCCCCAGCAGCGGGGGCCCCCGGTGGAGACAAAGTGGGCAGCAGGGACGGCTGGCTCTGGCCGTCAGGAGCGAGCGGGCGGGGAAGCGGCTGCGGGGGCTGGCGGCGGTCCTTCTGGGACGCGTCTCACCTAGCTCGCGGCAAATATGCCATCCATATGCCCAGGATCACAACCGAATCAGCTCCATCAGGCCTGGCAAAGAGACATTTAAATTGCTAATATTGTGCCGGGGAGCGATGACAGCCTTGCCAAGGATCAGCTCTGTAGGATCCACAGAGACAAACCTGGGGCGGGGAGGGAGGATTCAGAAAAAGCCCAGCCGGAGTGAGAAATAGAAAAACACGAGAGGCTACAGCTGTGGGAGATCCTTGGTAGCGAAATGTCAGGAGAAAGAAAGGCCGAGGGGAGGCCGCAGTGGGGCCGTGGAACTGGTAGACCACTGGGACCCTTTTTTCATCCGTTATTTTTTATACGTGGCCAGCTGGAGTTTGCTCTGGGGTTCTTTGCAACCGAGCTTAGGGCTAAGGTAAAGACAGGTGACAGAAACAGCAGACGGGGGGGGGGGGGGGGGAGGTGACGAGAGAGAGAGAGAGAGGAGAGAGGAGAGAGAGAGGAGAGAGGAGAGAGGAGGGAGAGAGAGAGAGAGGAGAGAGAGAGGAGAGAGAGAGAGAGGAGAGAGAGAGAGAGAGGAGAGAGAGAGAGAGAGGAGAGAGAGAGAGAGGAGAGAGAGAGAGAGAGAGAGAGAGAGAGAGAGAGAGAGAGAGAGAATGTATCAATATAGATATGTATGGCTGTAGAGTGGTTTGTCGGTTTGGGATAAGGGTCTTTTGTAGCCACTCCTCGGCGGGTTCGCTGAGTGTTTTTCTCTGCCTGTATTTTTAGAAAAAATTATGATGACAGTTGTTAGGTCTCGGGCAGGCAGCACATTCCATTACAAAGTTAGCGTGGGATCAGTATGTAAATAAACCTTTCTAACTGGCAGCTATTTTGGAAGGCAGAACGCACCTGATGTTACAGGCTTGTTCCAGGTCTCTTTAAATACTGCTCTGCCCTCTGAGTGTGCAAATGTGCTCCCAGCCACAGATGCACGCTCTCCTCCTCCCCAGCACTCAATCTTTTGCATCCTCTGTGTCCTCAAACTTCCTCAGTCCCTTCAAAATCAGAGTGACAGGACCAGCTCCAGGCTGGGAGTGTTTGCTTCCCTTGGCATGGTCATTTTTCAGTCCCCTGGTTGCTAGGGGCAGGGAGAAGCACAGTAGAGTCCCTGGCGGTCTATAGAAGGAATTAGAGAAAAGAGAAGACCCAAGAGGCTGAGAGCAGGTTTGAATCCAAATTTCAGGCAGACACTGCCAAATCATGTCAGAGACAATGGCGAGACCGGAAAGGTCAGTGGGAAACAGCCAAGGAGGAGCCACCATTGCAGGGCAAGGAAAAGAAACAGTTTTCAAGGGGCTCCTGAGCCAGCAAGGGTCTAAGACAGCTGACAGGTCTTTGCATGGTCCCTCATCAATAATGATAGAGTCTCCCGGCATGGTGTATGCCTTTAATCCCAGCACTCGGGAGGCAGAGGCAGGCAGATCTCTGTGAGTTCAAGGCCAGTCAGGCCTACACAGAGAAACTCTGTCTCAAAAAAAAAATTTTTTTTTCCAATTTTAAAATTCCATGCACAAGTACACTCAATTTTGCCAACCCTCTGGCTCCCTCCAACTCCTCCCGTGTTCCCCCAACACCCTCTCTCAAATTCCTAACCTGTTCTTTCAAAAGTATTGTTTTACACGCACTACCGAGTTCAATTAGTGTTGCCTGAGTGTTCATATGTTTAGGGCTGACCACTTAGAGTTGGGGGTTCATCTCCAAAGAAAACTGTTCCTCCATCTCTAAACAGTCATTGACTCTGCCTTCATCTAAGGGTGCTTGTGAAATTTTCCTCCATCCGTGTTGGCGTGTCACCTGGTGTGTTCTTGTGCAGGTCTTGTGCAAGTAGCCATATTATTGAGAGTTCATGGATGTGACGTCTTTGTCCAGGATCTCACAGCTGACCCTGGGTCTCAGGCTCTTAGAATCTTCCAAGCCCCTCTTCCTAAACGCTCCCTGAGTGTTGGGTGTAGGGATTATATTATAAATGTTCCATTTGGGGCTAAGCACCTCATAGACACTGATGCTCTGCCTTTGGGCCAGCTGTGGATCTCTCTAACAGATTGTCTGCTGCTTAGAGAAGCTTCTTTGATGAAGGGTGAGAGCTGCAAATGTCTATGGATATCGGGGTAAGCATTTAGAAGGAAATTATTAATTTGGCCACACGGTAGTGGTAGGTTCTCCGCTACAGCCTGTGCCATCTCAAACCTATGTTATAGGTTCTCGACAATGTTTACAGTATCAGGCAGGAGACCTCTCCAATTGAGCAAGGCTTAGGGCTAACCACACAGCGCTTGGTTACTCCCAAGAGACAGGTGCTACTATTGCACTACTGGGAATGTCTTGCTGGCCCAATCTTTGTTGTCATTTTCAGGCTTTACAGCTGGATAAGGCTGTTGATAACCTTTTGCTCTTGGTGGTTTGACTGGCACCTAATGACGCTCTCGGGGCTAGACCTCACAGGGGAGGCTTCTGGGCCAGTACTAGCTCATTTCTCCAAGTCCTGTGACCAAAGTGTACGGTGTCTTCAGCAATGGGGACTTACATTCATATAATGCAGGCAACCAAGTAATATAATGGTAATAGTTTACATTGTTCTGGGGGGGGGGGACCCGTCTCTTTGACCGTTTTAAAAACTAGCTGTGTCTGTGCACACCTGCATTAAAACAAAAATACTTCTAGAATATTCTAAGTATGGGTAATGTCGGAAAGCATAGTAAAGTGTGTGTGTGTGTGTGTGTGTGTGTGTGTGTGTGTGTGTGTTGGGTGTGTTGGGTGTGAGTGTAAGAGGTACTCAATAGACTGATGTGCTAGTTATGCCACAGTCCATAATTAAGGGAAGTCGGGGCAGGAAGTTGAGCAGCAACTTAGCGCAGATCTATGGAGGATGGCAGCTTGCCAGCCATTCCCAGGCCCATGATTGGCTATCTTTCTTATAAAGCTCAGAACCACCTGCCTAGGAATGGTGCCACCCACAGTGGACTGGGTCCTTCTTCATCATCAAGACAACCCGTCACAGACATGCCCACAGGCCATTCTGAACTGGGCAATCCTTCAATTAAGGCTCCCTTCTCACATATATGGCATGGCAAATTGACAGATAAAGCTAATAACCTTGGGGCATGGTGGTCATCTTTCTTTCTCTCTTTCTTTCCTTTCTTTCTTTCTTTCTTTCTTTCTTTCTTTCTTTCTTTCTTTCTTTCTTTCTTTCTTCCCCCAAGACAAGATTTCTCTGTGTAGCCTTGGATGTCCTAGACTCACTTTGTGGACAATGCTGGCCTCAAATCCACAGAGATCCGTCTACCTCTGCCTCCCCGGGTGCTGGGATTGCATTGCACCGGGCTGATGGTCAATTTTCTAAGCACTCCTACTTAAGTCACTTACTGCACCATGTGTGTTGGGTGCCCAAGCAGTTCTGGTGTTTCTCTGCGTAACGGAGCTGAGATCCGCTTTCTGTCACTTGTGCTTGTGGTCTTACACCCCAGATCAAGGCTTCCTGCTTGACAGTCTAGTTCTCAAGACAGGTAGTATCTTGCTTGGAGGTTTTTCTTCTCCAGACTACACAATTCTCACCCTTTATCATCAGAGTCCCCTCCCTCCAGCGGTCACTACTGGGAGCCTTTTTTTTTTTTCCCACCACGGTTTTGCTCGTGATAAGCGTCTGAAGGGGGCAGGGATCAGACACTCCTTTGGGATACCTTAGCATGATCTAACGTCAGAAGCATCGCTTTAATGGGAAAGGCGCATGGAGAGTGCGATTGTGATGTCCTCCTTGCCTTGTCTTTCATCGTATTAAGGGTGGTCAGGTGAGCTAGACGTTTGACCTGCTCTCTCTGGACCCAGTGGACAAGACTGGATGTGTGGGATGGAGCAATGTTCCAAGAGAGTCTTGTGGCAGCTTGGGATAGAGAAGTCTTTAAGGAACAAGTGGTTGTCACCTCAGTGACATGCTCTGAGGTGGAGAGACATCCTCACCACCTGGTGGGGGTGTCGGGGAAAGGTGGAGAACAGTAGAAGGCGCTGGTCAGCTGGTCAGCTGGTCCTTGGTATAGAGCTGCAGCAGTCTTCCCACAGTGTGGCTTCTAAGGTGCCTCACAAGCCTGGACTCTGGGCATTCATCCTCTCAGGCATTTATGGATGCAGGATGCCACTGCTGTAGCTGCGCAGACTCACATACTTTATGCAAATAGCAGAGAATGGAGATCATATATATTCTTGTTTGGAGCAAGATCCATGTGACATAGCATCTGAGCATGGAAGCACATGCCTGTCATCCCAGATCAGAGAGGCTGAGGTGGAGGATTATGAAGTCAAGGCCATTCTGGACTATATAACAAGATAATTCTTTTTTTTTTTTTTTTTTTTTTTTTTTTTTACGCACACATGGAACTGGAGAGATGGCTCAGAAGTTAAGACACTCACTGCCCTTACATAAGGCCTAAGTTTGGCTCCCTCGTCAAGCAGCTGACAATCACCTGTAACTCCAGCTCGGACCAGAGCACTGTGACAGGGGCACCGCATTCACAGAAACACTTACATACATGTAATTAAAAATAAATTTCAAATGTCACAAAATTTATCATCTTAAACAATTTTAAATGTACAGTTCAGTGGGGTTTTGTACATTCATCCTGTCGAGGACCCTTCACCTCTGGGTAAGAGCTCAAACTCCTAGCCACTAGGCCACCAGGGAGGCTAAGGTGGACAGCTCCAGGGACCTCATATAAGCAAAACCAAACATTTATCCTTTTATGAACAGCCCATTTCACTTAGCACAGCATCTTTGAGATTCATCACATTGTAGCCTCTCTTGTAAGGCTGAAGACCGTTCCATTGTCTATATGTGTAGTGTCCATCTTGGTCATCCACTTGACTGTTGATGGGCATTTGGATGGATGCTGCTACAAACATGAGAACGGCTACATCAGTGGGAGACCCTGTTTCCAGCTATTTGGGGAATTGCTAGATCACTGACCAGGCACAGTAATTATATAATTAGTTGTTTTCGTGTGTGTGTGTGTGTGTGTGTGTGTGTGTGTGTGCGCGCGCGCGCGCGCGCGTGTGTTTGCACATGCACATGAGGGTGGGTATGCACATGACATGGAGCATGTGTGGAGGTCAGAGGACAGCCTTGAATGCCACCTTCTCCCTTGTTTTGAGACAGAGTGTTGCTCGTGGCTGGCTGGCAAGCCTCCAGCACACTGAGGTCATACGCTTGTGCTACTGTGTTTAGCCTATGTGTGTGCTCTGGGGACTTCAGTTCAGGTCACTAGGCTCCGTTGCAAGTGTGTCACCCACTGAGCCAGCTCCTCAGCCCTCCTGTGTTATTTTCTTAAGTCCGCTTGTATTTTGTTGCTGATGTTAGGACGTGTGGATGTCCAAGGGCACACACGTACGGGTGTGTGGTGTGTGTGTGTATATGGAAGTCACAGGACAATTGCACTTATCATTTCTCCGATGAAGTCTACCTTGACATTTTTGAGACAGGGGTCTCTCACTAGCTTGGGGTCACCAAATAGGCTGGGCTGGCTGGCCAGTGAGTCCCAGGGATCTGGCTGTCCCTGTCTTCCCAGGGCTGGGATTACAAGAAGGCATCACTACAGCCATCATTTTCTATGTGGATTCTGGGAAATCAAACTTGGGTCCTCATGCTTGCAAGGTAAGCACTTCACCAACCGAGCCGTCTTCCAGTCCACCAGTTCTTTGAGCCTGAAAACATAAATTGCAAATATTTCCCCGTTCTGCACTTTGTCTTTTGATGTTATTGCTGCGTCTTTTGCCGCATGGAAGCATTATCCTTGATGAAGTCCAAGTTCTGTTTTCTTTCCTTTCCTTGCCTGTGCCTTTGGTCCCACATCTAAGAATTTGTTGCCTGATCTAACAGCACAGAACTTTCCCTCTGTGTTTTCTTCTATGTGCGTTTTAGTTTCAGAATTGACATTTGGAAGTTTGATCCATTTTGAGTTAACTTTAATACGCAGGGTCAGGTGTCTCACTTCACCCTGTCACAAGTGGAAAACAGAGCACCACTCATTGAAACGGCTCTTTGGGCATTGAATTGGAGTGGCACCCTCTCTGACAACCATTTGAGAAGGCTTGTGTCAGGGCTCGCTAGTCTACCCTAGTCTACGGTCTGTCTTCGTGCCAGGGAAGTAAGCCACATTATTTAGGTCACGGTAACTTTGTAAGAAGTCTTGAAATCAGGAGATTTGAGGCCTCCATATTTGTTCACCTTCAAGATGGATTTGGTTATGTCACCTGTATTTGAGAATGAAATCGCTAACAGTTGCTGTGTGTGTGCGTGTCCTCTCATAGCAGCTGTTAGGACGCAGGTGGGAGGCGGAGAAGAAAGAAGCAAAGCTAAAGGAGACAGGGCAGGGCTGCTTTAACATAAGAGTTACAGGGTGAGGGGCTGGTAAGAGGGCTCAGCAGTGAAAGAGAGCTTGGGACACGGTCATGAAGATCAGAGTTCAGATCCCAGCATCCGCTTAACAAGCCGGAGGTCCTAGAAACACGTATAACTCCATCTCAGAGCATCCAGGACCCTCCTCTTGCATCAGTTTACGCACAGGCATGTGTATCCAATCACACACGTGTGACATATATACACACACACACACACATAAATAAATAAACAAACAAACAAACAGTCTTTATTTTTAAGTTGTGGGTTGAGTCCTTGTTACACAGATTAATAAAGTTGGGAAAGTATTTTCCCCAACGTGGAAGGGCTCATAGTATCTCAATAGGCCATCCTTGCTTATTGCCGCCCCCCCCCCCCGCCCTGCCTCTCATTTTGGATCCTGTCAGCTCATGACGAGTCCTTATGACATTTCGTTCATAGGCACTGGATAGAGTAAGCAAACAGGACCTCTTGCCGCATGGAGTTTGTACCTAGAAGGGCAGACAAATATCACATACTTCCATTGGGTGTGTGTATGGTCACAGCTGATAAACATATGAAGACAAAGTACAGGATGGAGAACACACAGCAGGGGGCTGACTTGACTGGAGGGAGGCGTCAACTTCCTAAGGGAGTGACATTCTAGGCAGAGCCACGGTGGGAAAGTAGGAAGAGATTCTGTGCCGTAGTTACTTTTATGTTGCTGTGACAAGACGCCATGCTCAAGGCAACTTACAAGAGAGAAAGAGTTTAGTTTGTCCATGAGGACAGAGCAAAGCCGTGCCAGCAGAGACATCTGACAGCTCACATCTAAGAGGCAGAGAGAACAATAGGAAATGGGGCAAGTCTTAGGAAACTCTCAGCCCACCCCTACAGACAACAGTCCTCCAACAAGGCCACGCCTCCCAATCCTCCCCAAACAGTTCCACCAATTAACATAAGAGCCTGTGGGGGCCGTTTTCATTCAAATCACCACACGCTGGTGAAGCATCCTGGAGGAACCATATTCCCGGCAGAGGAGAATGAGCTAAAAACCTCATAACAGGGCAACAGAATCTGCTATTGGTACCGAAATGAAACAGGGGCCAACCGAGGATTGCCTTCATATGACTGCTCTGACTCTAAAAGTCACCCAGGTGCATGGAGGAATTCACTAAGAGAGCACACAGGTGTTGCTGTTATGTGTGATTTAAATGGAAACTCACTCTTGCAATGTCGATGACGGGCTCAGAGAGTCACACCTGCCCATGGCTCCACACCCTTCTTGATTGCATGTGAGTGACTTGATCAGAGGCATTTAGTAACTAGGGTCTAAGTCTTTTCCAAGACCCATGGAAGCCTCCTAATGTGTGTCTTCAGTAATGATCACTAAAGACACTGAATATGTGAAGAGTGCATCAAGTACCCACCATCAGCAGACAGGAGGACTTCGAAACTAGGGCAGTGGATGGCTCGGCTCATTACTGCTGTCAGAGGAACTCAGAGGAACACTATCCACCTATGATGATGGTGATTTTGAGGGGGAGGGAACCCTGTAAAACTTGGGAAAACGCTGACAGTATAATACCAAAAGAAGAAAGAACCACACGCAGAATAGTGCCGCCCACTTTGAAGCAGAGGCTCCTTACAACGTTTAATATAATCAAGACACCTCCCCACAGACACGCCCGCAGGCCAGCCTGATCTACCCAGACCCTCACTGAGGCTCTCAGAATGTGGGAAGCTGACAGTTAAAACCAGCTGTGGCCCGTTGGGAACTTTAAGGGTTACTGTTGAATTGGATATTTATTGTTATTACATTTGATTTTACTCTTCTTGAAAAGACAGAGCTTTTGAAAATGTCTTTTGGAGACAAATAAATAAATACATTTACAAGAATTTCTAGGATTAGCTAATAGAATTTCATGAGTAATAATGATAATAATAATAGTAATAATACTTTCTGGATCAATAACAACAACAATAATAAGTACCAACTACATGAAAAGTCACCCTGGCTAGAACATTGGTTGGCTCTAACCTGCAAAGTCTCCTGCAACCTGAAGCGGGAAATTCCATTCCATGATGGTGCACATTAGGGGGGTGTGGCTCGGTTACAGAATGCTCCCGTGGCATGCACACACAAAGCCCTGAGTTCTAACCTTCTCCAGCATCACATAAAACCAAGAGTGGTGGGGCATGCGTGTTATCCTAACATTCAGGAGGTTCAGAAGAGAAGATCAGAAGTTCAAGGTCATTCAAGACCACTCACTGAGTTCAAGGTCATCCTGGGATACTTGAGGTCCTATCTATAAGTAAGTAAGTAAATAAATAAATAAATAAATAAGTTGAAATAAAAGATAGGGGCTGGTGGAATGGCTCAGCGGGGAGTGTGGGGGGTGGGGGGCGGGGAGGTGCGCTGCTGAGCTGCCGAGCTGCCGAGCCAGACAATCTAAGATGGATCCCCAGGACTCACATGGTGGGAGTAAAGAACTGAGTACTAGAAGTTGCTTTTCGATTTCCAAGGGGTTTGTGTTTGTGTATGGACTGATGAATCTTGGTTATATTGATATTCCTTTTATTTAAAATTAGTCTATACATTGTTATTTGTTTTCTTTTTCTTTTTTGTTTGTTTTTTGTTTTGTTTTGGTTTTGGTTTTGGTTTTTTGAGACTTGGTTTCTCTGTATAGCCCTGGCTGTGCTGGACTCACTTTGTAGACCAGGCTGGCCTCGAACTCACAGAGCCTGCCTCTGCCTCCCAAGCGCTGGGACTAAAGGCGTGTGCCACCATGTTATTTGCTTTCTTGAGGTGCTGGAATTTCTTCGGTTTCCCCCTTCCCCCAGGCCCTGGTCATCAGCGCTCGACTTCTGTTAACTTGACAATTCTAAGCAGACTAATGCAGCATTTGTCTTTTAATGGCTGCCTCGTGCCGTTCAGCATCTTGTAATTTAATTCATCCACGTTGCAATGTTTCTAAATTTCCTTCCTTCCCAAGGCTGAATAATATTTCATTGCACCTCTACAGGACATATGGTTTATCCATTCATTTATAGACCACGGTACCAATACCTCGGGGCTGTTGTGAACAGGGACACCTTGAGTGGAGCTTTGTCCATCTGTCTTCTGTCTAGGTCTGTGTGTTGAGGGAATCTTTCCGGGATAAGCACTCCCACACCAATGAGCGTGGAAGAGAGGAGATGTCATTGGTAGAACTGAAGCCAGAGCAGCTCCTGAAAGGCTTAGATATTAGCTTCAGTTTGTATTTTACATTTTATACTCTAAAAACCACAAGGTAGGCCTGGCAAGCAAGCAAGGTTTTACAGAAGCAGATGTGGCAGTCAGCAGGTTGGGAGGGCCAGTGACACGTCGGTTTCTGCTATCTCTCCAGGTTCTTTCTGTTCTAAGTAGCAAATGAAATAGAAGCATGACACCCTGTCTCAGACAGACAAACCACATTTGAGTTTTCCCAATACAATCCCAGAGTGGCCTAATCTATCCTCTGCACGTCAGACATTCAGAGATAATTTTGTCACTTAACCACTGGGTTTCTGGTGCTTTGGGACATGTGACAGGTAATTCAGCTGATCTAAAACTGATATTTAATTTTAGACTGTTTATGAATTAAAGAGACTGCCAAACAAAGTAGTCCCGTAAACAAAATTATACAGAGAGGGTGGAGAGCATTGCAACTGTCTGAGGGGACAAAGCGCATTCAAGGATATTGACAGTTTCATCTGCATGTAATTGATGTGCTAATTATAGACAAATTCATCTACTAATTAGAGCAACATTGTTAGAACTTCCACTTAAACACATTGGTTAACCAAAAAAAAAAAAAAAAAAAAGTGCTTGAAATTAGCAAAATTACTTTTCTTTTCTTTAACAATTTAGGTATGCAAACCAACTCACTTCCCCCCCCACCCCCCCACTAGCTTCTATAAGTATTATTGAATGAACCATCATGAAGTGGATAGAATTTACCAATAACAACAGTGCAAATCCTGCGTGCAGCAAATACTTTGCTGATGTTCTGCTACGTGCCAGGCTTCGTGTGAGACTCTGGGTGATGACGTAGAGCCTTGGACTTCAGGAATAAGAAGGACGGCCCCACAGGGCTAACCATGATAACAAAATAGAAGCAATCATCCTGGGTGCTGGTGTGGCTACAGCCGTGGACCAAGGGCACCTGCTGGCCCGAGGGCTGAAGCCCCAGATAGAAGTCCTAGGGCTTCATTGCTGACAACTGGTGGGTCCACTTCACCCCCACAGCAGCTAAGCTCCGGCGCTGGCTGACTTTTTGGGCAGGTGGGAGACAGAGAAATGGACTGATGATAGCCAAACAAATGAGATCACTTTAGAGGGTACGAAGAGCAAACTGCCATCGGCCACACTTGGGCCTGCGATGGCGCGGGTGGCGAGCTCATTACTTCCGATTCTGAGGGTAAGTGTCAGGAATGGGCGAAGCGTTTGAGAAAGTGACACTTGATCTGATGGTGTGAACGACTTGGAATGAGGTAGGCGCTGTGGTGGCGTAGGGAACACAAGAGGAGTGCTAAGGAGCAGCGGGTTTGAGGGCATCGAGGCAGCCTCGACTAGAGCACAGAAAGAAAAAGGACAAGCCAGGCACCACGGGTGTGCCTGTACCGCAGACTGAGGCAAGAGGGTCACCATGGGTTTGAGGCCCATTTGCCTTACATAGGAAGACCCTTGTCTCAAACAAAACAAAATAAAACAAAAACAAGAAGGAAGGAAGGAAGGAAGGAAGGAAGGAAGGAAGGAAGGAAGAGAGAGAGGATTATATATGCCCGATGACACAGGGAGAGGTTCTGGGCAGTAGTGTGGCGCAGCTGTGTGGAGAGCTACCTTCTGTGTTCAGGAGCATTTCCTTCACCGTGTAGTGACATCCAGAGCTATGTCATGTCTGGTGTAGGTCATCAAACAACATCCTCATAACTTTCTAGAGAATGAAACAGAGAGGAAGCAATAAAGCCTGCCCACCCTGATGAAGGGCAGGCGCAGGAATGGGAGGCACGGAGAACAAGGGAGAGCAAGAGGGATCCCGATACGGCCCTGCCGCTGGCATGGGTAGTGCTGCGGATAAAGGACACCTGCAGCCCTAGAACTTCATTAATGACGGTTGGTGGGACCCCTTCACCCCCTTACCATGGTGTCATGAGATGCATTCGAAAAGCAGGAGACAGCCTCAGAGAAAACCAGCCAGGCAGGAGGGAGAGGACCACGAGTGGGGGCGGGGCTTTGAGATGGGCATTCAATTACTCAGCCCCTCTCTCCTGACTCTGTGCCCACCCCACATTGAATCCTTGAGTGTTTCCTCTCGGCCATCCCTTTTTTTTTTTCCTCATTTCTCAGAAATCCACTTGCCACTTGTGTCCCTGCCTCCATTCAGAGGTGCAGAGCACATCTGGGGTGTTGAACTCACGATGAGGAGGAAGTGGCTAAGTATGAGAGAATTACAGGTGGTGTGTGTCTGCTCTGCCCTCTCGATTTATAGAAAACACACCAAACTTAACAACAACAAAAGACCAGCCAGGGGTGTGGATTTGCTGTGCTAAGAGGATTGATGCTTTTGGGACAGTGACTCATTAGATAGAGGAACTGGACCCTCCTCTCCTAGTTAGCATTTCCGTGTTGATGGGCTCAGTGGAAGGTGGTGATCCCATCAATCTTGCATTTTCCAGCTGTTTCTAAGCTCCCCACTACTATGGTTGGCCTCTGCATTTTGAGGAAGACACCAAGGCACTTGACATTTAAAATTTATCAGCAAAGCTTTAAAAAAAAAAACTAATGTGAATTAAACGGGATTTTTAATCCCCTCAACTGTTGCCATCAGTATAATCACTAACAGAATGAAATCAGAATCAGTGGAGGAAAATATTAATCATGCATTTGCATGTATTAAATATAATTCGGAGGAGAGCAGGTTGCATGCTCCTGGGTGGCAGTGGCATGTGTGAGGCTGGCGGCTGTGGGCTGCAGAGGATGCTGTTCCATGGTGCCTGTCCCTTCCCACCAGTGCCCTGCTACTGTGTCTGCCTGCAGAGACCTAGGCTGATCTAGGGGCGTGAAGCAGGGAGGTAGGGAGGCCTCCTTGTCTCCCCAGAACCACGGGACTCACCAGGATAATACAGGAGCTTGGGGGAACTGCAAATATCTCTTTAAGGAAAGGAGTGTGTGCATCAGAATGAACCCCCTCTGGCTGTCAGATCATCTACAAACTATCAGATTGACCCTCTGCTGGGGGTGGGGTCAAAAAGCAGCTGAAGCCCAGGCCTAGAGATGGAGCTTTTCATCTACAATGGTCTGGGTAGTTTTATTTTTGTTTGTTTGTTTGCTTGTTTGCTTGCTTGTTGTCCTGGATCTTAATGTGCAGACCAGACTGACCTTGAACTCATGGTGAATTTGCCTAATTCAGCCCTCAGAAGTGATTGATGATGGGACTGCAGTGGGGAGGGAGGACGGTATCACAGTCCCCTCCCAACAGTTAAGAACAAGATCACTTAGGTTAAATAAGACCACCTAAACACGACCTGAGCAAGAATGACGCCAATAGACGTGCTAATGTAGATAGGTGTGTGTGTGTGTGTTGTTGGGGAGGCAGGGTGGGGTGGGGGTGCAATTCAGAAGGTCTCAACCCTACACAAAGAACTTCAGGCAACTAAGGAATATGGAGAGTAGCAGAAAAATGATCTTCCCTAGGGAAGACCACACCAACTCAGGGTTATCCAATACCGAGAAGTTATTCCTGAAAATATATATCATATTTTTCAGACTATAAGATGCACCTGACCATAAGACGCACCCAGTTTTTAGAGCAGTAAAACAAGAAAAGCAGTAAAAGCAGCAATTGGACCATAAGGCACACCCTAATCCCCCCTACTTTTGCACACGGGGTGGGGTGGGGTGGGGGAATAGTGCATCTTATGGTCCGAAAAAAATACAGTACATACAAACTACATTATACAGACAGAGCAGGTTGTATTTATGTGTTTAGGAACACGCACACACTACCACCACCAACAACAATAATAAAATTTTAGAAAGAGGCCGTGTGCTTCTAGCTTGTTCCCCTATGTGCACTCTCCTCTTCCTCTCCTCTGTCTTTCCCGTTCAGCCCCGTTAGGCCCTGGCCTGTTTAGCTTCTGCCTTCATGCCATATATGCACACACACAATTTTATATGTCCGTATAAAATCTAGGATCCACAGTGAGAGAAAACATGCCATGTTTGTCTTTCCGCCCCTGAGTGAATGTGCTTAACGTGATGACCTCCACGTGCGTTCATTTTCCTGCAACTGTTGTAACTTTCTTTTTCATGGTTTGTTTGCCACTGTGGAGGCCTGGGAGAGTGGAACCAATAAATGAGAGGCACTAAAGTCTCACACAATAGCCAACTTTATTTGGAGCATCAGACAGTTATACTCGGAGGGTTTAAGAAGAGTCACACATGAAGGCTTCTGTGCCTTCCTCATGTGTTCCTTGGGTCTTTTCCTGAGGCCCATAGAATGACTGCATTTAAAGTTACAGCCATCACCTCCCCAAGGTACACCTATTGTAGACATCTGTCAAAACTCCTATTCTAAAATTTCTATTCTCATTTCTTCCCCACTTTGTTTTCTCCACACTACTTATCAGTATCTAGTATAATAAGATATCTATAGTATCTTATTGTAATTATCAGTTCATAGATTACTTATATTAAAATAGAAAAGAAAAGAGGTTTTCACTCTCCCAGTACAGCCTCGGTGGTGGGAATAGTGTTGGGTATAAATTCCACAGAGATATGGGATGGATGGATGGATGGATGGATGGATGGATGGATGGATGGGTAGATGGTTGAACACTTCCTTTTACATGACAATGGACTTTCTTCCAGATACTGTGCTATATATTTCATTAAGAAATCAGAGTTTGGGGGGCCCCGCCATTCCCCTGCTTCACGCTGTCGCTTTTTTTTTTTTAACATTTGTGCCAGAACCCAAAAGGAACCTGCGGTTAGTTTCACAGGAAGAGGCCTGCCAAGATGTCTATTGGTGTGCCGATCAAAGTCTTGCGTGAGGCTGAGGGCCACATAGTAACATGTGAGACCACACTGGCGAGGTGTACTGAGGGAAGCTCACTGAAGCAGAGGACAACATGAACTGCCAGATGCCCAGCATCACAGTCACGTGCAGAGACGGCCGAGTGGCACAGCTGGAACAGGCGTACACACGCGGCAGCAAGATCCGATTTCTGATTTTCCCCCGACATGTTGGGAAAATGCACCCACGTTAAGGAGCATGAAAAAGAAAAACGAAGGCTCAGGGGCTGGCCGAGGAAAAGCTGCTATCCTGAAGGCCCAAGTGGCTGTAAGAGGAAGAAGACGTGGAACGGGGCGTGGGAACATCTTCCAGAAGCGAAGGTAATTTTCTCTGTTGAAGGGAACTTTGTCCTTTTTTCTCTTAGGTTTTTGGGAGTGGTTTTTTTTTTTTTGTTTGTTTGTTTGTTTTTTTGTTTTGTTTTTTTTTTTTTGCAGGGTGGTGGGGTGGGGATTACGTGTATATATGTCCTAGGTTTTCTTTTGATATTTCTCTTTGTATCAGAGAAACTATTAAGCTAAATAAAATGTGGTTATTTTGTGAAAAAGAAAGAAAGAAAGAAAGAGAAAAAGAAGGAAAGAAATCAGAGTGTGCTTGCTTCTTGGAATGGTTAATATAAGCTGTCAGCTGCACAGGCTCCAGGGTCACCTGCAGGCCCATCTGTGAGCCTGGCCTGGCGGAACCATGGGCAGAGATGAGGATGGTCTCCACCATCCTTGAGATGGCCTCCGTGCACACGGTGCCTATAGTGTGGTTGCGGTGCTCAGATGAAACGAAATCAATAAGATGAAATAAAGAGGCTTGGGGAAGAAGGACTGTGAGTCAGGGCCACCCTGTCTGAAAAACAACCAAACAAAGAATCCATCCGTCAGTAATGAAGTGCCTGAGTAAATGTAAACTTCTCCACACAACAGGGTGTCGCTCATCAGTTCGAAGAAGTAACCCTTCCTATATGCAGCAGATAGATCTCAAAATGAAATCAAGCACCGAAGGAGGAAAGGACCATAGGGAGCTGAGTCCAAGGCCCTTGCTGCCTCCCACATCTCTTCCGTTTCCCTTTCACCTGATACAGGTTTATACATCTGCACCCAGCAGTGGAGTGGCCTGTGTGACTAGGGAGAGGTCTGACCTCCCAGCAGATGGGAGTGTGTCCCTGAGAACAGTGCTTACCTATCTGACCCTACACTGTGGCCATAGTGTTTGGTTTATGAATGGTGA
Organism: Acomys russatus; assembly: GCF_903995435.1. Lineage (NCBI taxonomy): Eukaryota > Metazoa > Chordata > Mammalia > Rodentia > Muridae > Acomys > Acomys russatus. Next base: position 18,497,588 of record NC_067165.1, read on the forward strand.
CAATAACTATTTTAGACCATGAGAAATGAGAGGTTTTCATCTTTTCTCTCCTGAATGGCTTCCTCTCTCCTTGAGTGTGGTCAACAAAAAAGCTCGTGGTCTTCAGGTTTTGGGCAGTGATAAGAAGACGCTGCCATAAGATGAAGCTGGGACCGTGGAAGAAAGAAGCCGGTGTTGAAAGATAACATCTTTGATGACGATGAGCTGATCCATCCCTGAATCCTGGACTGGTCCTTGCTGTTGGACTTTTCAGCTATAGAAGCTGATGGCCTTTTCAAAGGACAGGCTCAGAGTCAGGCATTCTGGATTTTCAACTCAAAAGGACATTAACTGCGTTAGGCAAACTAAAGAGTGTGCATATTCGCCGAGGGTTAGAAATGGATGGAGGCAGAAGCACAAAGCATGGAACACACGAGTGTACACTTGGTTCATGATGGGGCTACCTCTGTGGGCAGAGCAGGAGCGCTGAGAAGTAGAGCCAGGCATGGAAGACATAGCAGCTGATATTTACCAAGTGCTTCCTGGGGGCCAGGGGAGCGCCTGCTCTTCTAGTACTTTGAATCCATTAACTCCTTGACTCTGTGTAACCATGTTTCACAGAGGCAGAGACTGAAGCGCAGAAGAGGTCAAGTATCTTATCTTGGGTCAACTGGCTAATCACAAGAAGACCCGGGAACTGGAGTCAAAGAGTGACTCCAGGGCCTCATTAGCCTTCTGTTCTCTTAACAGCGATGCTAAGGGGAGCACAACTGGATGTTTTCAGGAGGATTATTGTTGTTTTATTTATATGGTGGGGTGGGGTGCGTGCATGTGTGTGTTCATGTGTGTGTGTGTGTGTGTGTGTGTGTATGTGTGTGTGTGTGTGTGTGTGTGTGTGTTCTGGCACACAAGTGCAGTTATGGTCAGAGGACGACTTTTGTGAGTTGAGTCTCTCCTTCTTCTGTGGGTTCCAGGAATTGAACTCAGGACCTCTGGCTGGTGCCGCAAGCACCTTTCTCACCAAGGCATCTCTCAGGACTGTACTAAGGAGGTAATGACCATTTGTCCCGGCAGGGAGACTGCAAGGGATAGTCTTATTGCCCATCTTCTGTGTGATTTCTCCTATTTCCCAGTGGAAACACAAAGCTGAGGGTACCTTCTGTCACAAGGAGCTCTCTGCTCCCTGAATACCATGGGCACAGTACAAGGTGCTGAAAGAAATGCTGAAACAGTGCAGTGAGAGCTACAGGGAGGGAGGAAATGACTTCTCCCTTGGGTAAGTATAAATGGCTTGGTGGCAGCCTTGACATTGAAAACTAGACCTAGAAATGGGATCCAAATTGCATTTGGACTAAAGCACTTGCGTGAGGAACCAGGCACAGAAGTGGGAAAGGGCGGGGCCAGAGAAACTGACACGTCATGTCACCTGGAGCCTGATGGTGACAGGGTTTGTGCTCCCTTGGGTGGAGTGGCTGGTGCCTGTAATGTATGCCTACCCTCCATCCATGAAGCTCTCATGGGGTGCACATCTGGCTGCTCTGTCTCATCCCCAGATGTTCTGCGGAATCCTACTGCGATTACCTACTTGCCCAGCAAGAGTCCCTCCTCAGCACCCTAAGGTGCTTTCAGTGTAAACAGCCACATTTAAACTGGCAACAGCTCGTCCGCCAGAGAAGCTGCATTCGGATGGACCTGCCTGGTCTCTATTCTGAGTGCCCAGCTCGCTCAGGATCACCTGCATGGAAACGGGTGAGATGTCCTGGGGCAGTCCACAATGGCTCCTGACAGCCACAGGAGGGACACAGATGCAGGCTAGCATGTAATTAGTACCAGGAGCACAGCCCTCTGATCGCTCTCCCTCCAGAGCGTGCCTCTCTAGCTGAGAGGCAGATAATGGACAATCACAGGAGATCCTTGATTGTGGCTTGATTGAGCTGATGGGAGCTCCAGACGGCTAATGCAATTGTGGCTTCCAAACCATTCTGTGGAGGCCATTTCCATATGGCCAGGGAATTAAATAAAGCTGTCCTGAACACTTTGCTAGGCTTGTGCCTTCACGATGGGGCCGGATACAATTTTCTGCTTGGAGTGACCTCAACAGAGACTATAGGGAGTGGTCATGACCCAGGAAGAGAAGGCCAGCTTCCTCCTAAATTACTGTCACATTTCCCCCTTTAGGGCTCTTGACCTGCCTGGCATTAGCTTTTTGCTCTGTTTTGTGCAACCAGACACCTACTCCCTGCCCCCAGCTCCCCCTAGTCACCAGCCCAGCCCCAGGCTTTGGGTTATTCCAGAGGTGGCAGCTTCAGTAAACACAGGTCTGGGCTGGACACAGACTCTGCAGGGACACGGTTCATCGGTTTGTGGAGGTGGCACAGAGGAAACCAGGATTGCAGCATCAGTCGCAGAAGAGGGACACCTGGCTAAATCCTTCCCTTTGCTAAACCTCAGGCTGGCCTCTACAACCCAAGGGAGATAGGCTGAGTAAGAGGGTTTTTTTTTTCTCAAGACAGGGTTTCTCTGTGTAGCCTTGGCTGCCCTAGACTCGCTTTGTAGACCAGGCTGGTCTCAAACTCACAGGGATCCACCTGCCTCTGCCTCCCAAGTGCTGGGATTAAAGGTGTGCGCCACTACGCCTGGCATGGGTAAGAGTTTTTAATGTTCAGGAATTAAACTAACTTCTTCACCCATGAAAGCAATAATGCCAGTCACATAAAAGCACATAGGTGACTTCCCTCCTGCCTTGAGACGTTTGGCTAAAGCGCAAAGTGGAGGCAAGCACTGCCACCCATCCGTTGTAGAGGCTTCCAGAAAGGGAGCTGGGTTGGCCTCCAGGTTTTGCCCTCTAATCTATCTTCAGGGCAAGGTCAAGAGGAACTAGAGAATTCACCAGAAAAGAGGATTTGGAGGAAGAGGGAATTGTCAGCCTAGTGATGAAGGCCTGTGCCTCTGTCATTGGTGCTATGGGCAGAGTGGCATGGCCTTTACCCCCAAGCCAAAGGACAGCATTCCTAAAGAGCCCTTCAGAGCTAGGGCAGGTGCAGCACTGCAAACAGCAGGAAACTCTCCGAGCTGGTGAACCGCCAAGCTTTCTTAGTGCAGCCCAGGAGCAGAGCTCCTGGGGGAGTCCAGCACGAGGGTCCCGGAATGGAAATGGGTGTAAAGCCAGTGCCTGGAAAACTCTGGATGTAGGTTAGAGTCTGCAATTATATGACCAAAGGCAGGACCACGAATGAGCAGCCAGCGTGTCACCATGTCACTGTGGGATGCGATAACAATGTGTGAGTGTGTCATGAGGGAAGCTGACTCCATGGAGAGAGCTGTGCTGAGGTGGGATGTGGTGGGATGAGGTGGGAAAGGAAAAGAACTCCACTGATGGGGGCTTTGATGGGAGCTCTAGGGTGGGAGGACTGCAATAGGTCAGCCAGAGGGTGCGCTGTCCCGGCGTAAGGTACTAGAAGAAACCGCCTAACGACAGCTAGCATGTGAAGGCCTGTTCCATCGAAGGCACTGGTGCCTGCCAAAATTATTTAAGGGAAAATGGAAGAATCAGTTAAAGACAGATTTCTATTCTTTTCCTCTAATTTCCACCCCCTTTTGACTCCATTCTAGAGTTGCTACAAACATCAGAGGCATAGTATAAGTAGGGAAAGAAGAACAAATAGTCTTTTGCGTGCCCTATACACCACACCCTCTTCCCTCTTCCCTGGGCCCTGTAGACCACACCCTCTTCCCTGTGCCCTGTAGACCACACCCTCTTTCCCATCCATGCACTGTAGACCACACCCTCTTCCCCATTCATGCACTGTAGACCACACCCTCTTACCCATTCATGCACTGTAGACCACACCCTCTTACCCATTTGTGCCCTGTAAACCACACCTTCTTCCCCATCCATGCCCACTGGCCCACACTCCTTTTAGAGGCACACTTGAATCCTAAGCTGGGCAAAGGAAATTGGCCCTGCCCATATCAGACTAAAAATTTTAAAATTTGGCAGTTTTGAGTTGATCATCTTCTTACTCTTTAATGTCTGAGGTCTCACCTTTGAAACGTAGAATCTCTTCCTGACTACAGCTGAGGAGAAAGCCCTGAGTTTTGCCTATGAGGGCATCAGTAAACCAGAGGAGGCCGAATGGTACTGCTATAGACAAAGGAGGGGAAATCAAATTCTGTGTGTGAAGACTGTGCTTAGAGAAAAAGAAAGACAAAGCCATTTCCTGTTTACAGGCTTGTCCAAATCACACGGCTCAATATGCAGTCTCTACCACAAATTGTCAGGTCCAACCCGTCACCTTGCGCAGCCTGATGTGTGTTGCGATGGAAAAGGTGAAACGCAGTGGAGTGACACCTTCAGCTGGGCAGATGCTGTCTTACAGGTGCACAGCACCTTTGCTAGGCCCCGTCAACCTCTTCGAACTCCTTAGAGAGTTCGAAGGCCCTGTTATCCTTCTGACTCCACTACAGAGCTCCTCCATCCAGCAGCCTTTGTATATCCAGCCTGTCGCCATCTGAACACCACACTTTCTGTGAACAGAGGCACATGCATGTGTGCGTGCGAGCGCGTCCGTGTGTGTGTGTGTGTGTGTGTGTGTGTGTGTGTGTGTGTGTGTGTGTGTGTCTATGTCTGTGCATGCTCCTGGTCCCAATAAGTGTTTGGCACAGGCTCTTCATGATCATCTCAGCCTGGATCCCACCTCTGCCCAGTCAAGAGTGAGAAGCCCCACTTTTCTCATCCTCAAAGTGACACCTTGAGTGGCATGATTTTAAAGGCCCTATTAAGTCCAGACATCCTGTGGTAGCAACAGGGTCCTCTGTCTGTTTTCACACTGCGAATCATCTCGGCAGCCAGTGCTCAACCCTGGGTTTCCTGCTTGAAGTAGCAGTGACATTGCTGGTCTTGGTGCTCACCACATGTCTGTTGGGTCTTGGGGTACAGTGCCAAGTAGCAGCGACATTGCTGGTCTTGGTGCTCACCACATGTCTGTTGGGTCTTGGGGTACAGTGCCAAGTCTCTGTAGCAAGACTGACAACATAGCAAGGGCTAGGAGTGAGAGTCTGGTGGGGCAACCCTTCTCTTCCCCCATCTCATTCAAGCCTCAAGTGGGACAGAGGGTCACATCTCTGCTCTCTGAGTTTCTTTGGGGTCCCTGTCACTAGGAGACAGTGACGTTAAAAAACAGCTGGAACAGCCGGGCGTGGTGACACACGCCTTTAATACCAGCACTCAGGAGGCAAAAGCAGACCGATTGCTGTGAGTTTAAGGCCAGCTTGGTCTACAAAATGAGTCCAGGGCAGGCAAGGTTACACAGAGAAACCCTATCTCAAAAAGCAAAAACAAAACAAAACAAAACAAAAAACCACCTGGAGCTTAGTCTAGCGGGTTTATGGCAGAAGACAGAGCTACTCAGAAAAAAAAAAAAAAAAAAAAAATGGAGACTTGGGCCGGGGAAGCAACTCAATTGATAAAGTACCTGATAATCAGCCACGAGGACCCTCAGTTCCTTCTTGGAACCCATGGGGGGAAAAAAACCAGTCACCTTAGCACACGCTTGTAAGCCCAGTGCCGAGGAGGCAGAGACAGGCTGATATGCTGAGACTGTTGGCCAGCAGGATAGCCAAATCAGCGACCCTCAGGTTCAGAGAAAGATCTTGTCGTCCCCCCCAAAAGAAAAGAGTGGAGAATATCCTGAGAAATGATATCTGAGTGTGTGGGCGTGGAGGAGAGGAAGGAAAGGAATCTGGAAATTCCTCAAGGCATAGGGAATAAGGCAGGAGCGTGGAACACAAGGTCAAAGCCTAGCTAACGGGATGATGTGGGTGCCAAGTTCTAAGCAGGGAGCGAACTTTTGGACTTCCTACTGCCCGAGCTCAGGGTCAGACCTTTTAGGGAGGGACAGATGCTGGGATCACAAGTGAGGGTTAGCAGACCTCATGGCGCAGCACGGGTGACATGAAAGGTGGCCAGCTCCCCACCCCAACCACCACTGCCTGCTTCTAAGTCTCCCAGTTGTCTGCTGCATGTGAGCCTCGCTTCTGACGGAGTCAACACCGGGTAATACACACAGAAGACTGGGGTCACGCAGGGGTAGTAAGCAGTGGTTGCTGCAAGCTTTGGGTCTTAAATGGTTCCAAAATGTCGGGGGTATTTTGGGGTTCTCATTTAGGCTGCAAAGGCCTCAGGAGACCAGGGAAGGGACGGAGAGAGGAACTGGAGGAAATTCTAAGCTGTGGAAATCCACCCCATCACCCCACTAATCTTAATAGACACACATTGGATATACATAGCAACGTGTGGAATATTTTTATAGGATGGACGGAATTACAGATATGGGAGGTGATCTTGTCGGAACACGGGCTCTTCTTGCACACAGTCAGAATGTGCCGCCCTTAAGGGCTTCAGCCCCTGTGAAGACTGGGAAGTGAGAACTCCCAGCCAGGGAAGTGACGGAGGGAGGGCGGGGGAGAGGGAAGTGTGGAGAATGGAGCTGCGACTCTGACCCCAGCTAACAGCTCAGGACTGTTTCACTTGCTTGAAATGTGACTTTGCAGAGAAATACAAACCCCAGCCAGGCTGGGGACAGCTGGCTCCAGTCCTTCCCACTCAGTGATGACTCAGGCAGGCCGGCTTCTCTGCAGGCGGCGTTTGCAAGGCTGGCTCAAAGAATGCTGTGTTCCTAGCCGGATTTCTTCGTGGCCTCACGTAAGGCCTCTTCGGCACGCACCAACAAGTCCACTTCAGGCTGCTCTGGGATGCCCTGGGCACAGTCGACTTATCCTTGTGGTAGGAAGTGACTGCTTCAGAAAAGAAAAAAGAAAGAAAAAAAAAAAAAAAAAAAAAGCAGGGCCAGCCCATGAGAGAAATGTTTAACTTTCCACAAAAGGACATCTTCTGAGACTTCTTGATTCTCTTGGAGTTTTAATTACAAAATGAGGGAAATGTGTGGGAGAAAAATAAAGAAACTCAGTTTTATTAATGGCTCATTTTAGTTGCAAGGAATAACATCATCCCACCATCAGGGGCACGGGCAGGGGGTGAAGGGTGTTAGGAAATGCGAGGTGGAACCTATGAGTGTAAAGTGGGGCTCTCCCAGGCACTCACACATGAGTACCCAGCCTCCCAGAAGCTTAGCTGGATGACATTTTAAATCCAAGAAAGTTCTACCACCCTGGAGGCAGCGGGCCATAGCCCTCTACTGTTAATGGCAAGAGGAGATGGGTTGAATTGTGTCTGCACAAAAAGATGCCTTGGTACTAGTAATGTGGCTTATGTAGAAATTGTGTGGGGTGGTGGTGGTGTTTTTACTTTTCAGATTTAGTTTTAATCATGTATATGTGAATCTGCATGCTCACGTACCTACAGGTGCCAGCCGAATTGAGGAGAGGAAGTTACGTTTCCTGGAGCTGGACTGACAGACGGTTATAGCCACATGATGGACAGACTAACGGATTACTGAGAATCGAACTCCATTTAAAATGATCTGGGCAAGTCTTAACATCACTACAAGAAAAGACAAAGATATCCAGAGCCCACAAAGATGGAAGAGGGCCATGCAAAACTTAAGGCTGAGAACAGAGGAATGCAATTACAGCCACACGCAGGCACAGCCAGCAGCCACCAGGAGCTAGGAAGCAAAGGGAAGCGTCTCCCCGAGGCCTTCCAAGGAAGCATGACGCCGCTGACACCTTGATTTTGGACTTACAACCTCTGGAACTATGAGGCAGAAAAACCCATGTTGCTTCAAAGAGCTGGTGTATGGCTGTCTGTCATGGCAGCACCAAGAAATGAAGGCTGAACTGCACAGCTTGGTCCCACGCTGCGGGCACACCTCTTCATTTCTTCAAGTGGCTGATGCATATGGAACACACCCAGCTTAGCATATGTGGCCTTGCTGTAGGCTGATGTCTTTCAAGGTTTTGGGGCTGCCCTGGGCCATGCATCAGGATGGGATGCGCTAGAGTCACCAGAGTGGTGAAGAACCTTCAACTTAGCCACCAGAGAGAACAAGTCTGCTTGTCTACAACACCTGGTATGGGGGAGGGGGGTGTCAACAGAACACCTGGCACCTGGGGGTGGGGGTGTTGTCAGCAGAACACCTGGCACCTGGGGGTGGAGGTGGTGTCCGCAGAACACCTGGCACATGGGGGTAGGGGTGTCAGCAGAACACCTGGCACCTGGGGGTGGGGGATGGTGTCAGCAGAACACCTGGCACCTGGGGGTGGGGGTGTCAGCAAGACACTTGGCATGGGGGGGGAGTGTGCAGGAAGGGGGTTCAGAGCTGTGAGTTTTATGTTCTACCCTCTTCCCTCTCAAGGCACCAACCTAGTTCTAAATTTCCATTGCTAATGGCTGGAAGGAAAGGTAGGACCTGAGTTTTAGGTTTCACTAAATTGAAAGCTAGATTATGCTCCACAACATGACCTGTTAGGTGACAGGTCCTGCCCCCCCCCCAGACCTTAGTCCAACTGACTCCATGATGAAAGTACCATTCAGGCTAGGGGACCCAGCACATAGGCAACGCCATCTGCCAAGAACTGAGAACAAGGATGCAATCCATTGAAGTCCATAGTTCTAGACTTTGCTATTTGGCTTCTGTAATTCCTCTTCTGGCTAGCTGTCCTTGTTAACTGAGGTGTGTCAACACTGGGGGGCACAGCTTTTGAGCTTCAAAGCTCAACCTGGAAAGGGCTCAGGACAGCACCAGAGTCCCAAACACCCAGTGTAGTCCCAGCCAGCCAATGAAGACTTTCTATTGGCTTGAACCTGTGTGTGAGAAGTCTTCTCTGGTGGGTGCCCCACAACAGTTATGGCTGGAACCTTAAATGCCCGCTAAAGGCTCAAATGTTAAAGGCTTGGGGCAACCTGGGGTGCTACTGAGTGGTGGGGGCTTAGTGGGAAGAAGTTGGGTCTTTGGGGACCCGCCTTTGAGGGAGATATCGGGACCTCAGCCTCTTGCTTTTTCTCTTTGCTTCCCGGCTCTCAGGGGCTGAGTCATCTTCTTCCAGCTCACATTCCTACTTCCGTGATTTCCAGCCGCAAACCTGAAGGACTCGTTGTTCAAAGCTGACTTTCTCTGGCATTTTGTCTCTACCACAGACAGGTAACACAGATACCAGCTATGGGATGGTGGGGGTCCCAGACTTACCCCTTGTCAGAGCTTCTGCCAAGCTGCCAGACAGTCCATGCCACTGACTGCCATGAAAGAGATAAGAGAAGGAGCCGGTTGTGCGCTCTCCTTGATCTGGTAAAAGGCCCAAATCCACCTGGGAACGCGGCAGGTTGGTAGTACTGAGTGCCTAGCCCTGGGTAGGCTCCCTGCAGCCTCTGGGGTGGAGAGTGAGGGCAGGCTCAGGCACAGGTGCCTGCTGGCTGCCAGTTCCCCCTTTGTCTTCCCCCATAATGCTAATTTGGTTACTCTTAGTAACCGCTATTCCCCCATTACTATTGCTCATCCCAGGCTCTGAATCATTCTGATGGATACAACTTGACGTGGACCAATTTGCCTAATTCGTCACCTTTGCATTTCTTTCATGCTAAAGACAAAGCAGGAAGGTTTTCCAACAGACCTTGTGATTTTTCTATTAAAAGGCTCCCTCCAAAGGGGCCGCTGCTAGGGAAATCGGCAGGCCAAGAATTCTGAAGTTAAACCCTCTCACTGTGTAGTGTCTATCGTGTCAGGATGGTGCGACTTTGTTTCATCCTTGTCTCTGCAGTCCCCAGACACAGTCCATGGGCAAATTTGTCTGGGATTAGGCCCATGCCAGTCAGGCCGATGAAACCTTCCTTAGCCTCCATGTGCCTGTGTAAACTTCCTTATCCACGGCTTAGAGTTGGGTGTTCCCATCACAGGCGTGGGCCCACCACTCCTCCTATTGCAAGTATTAGAAGGTCCTATGTCTGCTCAGACTTTGGCCTTCAAGATGCCTGGCCACTTGCTCCATGGAGTAAATCTCTGGATGCTTTACAGCCTTCTTTCTTCTTCAACATGACCCTTGATGCTTTCCCATCATGCAACCCAAGTGCTCATTACAGCAAGTCAAAAATATATATATAGATGCGTATGGGTAAAAGACTCAGATTTCCCCCTGTTCCCTCACTTTGGTGTCCCCGTGGGTAACTGATATTTTGCCTGGTGTCTGCCTCTCCCAGTGCTTCCCTTGATGTGCAGACTAATGCATTCATTCATACAGTTAGACATCTAGGGTGTCTTTGAATTTGTAATGAGATCATATTATACTTTTACGTTACTGGAGAGGCATTCTGTTATGCCAGTCATACATATCTAATCCATTTCAATGGCTTTATAATATTCCATGAATTTATTAGACATTGTTGTTTTCCATCTTATAACACACACACACACACAGAGAGAGAGAGAGAGAGAGAGAGAGAGAGAGAGAGAGAGAGAGAGAGAGAGAGAGACTTTTATACTTGTTCTGTTATTTCTTAGAAAAAGAATCACGGATGTATGCTTTCCGGGTCAGACGGAAAGCACGAGGCTCTTCTAGTTTTAGACAGATTGTTTTACCAAAAGGATCCGGCACAGCTCACTTAGGAAATCTGGGGCATGTCTGCTTCACCACATCCTTTCCAGCTTGCTGGTGATAAAGGTAAAGGGTAGGGATGTTTTTGGTTTTACTTTTGGTTTTGTTTTTTTTGTTTTGTTTTTTTTTTTGTTTTTTTGTTTTTTTTTGCAGCCATCTTCCAGGTGACACATGGCATCTTAGTACTTTAATCTTCATTTCATTCAAAGACCAGTGACTTTGGACATCTTTTCATAGCTATCGGTGTCTGCATCTTCCAGTGCGTCCCTTGATGCTAAGGACTAATAACATTCATTTCTACTGTTATACAGCACCCCCTTTTCTGTGCCCCCCCCCCGTCCAAATACCTTTAAGACTCACAGCTAGATAGCACTGGTGTTTCTGTCCTTGCCCAACAGACACATAGCTGTAGTTATCACGTGGGCGGGGTATAAAGTGCTTTCCACGTTCCTTGGCTCACTGCATCTTCGGTAGGATTCTGCAGGGATCATATCCTTGGAATCTAGAGACCTGCCACCGCTGTGTGGGCTGTTGAGACAGAAGCAAGCCTCCAAGTCCCTTCCTCTGCCCAGTGCGGAGGATGCACAGGCACTTTGTCTCTTCCATGGTGAGTCTTGGCCAGTCTTATGCCAGAAAAACGGTTGCAGACTAAATAGAGAGACCCAGAATGGACAGGCAAGCCAGAAGCCTGGGATACTGGAGAACAGATAAAAAGATGGGAGTTGCTGGATCATCTTCCCAATATATATTTCTCTCCTACATATTTCCTAGATTTTTGCTTTAAAACACCCTCTTCGTGTTCCTTATAGACAACAGAGCCTTCCTTACACTGGGCACATGTTGAAGTCTATCCATGCAATCTAACAGCTAGAATCTAGCTACTGCCCCAGTTACAACCATTTTATTCTCATTGCTAAGTGTGGCCTTTCAAAGGCTTGGTTATCTCCCCTGACTTCCTTGCATGGAAAACACCTTTTCCCCCATTAGATTACATGTAAAGAGTGGAAATGCACAAAACAGTTCTCAAGTAGAGGTGATTCTCCACTCCCTCCCCCTCTGGAAACATCTTTGACATGACAACGTAGGAATGTGGTGCCTAGCATCAAGTGGGTGAGGGCCAGGAACTGTTAAGCTTTCTATATATTCTGCTATGCACCGGGCAGTACTCGCTACAAAGAAGTATCTAACCATAAGTGTCAACAGAACTCCTGCTGGGAAGCCCTGACTTAAAGTCACACTCATTAGAAGCAGCAGGGTGGAAATGAGAGTGTGGGGCTTGCAAACTCAAGGAACTTAGCTTTGAGTATCCAGGGCCTGTACATCAGCTGGTATGATCTTGAACGGGTCCTTAATCCTCTCTAAGGAGCAATCTCAAACATAAAATGCACACCTGCTTATCATCCTTGAAAGTTACAGGGACGATGAGGCAGGATGATGTACATGGAAGGCTCCAGGTCACTGTGGGAGATGCTGATCCTGGCTGGGTAAGCATGGAAAGGAAAGTCTTTTACGTACTTGCTGTAGGTGTGAGGGAGCTGAGCCGGTGTCTTCAGGTTTCTGGGCCATATGTATATATAGGATCTGTAGATGTGAAAAGACACACATGGTGGTTTGGAGTCCAGTGGACTCGCTGAATGCTAATGGTCCCATGTCCTTGTTTCTGGGCTGACTGTGTGTGGGATCTCTGGATGTGAAAACGCAGGTGTCTGTGCTTTGGAGTCCAGTGGACTCGCTGAATGCTAATCTCCCTGTGTCCTTGTTTGTTCCTCTGCAAACTTTGCGGGCGGACAGCTAATCAATGGGGGGGAAATGATGACTCCAGCACTGTGCACATACTAACTGGCAGGCCTGGAGCAGAGGCCTGGGGCTTAGAGCATGCTTTTTCTCCTCAATGGGGAGGGGGAGGCTGAGCAGGAAGCCATAATGAAATTTCCAACCTCCCATCTGGTTGGCTTGGGAGCAAGGTCTGAGTCCTTCAGGGTACCTAAGAGGGATCAGCTGGCGGGGGTGGGGGGGGAGGAGGGGAGGAGTGTGGGGGGGCCAGCAGCATGGGAAGGGGGAAGAGGAATGAGGGGCTAGGAAATTAGGCAAAATGAGAAGGGGAAGAGGAAGAGGAAAGCAGGTGAAAGGAGTGCTGAGGAACACTGACGCCTGGGAACAGATGGTCCCCAGTGGTATGATGCTATGACAGACCAGGCAAAGCCCTTTTGGGAAATGCTCTGGCTTTAGGAGCTGGGAAGATGGCACAATCAGGAAAGTGCTTGCTTTGTCAACATGGGGACAGCCTGAATTCTAGCCTCAGGTACCACCTTAAAAAAATCCAGGCATTTGTAACCCTAGTGCTTGGGAGGGAGAGACAGACAGATATGTGGGGCTCACTGACAGGCCAATTCTGGCCTACCTGGTGGGTTCCAGACCCGTGAGATCCTAACTCCAAAATAAATAAAGGTGCGTGGGACCCAAGGAGCGACACCTGATGTGGCTCCTTGGTCCCACATGCAGGAGTGCTCCCGTGTGTGCACATACACTCCAAATACACTGATTCTGTTCCATCCTTCACTCAGGCCACATGTCCTGCTTCAGAGTGCCACCCTCACTCTGCCCTCGCCCACTCTTTGATCTTTTCCCTGTACTTGCCAGGATCCTCCGCCCCTCTCCATCCACCTCACCAGCCTACCCAGAATCCTTGTCACCTTCCTAGGCTCACCCCACTATGCTGAATTTGGAGAAAAGGAAGCAAGTATAGGAGAAGCCAGGGAAGAGAGGTGCACTCTCTGAATGCGAGGGATTGGAGTGCCCCCACCTGATTCCAGCTTATTCTGCCCCAAGAATCCAAAACACAGGCTCCTCCCTAATGCTCTGAGTGTTAGGCCAACCTCTGCTCAAACTCCTGTGCCCTGTTCCAGGTAGCAAGGAGTGGTTCACAATGGTCTGGCACAATGTGTGGAATCTACAGCTTAGAAGTGACTGGCTTAGGTTGTGCCCAGGGTCCAGGCCCTCAGGCGGGTTCCGTGTCTTCTCAGCCAGGAAGCACTGACCTCCTTGTCTTTCTGGAACTCTTGGGCCAGAGTTCCTCCATCTCCGTAGGAAGCTCCAGGCAAGAGCAGATAAAGTCAAAGATGTCAGGAGCGCTTGTACAGTGATCCAGACCCTAGTTCCAGGAAGGAGGAGCCCAGGGGGAAATTCCTTTATCTGTGTTTCTGGCTCAGCAGTGGCAGCAGGCAGGGATGAGGGAACATGGATTGCTTGTCTTCCCGTGTAGGGACAGGTCCTTCAGGGAGCGCAGGCCGCTTCCAGCTTGGCTGTGCTGGGTGGGGCCCGAGGGGGTCGGTGTGGCAGCTGTGGGCTGCACACCGAGGCCTGTCAGGAAGGAATGATTAATGAACAACCACACAGCTGAGGCTAACCTTTGGAGAGCCGAGCAGGGCATCTGCAGAACTGTCAGGTTCTGACAAGGACAGAGCTGAACAACCAATTATGCCGCCATCACTAAGGTGGGCTGTCACTTTAATCCCAGCCATTCACTTAGGCAAGGACAGGGAAATTTCTCCTCTGCCGAGGGGAGACGAATGCCTTGGCCACCTTAACCATTTCAGGACAGGGCAGGGACTCCTGTTGGGAGCTGAGGTGGCCTCCTTCCAGGCTTGCCCTGGTTTCCCATTCTCTCTTACTGGCCAGGGGTTATAGAATTCCAGACAGTTGCCTTCCGTCTCTTTCTGCTGCCTTCCACAGCTTGAGTTCCTTACCTAGCACTCAGAGCTTTCCATCTCAGATGTTCATTCAACCATTCGCTCGCAGGAGCAACTACCTAGTGAGCCTCTGGTGTGGAGTGGGCACTCTGCCGCCTACAGGTCAGGGTAGCCAAGAATAAGAGAGCCCTTACCGTTTAGAAGCTTGCCAAAGCAGTGGCAGAGAAGTAAGTCTCCGCATAGAATACAGGATTGCTGATCAAAACAGGGATGGGAAGCCACAGGAAGCCAGAAGCAGGAGGGAGGCAGTGTGGGGCAGGGGTAGGGGGCGGGGTGGGATTAAACCCTAGGTTCCATTCTCAAAGCTAGGCTCCTTCGGGGATGTCCAGTCTTTTCGCGTTATGATACATCATCGTCACCTACAAAGGTCATGCTATGTTTGAAGGCTGGAGAGATGACGGCCCCACAGGAGGATGGGAAGCAGAACATGAGAATCGCTGGAAGGCAGAGGCCAGTTATCCTTGTACACGGGGGACCCTGTTGTAGACAGGACACAAGACAAGAGCCAAGTCTGAGGTCCTCTGACCACACACACACACACACACACACACACACACACACACACACGCACACACACACATCATGGCACACATGTACCCACCCTCATACCACGAGCACTCCATTCTGAGGTTCTCTCTTCCTGGGTGACTCTCGGTTGTGTCAAGTCAACAGTGAAAATCAACCGGGGCAACACACCACAGGCAAATCTTACAGAAAATTCTCGGAACGCCCCAATTATAAAAGCACATTGCATAATCACAGATCCCTTTAAGAGTGCTTGTAATCTTCTATTCAGAAACTAATAAAAGGGACAAGGGTTATAACTCTAATAATCAAACCAACCAACCCACTTCAACAATTTTGAATTCTATATCCAATGAAAGCAGCTTTCAAACATAAAGGTGAAGTAAAGATTTTCCTAAACAGAGAGAGAGCTTGTTGCCAGTGTAAACACGAACGATAACTGTTTAAGCCAAGGAAGAACGAGACCAGGTAAGGAACACAACGTACACAAAAGAATGCCGATTGCTAGAAAGAGTAAATGTAAATTTATTTCTCTGTCACTCCACTTTTCTTAAAAGGTAGTTGTCTACTTAAAGAAGAAATAAATACTGCGTCAGGGAGTCAACATACATATAGTAATAACATAGAGTGGTAGTGTTATGAAGAATGGGATCAATAACCAGGCATAGTCTATCATTAACTTTTTATATTACACATAAAATGGTGCAATATTGGGCCATAGACTGCATATCCTAGAAATCTTGGACAAACTATTACAAAACAGTAAAATCTCTATGAAGCCAGTAGTATTGTTGGGATAAAAAACCAATTTGAAGGAAACCAAAAAAAGAGGATAAAAGGCACAAAAAAAAAATATATATATATATATAGACAAGGCAAATAGAAAACAAACAGCAAGTTGGTAGACTGCAATAGCACTGTATCAATAGCTACATAAGAATGTAAGAAAGGTAAATATCCAACTAAAACGCAGAGGTTACTGGTTAAAAGAGCAAGCATCAACTGTATGATGTCTATAGGAAATCCACTCTAAATATAAATGAAATGTATTAAATATCAAAGAATGCAAAAAGACATAGTATGTAAACATTAATTAATTTTTGCCAATGTTTCATTTCATGGATATGAGTGTTTTGCCTGCATGTATGTCTGTGACCACATGTGCACCAGGTACCACGGAGGTCAGAAGAGAGAGTAAGACCCCTGAAAGTGGAGTTACAAATGATTGTGAGCTGCCATGTAGGTGCTGGGAATCTAGCTTGGGTCCTCTGGGAAAAGCAGTCACTGTTCTTAAGCACTGAGCCTTCTCCCCAACCCCAGTGTCTTAGTTAGGGTTTCTATTGCCATGAAGAGACACCATGGCCATTGCAACTCCTATAAAGGAAAACATTTATTTGGGGATGGATTACAGTTTCAGAGGTTTAGTCCGTCCGCATCACAGTGGGAAGCATGGCAGCGTGCAGGAAGACATGGTGCTGGAGAAGGAGCTGAGAGTGCAACATCTCAAGAGGCAGCAAGAAAAGGCAGTGACATTAGGCCTGGCTTGAGCTTCTGAAACCCCAAAGCCTAAACCCAGTGACACACTTCCTCCAACAAGGCCACACCTCCTATTGACACTCCCTAAGCATTCAAATGCACGAGCATTTGGGGGTGGAGCTTAGTCAAACCACCACACCCAGTAAACACTCATGAAAAGATAGGTGGAGCTATAAACAATTGCATTACACTGGGTAGAGCAGATTGCAGAAGAAGGAAGTGACAAAGATGAGGTCATCCACTGGCTAGCAAGACACGGCAATCCTAAGTGCAGCAAGCGTAGGACAAAGCTTAAACACACAAAGCAAGCAGCGTACAGTGCTTGCAGCATAGGCACGAGGACCTGACTTTTACATGGGTACTGGATTCAAGTCCTCAAGCCAGATGCAATTGTTTATAATGCTGATGCTGGAGGAGAGAAGTAGATCCTGGAGGTTTTCCAGCCAGCCAGTCTGGTAGAGACGGCCAGCTCCCGGCTCTTCGCCTGATTAATTGAGCCAGGGTCTCTCACAGAGAGAGCCCAGAGCTCTCCCAGAGCCCAGAGCTGGTTCAAGCTTTAGCCTCCAGTGTGAATAAAAAGTACACTAAACAATAAAATAAAAAATACACTGAAAAGTAAAATACAACATGAAACTTAAAAACTAACAGAACTGAAAGAAGAAATAGACAGCCCCAAGATTCTTCCCCCAATAGTTAACGAGCAAGCAAACAAGACAATCTGTGAGCCTGTAGGAGAACCAAAGAGTGGGGCCAGCTAATTTGATCTCTGACGTTTATATAAAAATGCTACTCAAGGACAAGAAAAGTGAATGAGAACAAGATCGATCATGTCTAGGGATATAAAAACTCCCCATTTAAAAAGGTCGAAACATGCAGAGTGTAAATAAAACACAATTCAATTAGAAAACAATAACAAAACAGAATGCCTAGAAATTTTCTCCAAGTATCTGGTGATTAAACAATATACAGGTCAAAGAAAAACAACCATGTGAAAAATATAAAAATATTTTGAGCTGGAAATGAAAACTATCACATACCACAATTTGTGTGGTGCAGCCAAAGCAGCATTTAGAGAAGTATTTGTGATTTTAAATGTATGTTAAAGAGAGGAGACTAGTATTGGTCATCAATTTCAACCTAATAACTCAGGAGGCAAGGCAAATTAAGATAGACACATGTGACCAGGCATGGTGGCACAGGCCTTTAACCTCAGCACTCCAGAGGCAAAGGCAGGTGGATCTCTTTGAGTTTAAGGCCAACCTAGTCTACATAGTGAGTTACCACATAGCCAAAGTTACATAGAGAGAGCCTAACTCAAAAGACAAAAATAAAAAATCGAAAACCAAACAACAAACAACAACAAAAATAAACAGAAGTAGAAAAACAGTGAAAATCAATAAGAAAACAATCAGGAGAGAAAACTTAATCAACCTCATATCTGGTTCTTTAAAAGGATCAACAAAGTTGAACAAAAAACAGCAAACCTCTAGCCAGATGAGTCAAAAAAGAAAGAAAGGAAAAGAAAAAAAGAAGCAGAAATACAGATTGCCAGTAATGTGAAAGGAAGACGATAACACAGACGTTAAGGTAAAAGGAGAAAGTCTGAGAACTAGGATGATGGCTTAGTCAAGAAAGCACCTGCCCTGCAAGCCAAGGAAGTGACCTTGATCCTCGGAACCCAAAAGAGTCAGGCACTGGGTCTGTAGAAATGCCAACTAGTTAAGAGCATTGGCTGATATTGTAGAGGATCCAGGTTCAGTTCCCAGAACCCACATGAGATCCTCACAGCCTCCAGCACACATGAGGAGCATATAACACACACAAGCACATACAATGCACTCAGTAAATAAATAAATCTTGAAAAAAAAATAAGAAGAATAGTTTTGCCTCCAAATTACACATCAAAAGCACTTGAAATTGAAATTTAGGAATATAGGATTAAAAATACAACTGTAGAAGAGGAGATGTCATGGTTTCCCCTCTTATTTCTATTATTCTTGTTTGTTTTCAGTTTATGTATTCAGCTTTGATTTCAGCTCTGAAATGTTCTCTCTCTCTCTCTCTCTCTCTCTCTCTCTCTCTCTCTCTCTCTCTCTCTCTCTCTCTCTCTCTCTCTCTCTCTCTCTGTGTGTGTGTTACGTTTGGTATGTGTGATATGTGCATAGTCATGCAGTGCCAGCAGAGACCAGAAGAGGGCATTAGATTCCCCAGAACTGGAGTCACAGGTGACTGTGAGGGGATCAGCACGGGTGCTAGGAGCCAAACCCATGCCTTCTGGCAGAGCAATGCCCTTTACTCTCCTAGTTGATGAGCCATCTCTCCACCCTGATGTTCTCTTTTCCTTTTTTAAAAATTAGAGCTTTGATTATTGTTTCCTTACATAGATCTTATATTAATCATTGAAACTACTTTTATTTTTTTTAATTGGTCTTCCTTTTTTGTCCTCCATAAGTATTTTTTTCATTGTTTTATTTAATATTCATCACATCATCATCATTTCATTATTATTGTTTTGAGAAGTCTCACTGTTAACTCACATTGGTCTGGAACACACTGTCCTTCTGCCTTAGCCTCCTGAGTTCTGGGGTTACAAGGGTGCGTCATTGTGCTCAGTTCTATTATCAGGTCCTATGCTTCAGTTTTCAGAAGAATGTCTTAGGACACACCCTCCATCTCTATTCCTACCGCCTCTTCCTCTACTTAGACCCTTGGGCTTTCTCTTGGAGGTTGTGACAAAGACTTTGCAGCTGCTCCCAGCACCTTAGAACAATAGCCTGATTCCTCAGCTGACCAAACGGACTCTGGTGCTTCCACTCTGTCTTCCTCTCCAGGGGTAGGCTTTTCTCCTTCTTCGCTTCAACACCCAAGTGACTAGTATTTCGGAAGTGGCCAGACTTCCTCCTATCTTTGTTACCTTCCTTAGCTGTTCAGATGCTCCTTAGATGTGTTGGCAAGCCCATTATTTATCCCCTGAGGTTCAGCTCAAACACTGGACACGGTGGGATGCCTTATTTCACCTGTCCTTCCTTCTTTGATGTGTTAGGCGGGGTCCCCAGCGCAATCCTCTGTTCCTGTCTGTCTCTGTCAGCTCTGGATTTGAGTACCTTGGACAGGTACACTGAGTGCCTCAGTGCTGGAATCACCATCCTGCCCACCTAGCCCTTTTTTGAACAGGACCTCCAGTGTGATGACCTTGAAGCCACTTCCCAGTGGGAGTGCTCATTCGACGCCTGCTCTGTGCTTCCTGATGTTTAAGCCCAGCTAAATACTCAACAGTGCAAGGAACAGGAAAATCAGCTGCAGGTAAGCTGTGTCTCCAATTGCTGGTGCAGAGGATGCGCAGCCCAGGGTGCTGTCCATGGTAGATGAGCCCAGCTTCCAGGAGAGGCTTTCACAAGGACCAGGCAAGCTCCCTGGGATGCCTGACTGACTGGTAGCTCTGCCTTCCCTCCTTTCCACACTGTCCTGAGACTATGACAGGGAGGCTGTATGAGCCAGGGTTCCTAGAAGGTTCGGGAGGCTACCGGCCTCCACCTCTGTTCTCCTCAGTCTATACTCCTTTCTTCTGAGTGGAGAGTTGGAATTTCCTTGGAATTCTCCCATTGTCAAACAGAGTGATTCAGAGACTGCAATCCTCTGAGTAGGGCGTTGTCTTAACTTCCTCCTCTGACTTGTGACTGAACGGTTCTCTGACCGTATAGCATAGCATGTCATGGGTAAGGACAGATTTAAAGACTGTTTTTCACAGGCTTTGGGAGAACGCATAGGCAGAGGACGAGATCTGTGGTCATCCTCCTCTCTCTCATCCCGTGATAGGCAGCCCCTCCCTGAGACAGCAGGTGCCACCTCAGGGAAGGTCCATTCAGTCTTTTTGATAACAAAATCCCTTGATGTGGCCTCTAATCTTGGCCATATTTCTGGCCGAGGAATCTGCACAATTTGCATCCTAAGGCCACCCTGCGATGGAAGATGTGATTTTCAGGTTTCCTGGAGCTATGCACATCGAAAGTCAGTCCCAGCTTAGCTCCAGGGAGGGAAGGAGCCTGCCGGGTGAGAAGGGATCCTCCTGGACTGGAGAAGATGGATATGAATGCCAGCTGCAGAGTTCTGGTCTTGGGACCTCGGTCTGGAAAGGATGAAGGAGTCTAAACCAGTTGATCCATAAAAGTGGGCCAGTGGGGGTGGTTTGAGTCAGAAGACATGGGGGCACGCACTATGGAATAGAGGTGTGCTTCCAGACTGTCCCCTGCCCAGGGCCTGAACTGGAAGATGAGTTGACCAGCATCCTTTGTTGTTGCGTCCTCTCTCATCCTTGAATCATCACTCTCCTCTCTTCAATCTCTTTCCTCCATCCTTCTATTTCTGGTGTCCCTGTTGCTGGGTTTCTCTCTTCCTCCCCTCTCCCTCCCTCCTTCTCTCCCTCCCTCCCTTCCACCCCCTTTCCCCTTCCCTCCCTTCCTTGCTCCCTTCCCTCTTTCTCTCCTGATCCCTTCTAGCTTCCAGCTCACATTCTCCTCGCTTCCCATTTCTTCCCTCAGCTGATTCTGCGGCTCTCTGCTCCTGAAGTGTTTTTTCTGGCCCCACCACAGTTTCGGTGCCCTCAGCATCTATGGCACGTTTCAATACGGTATATACCATACACGCAACGACTCACACCTCAAGCTGCTTGAGAGTTATCGTGGATGCTTCTTATGTCGCAGTGACCCCCTTCTAAGGGTTTCTTCCTTGTCCAGCCTTCTGAGTGATGATGGCCTCTGCATCCACTTTGGGGGAAGCCATGAGCAAGTGATTTCTGCAAGTGGGCAACTAGTATTCATCGATGAAAATTCATATCCACAGATACAAAAGAATTTGCTGCTGTAGGAGTTATTCTAAAAGATGGTGCCCTGAAAATATGATACAATTCACAAAATTAGGTTTTTTTGTGCAACTTCTCTGCAGACTCCCTTTTGAGTACAGTGGGTTCATATTCAACTGTTCAATTTTTTTTTGCAAGCTAAAGAGATGGTTCATTAGGTAAAGCACTTGCTGTGCCAGCATAAGGACCTGGGTTTGGGGCCCCAGAACCATGTAAAACTGGATATGGTCACATATATCTGTAACCCCAGTGTTCCTCTGGTGAAATGAGATGTGGAGACAGAAAATTCCCTCAGAGCTCATGGCTAGCTAACTTGGTGTACACAGACAGAACAACAAAAGACCTTGTTTCAAACAAGGTAGAAAGTAAGGACGGACACGGGGGTTGCTCTCTGACCTCCATGGGATGTGCAAGTCTGCCTGCACACACACACACACACAGAGAGAGAGAGAGACAGAGAGAGAGAGACAGAGAGAGAGAGACAGAGACAGAGACAGAGAGACAGAGAGACAGAGAGAGACAGAGAGACAGAGACAAAGAGAGAGACAGAGAGAGAGAGAGAGACAGACAGACAGACAGACAGAAGAGAGACAGAGAGAGGGAGATAGAGAGAGAGTCAGAGAGAGGCACAGGCACACACACACACACACACACACACACGTACATGCACATACACATGCACAACAAAAATATCTGAAAATTTAGATCTTTGTTGCTTTGGGCACTGAAGAGAAGCTAAACTTTTCTTTGAAGGCCAATTGACATACTAGAAAAACAAAGACATTAAATCCTGACCTTTCAATCCTGCGAGTTTAACCTCTCAACCTCTGCCTTTTTACCTGTACAATGGGAACAATAAAAATAAAATAAAATAAAAACATGCTTCAAGAGCCTTAGAATCATGCTTAGCAAAACCACTAAGCTTTAGACACTATTAACCCCAAGGTTCTCTGCAGTAAGTCCTACAGAAGTGATCATCATCAATTCCCGGAGCTAGGTAATAGGGAAATGTGTTTGTAATAGACACTATTGCACCTCCTACATTGCTTTAATTATTTATTTACCGGGGGGAGCAGTAGGAGTGAGTGTCTTGGTGCACAGGAGGAAGTCAGAGGGCAACTATGTGTAGTTGGTTCCTTATGTGAACTCCAGGCCATCAGGCTTTTGAAGTAAAATGCCTTTGTCTGCTGAGCTGTCTCACTAGCCCTGCCCTTGTTACCACTGGCTTTTAGTTAATAGGTGTATTTGAAATGATATTCAGAAGACCGGCCATGTTCCTTAAAGACAAAAGCTTGGTGTAAACTTCAAATTTGAAAAGATACTTTATTTATTTTTTATTTTTATTTATTTATTTTTACTTTTGCAATGACAAGGAAACTGAAGCCACTAACAAAATGAACAGATTCTGTAGCATCTACCGTGTCACAAGTGTCTGTTGATAGCTCAACAATGAATTGCAAACTTGAAGTAATTTTTATCCCAGAGAGGAGTTGCTTACAGCCATTTTAGGCTTGGAGGATGGGGCCTTGGTATAGATCGGTGGTTCTCAGCCTGTGGGTCATGACCCCCTTGGGGCTCGAAGGACCTTTGCACAGGGGTTACCTACGACCGTCTACTGGAAAACACAGATGTTTACACCGTGACTCATACCAGTAGCATAATTACAGTTATGAGGTAGCACTAAAAACAATTTTATGCTTGAGGGCCACCACAACATGGGGAACTGTATAAAAGAGTGGCAGCATTAGGAAGGTTGAGGACCACTGCTCTTTGCTTTGGTGACTCCAGCTCTTTGTCAGTTTCCTCCCCTAAGAGTGAAGGGGAGAGGGGCATGCTGGAAGGAAGGATGCTGATCTGGTCCCCGAAGTCCTATTGGTGATCTGAGAGTTAGAGAGGACCCAGAAGGCTTCCAGGGACTTCCCCACAAGAAGCCTGCGGGGGAACTACTCTCAAGCTTTTGATGGCAGAGCCAATGGAGTGGGCTAAATATCTCAGATCAATGAAAACAATCGTATGTGGTTCTGGGAATAAATCCAAACTCACTGGACTTAAATAGTCACAGATACTAGTTAATAATTAGAACAAAAGACTAGAGCCGGAGCCAACTTTTAGTTTCATTCAATGCTACCCTAAATACACATTAAAAAAAAAAGCCGCCTTCTCTACTGCCTGTACTAACATTATTTTCTTCAATCTCTGCCATCTAAAACTCTATCCCATCTCTCCACGATTGCTGATTAAGGGCCACTAAAGATCACCATGTTGCCAAATCCAGCAGCCACCTCTTGAGTTGTTCTTTGACCTATCAGAAATACTCAACACAGTAGCCCTGCCTCCACTTTACGTACTTTTAAAGACTTCATTTTGGAAATGTCTGAGAAAATCACAAGATGCGCTCGTACACTCTGTATCTGGACCTACTTGTTTAGCAGCTGGATTAGTCCATCTCTTCTCCTCACTGTGACAAAATACCCTTGCCAAAATGACTCAAGGAAGGAAGGGCTTATTTTGGCTCACAGTCCATGAAGTCATGTGGCAGGAGCATGAGGCAGCTGGTCACATTGCATCTGCAGTCTGGAAGCAGGGAGAGAGATGAATGCTAGTCCTCAGATTGACTTCTTTTTACTCAGTCCAGGACCTCAGACCATGGTGTGCTGCCACCCACAGCTGACATGGGTCTTCCTACCCCAGCTCACCTAATCTAGATAATCTCTCCCAGGAAAAACCAGAAACCTTTTAATGATTCAAGACCCTGTCAAGTTGACAGTGTTAACCATCCCAGCCTCTTACCATGTTGGGGGTCAGCTCTTTCTCTCTAGAAATGTAGGCTTGATGTCATTTTTATTGAATTATTTAAGGATGTCATAGACATCATGGCCCCTCACCATTTTTGCTCCTGTCTTCTAAAAGCCAAGGAAAGTACCACAGACACTGTGTGTCTTAGTCAGGGTCACTATTGCTATAATGAAACATCATGACCAAAGCGAGTTGGGGAGAAAAGGGTTTATTAAGCTTACACTTCCACAGAACTGTTTCATCATCGAAGGAAGCCAGGACAGGAACTCAAACAGGGCAGAAACCTGGAGGCAGGAGCTGAGGCAGAGGCCACAGAGAGGTGCTTCCTTGCTCAGTCTGTTTTCTTATAGAACCCAGGACAGCCACCCCAGGAATGAGCACCACCCACAATGGCCTAGGCCCCTCCCCCATCAATCACTAACAGGAAAATGCCCTATGGGCTTGCCTATGGTCTGATCTCATGGAACCATTTTCTTAACTGAGGTTCTATCTTCTCAGATGACTCTAGCTTGTGTCAACTTGACATAAACTATCCAGCACACTGTGCTAACTGAAATACTGTCTGTATTCTGATTTCCCTAAGCGTCTCAAATGACCTTAGCAGCTACAGCCTTTCCCACCCTGCCTCCAGCTGGGACTGTGCATATCTGGTGGTTATTATAGCTACTCGATTTTCTTTCATCTGGAACTATCCAGAGTCATTCTTTGTTTTGTATGGCACTGGCATTTTTGAAGGGCCCAGAGCGGGTGTTTTGTAGAGTGTCAGTGGTTTGTAGAGCTCCTGATGCTTTTTCATGGGATTCAGAAGACCCACGTCTGCAGTGAACACACCATTTGCACCACATTCCTGTGAGGGTGTCAGCCATGATGTTCCGATGTCATCTTGTTCTGTCTCTGATTCTGTTCATCTTGATACCTAACAAATGTGGCACCAGCCAGGCTTCCCTTTGGTGTTCTGTGGGAGATGCTTTGATTTGGATCCCAATGAAGTTTTTATATGTCTGTATTTGTATATGGTTATGTGTACAAGAAAACAGGTGAGAAGAGGGAAGGAGGGGCATCAGATGCCCTGGAGCTAGGGCTACAAATGATTGATTTGGGTGCCAGGAATTGAACTCAGGTCCTCTGCAAGAACGAGTGCTCTAGCCACTGAGCTCTCTGTCCAGCTCCACCCTAAATCTGTTATTCTGCCATATGCTTCCTATATGTGTTAGTTGGTGTCACACTGAAGGGAAGAATGCAGAGCAAACTCCCCTCTCTCGCTTTCTTTATTTTGTATTAAAATAAACTCACAAATCAATTTTTATCTGAATGAGTTATATGCCTCTACTGTTTTTACTCATTGAAATGTTTAAATTATTCCAAATAAAGCTTGCCTCTTGTGTCCCCTTTGATGTACTGAGAAATTGAATATACAAATGAGCACTGGCTAGATTGCACACGAAGCTAGAACTACAGCCCACGGTCTGCAGCCACCAGCCCCTATCTATCAGTTGCACAACAATCTCAGCCCTCGTTTTTTATGGGTCAGAGAGCAATCTCTAGCAACCAACAAAACAAGAAGCTAAGCAAGTCAGGCTTGGAGGCACACGCCTTTCATCCTAGCACTCCTGGAGGAAGAGGCAGGCAGATCTGAGTTCGAAGTCAGCCTGAACTACAGAGCAAGTTCCAGGAGAAGGGCTACACAAAGAAACTCTCTCAAGAAGAAAAAGGAGGAGGAGGAGGAGGAGAAGAGGAGGAAGAGGAGGAGGAGGAGGCAGCTAAGCAATGATTTCCCCCATCCCCTAACCAACCCCCAAAGACTCTAATTTTGATTTTTGCTTTTAATTTATGTCAAACCAGAGAAACTGATTGAGCTCTCCACCTCCCTTCACAAGGCTAACCTGTTTTTACAGCTTCACCAGCAACAGCTTCCAGCCAGGACACACCCAGAGCCTTCCCTTGCTTCTTCCATGTGGCCTCCCTACCCTTCTGCCTGCCCGAGCATTGGCCTGAACACAGGTGACAGTGGCTGACGTCCATTCCTTAGCAAGCTCTGTAGCCCTTGCCCCCTGGTGGGTTTTTGAACATCCCTGTAGCACTCCCATCCTTGGTACCTCTTCAGGACCCTATTAATGCTCCTCCTTGCTCTATGACTGTAAGAGCGCCAGGCTCATCATGGCCTCTCCTTGTGTCCCTCTAGTTAGTGGGAACGGCTGCTTGGAAATTGAGGTCTCAACAGTAGCTGTACTCATTATCAACGTTGTCCCTGTAGTCATTTCTCCTCTTAAGAATACTCTCTTCGGAGGCAGAGGCAGGTGGGTCGCCATGAATTTGAGGTCAACCCAGTCTACATAGCAAGTTCAGAGCAGCTAACGCTACATAGCAGTGAGACTGTGTCTCAAAACAAACGACACCCTCCGCTCTCTTCTCTAGAAGATGGTCGCATCACTGGCTCCAGGCTTTAATTCAACTTCATCCACCATACCTCCACACTCTGTTCTGCCCTCCCCCTTTCTTTATAATGTTTAAACATCCTGGCCTCATCCCCAAGTCATCTTCTTCTCTTTAAAGAAGGATGCCAAGTTCACCACTTTGGTTCACTTATTTATTATTTACTTTTGAGAGAGGATCTCAAGCTCACTATATAGCTGAGGATGGCTCTGAGCTTCTGACCTTCCTGCCTTCACCTCCGAAGGGCAGGGAGTACAGATGTGTCCCGGGCCCGGTTTGTGCAGCATTGGGACTAGAAGGGCTTAGTCCACGCTGGGCAAGCACTCCACCAACTAAGCTATTTTAAAATGTATTTACTGGACACGGGCAATGCAGTGGGGCAAACTGGGATGATTGAAGTCCTGGATTCACGCCCAGACATGTCACTGACCAATCGTGTATCCTGGGGCAGGGGGGTCGGGGGGGGCGGGGAGGTGCAATTTCTTGAGTAAAACCTCACTTCTCCACATGGAAAAAGAAGCGTCATGAGCTAGCTAGCATGGGCAAAAGCACTGGCAGGCACTTAACCTCCACAAATGGCCGCCATGGAGCTGATATGCACCAAGTGTTGGGGTCAGCTCCACCTGTGTTTATGCTGTTCTTAGTATTGTGACGGTGGGCTGCTTTGCTCATACCCACCTTTCCCTCTTGTGGCTGAAAGACTAATCTGGATAACTCTACACTTCCCGATTCAGAGAGGCTGTGACTCTCTTCCCTCCCCTTCCCCCTAATCTGGATAACTCTACACTTCCCGATTCAGAGAGGCTGTGACTCTCTTCCCTCCCCTTCCCCCTCTTCTATTGACCTTGGTTGGAGAGATGGTAGTGTGAGTGCAGGCAGAGCATGAGGCCGTTGTCTTCTCAGTGTGCGTGTGTGTGTGTGTGTGTGTGTGTGTGTGTGTGTGTGTGTATGTGTGCGTACGCATGTGTTCAGGTAAGTGACCGTGCATGTGTGCATGTGTGTGTAGAGGCCAGAAGTCTACCTTGGATGGCTTTTCTAAGCCACTGTTAGCTTCAGGTTTGAATGTGCTTTGTTTTGTTGGACCTGGCTGTGTTTTAGGGTCTCTCACTGGCTTGGAGTTCATCGAATAGACTGCAATAGCAAGCCCCAGTGGTCTGGTCACCTCTGTCTTCCCAGCTGAGACTGTAATCACACTTTACCACGCTCAGCTTTTTTGTGTGGGTCCTGCAGGGAAAAGTCAGGTGCTCACGTTTGCATTGCAAGCATTTTACCACCTGGGCTAACTCCTTGGGCCCCAGATGTTGGAGACAGGATCTTGTCCTGCAACCTAGGCTGACCTGGATCTCACTAAGTAGCCCAGTCTTATATCAAACTTGAAACTCTTCCGCCTCTACAGCTTGAGGCATGGTTTGTACCACTGTGCTCTAACCTCCCCACTGCTGTGTAATGGCAACCATCAACCCTAGCACACACCCCACTCCATACTGTCTGCAGCCAAGGACGGCAAACAGGTAGGAGCCTGATCACTGTCCCACTCCCTGATCTTCATCCTTCAGAGCTTCCAACCCTCTCCTCTTGGGGCCACAGATGTTGTCATCTGCCTTTTTCTCACCATGCTGGGACGGCCAGGAGGCCATCTGACTGCGCACTCCAGTGAGCCATAGCCACCTCCCCTCCCAAGGCCAAGTGGGACCAGACCTCTGCTAAGAGCCTAGCTTACTCCCACTTATACCTGGGGAAGTCATGCTGTCCTCCTCCTCTTCTTCTTTCCTCTTGTGCTGGCTAGTTTTTTTATCAACTTGACACAAGCTAGGGTTATCTGAGAAGAGGAAATTACAATTGAGGCAAATGCCTCCATCAGATTGGCCTGTCAGCAAGCCTGTGAGGACATTTTCTTGATTTCTGATTGATGAAGGAGGTCCCAGCCCGCTGCGGGCAGGTACCACCTTTGGCCTGGTGGTCCTGGGCTCTGGAAGAAAGCAGACTGAGTGAGCCACGGGGAGCAAGCCAGCAAGCAAGCTCATGGCTGCTGCATCAGCTTCTTTCTCCATATTTCATCCCTGCTCGAGTTTATGCTTTGATATTACTCAAAGACGGACTGTGATTCGGATGGATAAGCCAAGCACTTTCCTCCCCAGTGTACTTTTTCAGTCATGGTCTTTATCACGGCAATAGAAAGTAAGCAAGGACAAGGTTCCACCCCTCCCCTTCGCACAGAGTCTAACTTTTCCTTGGGCTCCTGTGGTTGCAGCTGTACGCCTACCCAAGCAAAGACTTAACCCAAACAGACAGGATGGTTCAGCCTCTTCGCAGGGACCAGCATCTAAGCTCCAGACACATCCCCTCCTACTCGCCATCTTCCCATCTGATCCATCTATTTTTGGGGAAGGAAGATTCGCTTGCATCACCATGTGTCCCTGCCCACTGTATGGTTTCAGGGATGAAAATCTTTGACTTATGGGCCAGTGAGGTGACTCAGTTCATAAAAGCACCTGGTGCCAAGTCTGATGACCTGAGTTCAATCCCCAGGCCTCAGAGATAGGGGCGTTTTCCTCTGGTAGCCACATGCCTGCTGCGACATGAGCACACTCGTGCACACAAAATAATAAGGAGGGAAAAAAAATTCATCTAAGTTGTATGGTATTCAAAGTCATACTTGTCAAATAAAACCAAAATAAGGTCAGCGAGGTGGCTCGGCAGAGAAAGGCGCCTGCCACCAAGCTCAACAGCTTGAGCTGGATCTCAGGAACCCAGGAGGTAGAAGGAGAAAGCAGGCTCCTGCAAGCTGCCTTTGGACCTGCACAAACATGCTGTGGTCTTCATGTGTACCCATGTTCATACAACAACTAAATGAATAAGTAAGTAAAAAAATTAATAATCCACCTTTGTTTTAATTTACAAAAAAAGACCTTTAGTCTTCAGTATTAAACATCTCCTCACGACACTGTTCTGAGGTGTGCCTGGACCCTTCCACACACACACACAGGCCTCTGAAGAACACTGAAAATTAAACCACAGCTGCAAAGGGAAGCCTTCAATAGCCAGAAGCTTGGGCTGGGTGCAGCATCTCTTTTGCATCTCCCCTAGGCTCCTTCACCGGCCAATTGGGTCTAATGTACCATCACCCTATATATTACAGTTTGAATATAAAATGTCCCCCACAGGCTCATGCACTAAATTCCTGGTCCCTAACGAGTGGCACAATTTTGAAGATTCTAGAAGCTTTAGAAGGTAACACTTAGCAAGATGAAGAACACACTAGGGGTATGTCCTTGAGAGTCCTCCTTTGTCCTGCCTGGACTCCTCTCCCTCCCCCTCAGCACAAGCACGCATGTGTACGGGAGAGAGGGGGAGCGGGAAAGAGGGGAAGGAGGAGGGAGGAAAGAATAGGAGCTTGTCAAGAAGACATGGAAACCAAAGTTATAAAATATTCCATTATGGCATCCCCAAAATAAAATGAATTTATGTTGGCCCACACCGATATAAATAAGTATGGGGGGGGGGGAATAGCAAAGAGATAAGTTTTAAATGCAGAAGAATCCTAAATAACTCATGTAGCTCTTTCTATCTCAATGATATGGACCACAGCATCCCAGTCCTTTTTATAGACTGTGCCCAGTGACTTCGTTCAAAGAGAACTATGTAGAAAGAGAAGTGGGCGGGTAGAGAGTAACGTTAGTTGAAGACCCCTGACAAATCCCAACTCACTCAGGTGACAAAGTCAACAGTGGCTAAGTCATGCTGCCTGTGTGCTGTTGAAATGATGGGGGGTGAAATGACATGAAAGGTCTTCCGCTCTGAGACCTTTATATCTAGAGATGAGCAAGGTATCAGAGGCCCCATAGAAGAGGAGTCTACAAAACTCATGACCACTCGTATCATTTCCTTTTCTTGTTACTATAATTAAATATCCAACAGAAAGGGATTTCGGAAAAGGGTTTATTTATGCTTAGAGCATGAGGGATTCAGTCTATGACGGTGAAAATCACGGTCGCCAGTGGGTGAGGCAGCCAGTCACATCGTATCCATAGTCAGGAAGCAGAGGCTGTTGCCCAGGACTCCAGCCTAGGGAATGGCACTGCCCATCTTTAGGGTGGGTCCCCCAGCTTCAATTAACCCAATCTAGAAAATCTCTCACATACATGCCAGCCCAGAGGTTTCAGTGAGTCAAGAGCCACTCAAGCAGATGGTCAATGTTAACCAGTACTTAAAACTGCCAAGATCATCCCAAACAAGAAAGCCTAAGGAACTGTCCCAGACAAAAGGATCCTAAAGAAGACATGATGGCAAAATGGAGCACAGTGTCCTAGTGATAGAACAGAAAGGAGACATTAGGTAAAAACTATGTTAGTGCACCAGGAATCTTTCATTAAGGGTATCCTGCTAATTTAAGGTTTTATTAATGGGGGGACTGGCTACTGGGTCTATGGGAAATCTCTAGACCATCTTTTCAATTTTTCTGCAAATCTAAAACTATTCTAAAATTTAAAACGGATTATTTCTTTAAAAAACTCACTTAGCAGTATTTTAAAACGTGTGCATTTTATTGGATAAAAATAATACCTCAATTTTTAAAAATGAAAAGAAGAAGAAGAAGGGGGAAAAAAAAGCCCGATGGAACTTGAGAGATTTTTCTCAACGTAGTTAGCAAGTGGTAAAGATAGAATGGACCGAATTGTGCCCATGATCCACCCCGCCCCAAGTCATGCGCTGAAGCTATAATCCTTGATGTGACTGTATTTGGAAGTAGAGCTTTAGGACATAATGAAGGTTACATGAGGTCGGAGGATGAGGCCCTGAGTCTAAAGGACTGGTGGCATTATGAGAGAATGATGTGTCTCCTCCCCACCCCCGGCCCCGCCCCCCACCCCATCTCTCTGTAAGCAAGTCAGAGAAGGCCACGTGAGGATAAGGCATTCATCTACAAGCCTGAGATCCAGCCGCCTTGCACGCCCCACTCCGCTGGACCTTGACTTTCAAGTGTTCAGAACTGTGAGAAAATTAATTCTTACCACTTAAGCCGCCCAGCAGGCAGGGTGCATTTCATTATGGAAACCCGAGCAGATTAACACCGCAGCTTTAAAAAGAACAATGCTATAATTCTCTGTGCACTGTGTCCCAGACCTGTTCGCAGGGCTCTGTAGACGGTTGATTCTCACCGGCCAGCACCATAGGCACTTGGGATTCGTGACCTCCAACCTGCAGGTGAGCATCATGAGGTCGCAAAAGGAAATCCACCTGCCTGGGTCCCGCAGCCGACAAGGGCCGGTAAGGGTCCCCCACTCTTTTATCATTTGGTGTGAAAGTCTCAATGCTTTCAGTTCGTCCTATCTGTGGGGAGCAGGAATGTATGCTCCAAAGGGACAGATCACCTGCACGAATATCCGGAAGTCTTCTGGATGAATATTTTTCTCTTTGGTTCCCCTATATTAATTTATTCACTTGCTTCTTGTCACTGTGAACCATGGGTATTTTGTTTTACAGTCAAAAACTCTTTGTTTTCCTTCCAGCTGCATCAGTTTTGGCTCTCCTGCGTGGCTCCTATACACGTTGACATCCTACCACTACTGTGGTGGTTTTGGCATTTAGTGTGTGTGTGTGTGTGTGTGTGTGTGTGTGTGTGTGTGTCTAGGGGGGCCGTATTTCGTTACCACTCCTTATTTTCTTGTACCAGAAGAGACCCCAGGATCGCGGTATATATTTTCTTTGCATGCACACATGTGTGCATGTATGTGGTGGGCCCATAGCATGGATGCAGTGACCAGAGGTGCCCTCCTCTGCCACTCTCTACCTTATTTCCTTGAGACAGGGTCTCTCGTTCGACCTGGAGCTTGATGCTTTTATCAGCTGTGGTGGCCAGCAAGTCCCCTAGGAATCTTCCTGTGTCCTCTGCCTGTCCCAACACTGCTATAAGCGTAGCATATAGTACATAGCAAGTACCCAGGCTATACTTGGCTTTACATGTGGATGTTGGGTATCCAAGCTCATGTCTTCATGCTTCTATCCACTGAAAGGTCCCCATCCCTCCACACTATATATTTTCTGTCCTGGTCTTAGAATCAGCCATTTCTCTTAGGATGCCTGGCTCTTTTTCATGGAGAGTGCTATCAGACCCCACAACCTGGCACCAAGCGTGATGACAGGCTATATATGCGTCCCAGCTTCTATGCCTTCCCAGATGACGGAGATTTAAAAAAAAAAATGTGCATGTGTGTCTATGCTACCCCATCATATCTGTCAGAACTTTTTTTTTTTTTTTTTTTTTTTTTTTTTGAGACAGGGTTTCCCTGTGTAGCCTTGGCTGTCCTAGACTTGCTATGTAGACCGGGCTGGCCTCGAACTCACAGTGATCCGCCTGCCTCTGCCTCCCGAGTGCTGGGATTAAAGGCGTGCGCCACCACGCCCGGCTCTGTAAGAACTTTTATACGTTAGCTGTGCGGATACTGAGGCACTTCGGCACCGTCTTCATCTCTGATGCATTTCCGCAAGAATCTTCAGGCCCTCCCTGGCCTCCTGGTAACCTCTTGCTCCAGGAGCTCCTGCTGCCATCATCCACTTACCCAGCTGCCTCATGTCAGCACACATGCTTACCGTGTTAACTAAGACCCCGTGGGCAACAGCTCTACCAGCTGCAACGCCAGGCTTATTTACAGCTTTTTAACCTCCCTTTCTACAAACTCTCCTCGTGTCTAAAATTATTGAGAACAGGTTCTTTTCTCCACCTCCCGTTTCCATGGGGTTCCTTCATGCACTTGTAATATATTTAGATGGCTCTGTGACATCCCATCTTCATCTCCCCGGATTTTTTTTAAACGTTGGGTACATTAAGCCACGCTCTGTGCTGTAACGTTCTGAGAGTTTTGAGCAATGCGTGGCATCGTCTCTACCACGGCATCACCGGGGACGGTTCTGCCCCTGTCCTGCTTCATCTGTGCAACCCTTTCCCCAGACAGCTGCGGACACTTGTACCTTCACCCCTGCTGCAGCTTTGTTCTTTCCAGACTATCATGGAATTAGAATCTTGCAATATCTATCTTTTCATAGCTTCTGTCATTGGCAATACACAGCTCAAATCCATTCCACCAGGCATGATAGCATATGCCCACAATCCCAGTACTCAGGAGGCTGAGGCCATATAGTGAGTTTGGGGCCAAACCTGGTTACATACAGAGACGTTGCTTCAAAAATAGGCTGGGGCAGCAGGAACAGGACACAACGGATGAGGTGGCTCCAAGTGTCACTAAGTTTGACAACCTGAGTTCTGTTTCTGAGACCCACGGGATAGGAGACAAACAGCTACCACAAAGTGACCACTGACAACACACAAAGTGTGCTGTACACAATCACACAAATATACTCAATAAATAAACAAGCAAAGGAAATTTTAAAGTAGGGCCAGTAAGAAGGCTTGGAGAGTTAAGGTGTTAGCCACCAAGTTTGATGACATGAGTTAAGTCTCAGGAGCCCATATGGTAGAAGGAGAGAGGTGATTATTACAGATTGTCCCTTGACCTCCACACAGGTGCCCACACACATACACTCACACAGATGCCACATATGTGCAGTCATACAGGTAAACACACAAATGCAAAAACTACTTTGAATTAAATACTTTTAAATAACAAAAATTTTAAAAATATCTTCTTTCTCCCCCTTTTGAGACAGGGTTTCTCTGTGTGGCTTTGGCTGTCCTGGATTTGCTTTGTAGACCAGGCTGGCCTTGAACTCACAGTGATTCACCTGCTTCTTCATTAATATCTTTTTATGCTTTTGGTACTTGAAATCTTTTCATTGCTAAATCATATTCCATTATAGGACTGAGCCGCTGTGCAATACACGAATTCATCTGTTGAAGGACACTTGTCTTTTCCAGTTTTGCTGGTTGTATTAAGCTACCCTCAGTGTTTGTGGGAAGATTTTTGTTGAGGGAAACACAGCCAAGAGTGTGATCACTGACCCTTGGCAAGGCCACAGTTAGCTCTGTGAGTCCTTCTCTGTGTGTTCACCAGCAGTGGAACCACCCTTGTATTTGTTTAATTTTTCCAATCTGATAGGTGTACATATTCCTATAGTTATGTCACCATTCTAACGTGCAGGCCTTTAGTGACAGAGAATACACATCTTTTTATATGCTTTGCTGGGATTCCCTTCATAGAGGATATGTCTGTGCTAGGCGACGTTGTTTGTTGCATATATGACTGTTTCAAGAGGTCTTTGTTGGGCCAGTGAGGTGGCTCAGCAGGTGAAGGCACCTACAGCCAAGCCCGATGATGACCAGGGTTCAATCCTTGGGACCCGTGTGGCGGAACGAGAGAATCAACTCCAACAAGTTGTCCTCCGAAACATAAATATATATTTATGAAAAACATAAATACAAAAAATTTAAAAACTCAATTATTATTTTAGATACTAGCCTTTATTAGATAAATATTTTAAAAATATTTTCCCCACCACAGTGCCTTTTAGAGAGCCAAAGTTATTAATTTTAATAAAATCCAACATATCAGTTTTTTATTTCACGGATGATGTTTTTTGGGTGTTATATCTAAAAACTCATCACCAAGCCAAGGCCGCAGATCCCACTCTCATAAGTTTGGTTTCGATAGATAAATGCTTGTGTGTTATGGTTTAGTTGTCTTGTCTCCCACCCCTCCACCCCCAGCTAAGATAAGCCCTACTTCCCTACGAAGGGAATTTACCTTTAAGAAGGGTCTTTGCAGGGCTGATCAAGTTAAGATCAGCTTCTAGGTGGAGGTCCTCAACCAGTGTGGTGTCCCTGGAAAAAAAGGAAAGGGGCCTGTGAGCATGGGGGCAGCGATCAGAGTGAGGTATCCTCAAGCCAAGGACCACCGAGAACCGAAGCCTTAGCCAGAGGCAAGTCCTCCCTGCATAGGGGTTCTCAAGAAAAGTCATCCCTTTGTAGTCAAATCCCTGTCAGACAGCAATTTACAGAAGGGCTTGTTGGAGGTTTGAGAGGACTGTCCTTCATGGAGGGCAAGGTGGGAGGCAGAGCCACAAATCAGTGTGGTCACACTGCATCCACAGACAGGAAGCAGGGAGTGGTTCTTTTTTAGTCAGCCTGGGACTTCAGCCCATGGATGGTGCCCCACCACATTTAACTGGCTTTTCTCTTATCATCAAACCTTTCTGGAAGTACCTTCGTAGATACGCCCAGAGGTGTTTCTATAGTGACTACCAGTCCCATCAAGTTTGCAAGGAAGACTGACCATCACACCTGCTAATGCTTTGGACCTCCAGTCTCCAGGAATGGAAGAACAAATGTGTGATGTGTTAACATTCCTGGTGACAGTACCTTGTTACTGAGTCCTTGTGGGGTCCGTAGGTGCACAACCTTCACCCCAGCATCAGTACGGAATATTCCTGGCCCTGAAGGGAGTTCCTTTGTCCTGTGTGTGCTGGTTAGCTTCGGTAGTCGGTGTGACTGGATTGAAAGATGCCCACTAAATTGGTAAAGCATACTTCTGGGTGTGTCTGTGAGGGTGTTTGCAGAGATGAGCATGTGAGTCAGGGAAGTGTGTAGGGCTTGATCTGCCCTAGACTTGAGTGGCAGGCAATCGGCTTCAGGCTTGGGTGGAACAGCAAAAAGTAGAAGAAGGGCTGGAGAGATGGCTCAGCAGCTATGAGCGTTTGCTTCGCCCAGGGAGGACTGGAGTTTGGCTCCCAGAACCCACATCAGGCAGCTCACGACTGGCTCTGTAAGTCCAGTTCTGGAGGGTCAACACCCTCTTCTGGACTCCCTGAGTACCTGAGTCTCTCTCTCTCTCTCTTTTCTCTCTCTCTCTCTCTCTCTCTCTCTCTCTCTCTCTCTCTCTCTCTCTCTCTTTCTCCTCCACCCACCCACCCACCCCTAATTTAAACAATTTTAAATAAATCTAAAAATTAAAAAGGAAGAAGAACAAAGCTAGCTTCCAGGCACAGGATCCCTTTTTAGGTTTTGTGGCTGTTGTCAGCGTGGCCAGTAGGCGCCATGTTCTTCAGTGGCCGTTGTCAGCATGGCCAGTAGGCGCCATGTTCTTCAGCCTTTGCCCACGACTGACTTCACCAGTGGTTCACTGGAAAATCTCACAGGCAACTGCTTCACACCAAGCCATCACCATTAGCCTCTCTCACTGCTAGCCTCTTGCATGGGCAGCTACCAGGTACCCCGGCTCAGCTGGCACCGGGCCATTGTCAGACTTCGGTTCTCGGCTGTGTATTCACTCTGCTCAAGCCAATGGCTCACAACCGCTCTTACATACACGCCATTGGCTTTCGTTCTCTGAAGAGCCCTAAGTAACAACAGTCTGTCCCTGAAAGCAACCACCATTCTGGTTTCTATCACCATGGCTTAGCCTATTCCAGAATATCTTACAAGCACGGTCATGGAGCATGTGCTGTATTTTTGACAAGCTTCTTTCACCCTGCATGGCATTTCCATACTTATCCTCACTGTCAGACATGACAATAGTTTCTTCTCTCCACTGCTGGGTAGTCAGTTTTATTAACATATTACAATCTGTTTTATCTACTCCCCTATATGTGGACCACTGGGTTGCTGCCAGTTTGGGGCTATTATGAATAAGGCCACTCTGAATATTCTCCCACAAATGAGGCATGTGTTTAAATGAAGACACAATTGTGAACATATGGTTAAATGCACAGTAGAATTGCCAGATCATAGAGAATGTATGCGTTTAACTTCGCACGAAATCCTCAAACTCTTTTTCCAAAGTGGCAAAACATTGGCAGCCTCACACCCGCACCGTCTTTAGCTGTATACCCACTGTTCCATGTGAGGCCACCAGGCCCCAATGGATAGCTCTCAACCCATGGTCACACACATGGCCCTGGTTACTCTCTGTGAGTCACAAAACAAAATGTGTGAGAGAGACTTGTGGGGAGGAGGCAAGGATGGTAGCGAGGTGGGGATGAGAGCTGACAGCATGCATTGTGAACATCTGTGCAGTTGTCTAAAGAGAAATGTAATTAATAAAGAAATGCTTGTACCCACTCTCTTTGGTTTCCCATTTCTTCCCTTTCAATCTATGTATGTCCTTAATGGCAAGTCGAGTCTCTGGTAGACAACGGTTTGTATATGGGATGTCTCCCAAAGGTCTACATGTTAATAGCTTGGGAAGGTAAGTCATTGGAAAATGTCCTTGAATGAGATAGTAGAGCCCTGGCCCTTTCTGGCTCTTTGCTTCTCAGTCATCATAAGGTAAACCGGTTTCAACTATAATTCTTCTATCATGGGGTTATGCTTTGTCACATCAAAGGCAATGGAGCCAAGTGATTATGGACTAACCCCCACCCCAAACCATGTGCAACATTTATCATAGGAAAGGAAGGCTGACTAACACAACATAGAGTGAGCCTTTGCTTGTTAGAAATCTATTCAGTTTCTATGCATATTTTGATTGGAGGATTTTATCCATTTACGTTTAAAGTAATATTGGTGAGAAAGGACTCGCTGTTATTTTGTTGTTTTCTGGTTGTTTCATAGGTATTTGTTGTTTTCTTTCTCTCGTCTACTTTTGTGTTTAAATTATTTTCCCACTGGCTGTGCTTTGATTTATTTCCCATCTTTTGTGCCAGTCTCGGTTTGGTGGTGATCATAAGGCATAAACACATCTTGTAGTTTTAGGGGCTCCTGTGACTTGTAGCACTGTGATTGCACAAGGATCTATAATTTCAGTCTTCGACCTGTTCCCTGTTTTTTGATGTCACTATTTATACATTTTCATATTGTATAGTCCCTAACAACTTATCACAGATATTACTATTTTAATGTTTTTTGTCTTTTATTCATTATCCTACAGGTGTATATGTGGTATAAACGTTAGTGTTTTTGACTTTGAGTGAATCCTTACACTCACCAATGGGTCGTATGCTTTTCTATGTTTTCAAGACAGAAATTGACTCCTTTCAGTTCAGCTTGAAGAACTCCCTTTGGCATTTCTTATGAGGCAGACTCTGCAGGCACGAGCTCCTAGCTTGTGTTTACCTGGTAAGCTCCTCGTCTCCCCTTCTTTCTGATGGATTGCTTCGCTGAGCAAAGCACCCATTACTGGGGGTCATTTTTTTCTTCCAGGACTTTGAACATGACAACCTTTTCTCTCCTGGCCTACAAATACAGAACATTTACTGAACTTGGGTGTCATCCTTGAGCAGGGCCTGTGCACATCCTCTATGCAATGCTCAGGCTTTAGTCTCTGTGCTGCTGTGTGCTCTAGCATGCCTTCCCTTCAGACTATGATTCTGCCTGTTTGCTTACCTGAAAATATCTTCCACATGGTGTGTCTATTTCATATAGAATTTTAGGCAGATAGGGCTTTCTTTAGTATTTTTTGTATGTGTATATGTGTGCCTGAGAGCAAGTATGTGCACCACATGCGTGCAGCACCTATGGAGGCCATAAGGCTGCATCAGATCCCCTGGGCACTTGAGTTACAGGCAATTGTGAGCCTCCAGATGTGGGTGTTGGGAACTGAACCTGGGTTTCAATTCAACAAGCATTCTTAACCTCTGAGCCATCTTTCCAATGTCTTCTCTTAGCATTTTAATCACGGTGTTATCTGGCCCAGTTGTTTATGAGAGACATCTCCAGCTGCTTTTCATATATTCTGTCCACTCATGTTTTTCCAGGAGTTTTAACTTTGATGACCCTTTACATGCTTTTCCTTAGAGTTAGCCTGTTGGATACGTGTTGCACTTTGTGACTATGTGGCTTTCCTTGTATTTGTGTTGCTGTGGTCTATTTATTTTGTTTTGTTGTTTGTTTAATCGTATTTTAGCACTGGGAGATGGCTCAACTGGTAAAGTGTCTGCCGTGGACCTCAGCTCAGAATCCCACATAACTGCAGCACAACTGCATCCTAGAGCAGAAGGGCAGTGGAGGTGGGGTGGGGTGGGGTGGGGTGGGGTGGGGGTGGGGCAGGCGCAGAGACAGGCAGATTCCTGGAGCTCATGGGCCGGCCAGGCCAGCCCAACTGGTGAAAGTCAAGTTCAGTAAGAAACTTTATCGCAAAACAATAAGGTGGGGAGCAACTAAGGAAGACCAACACTGACCTCTGACTTCCACATGCACTCACACACACACACACACACACACACACACACACACACACACACACACAAAGTGTACACATTCACAGGAAGACACACATACAGAAAATACTTAACCACATATTTGAGCATGTGTTGCTGACTACTTCTCTTGCCTTCTCTACTGGGAACTGCTCTGTTCCTTTGTACAAACACCTGAGGTCATCACTCTGGTCCCCTGAGCTATTTCCAGCCCTCCCCTCCAAGCTCCATAGGAAGCTAATTTCTTTTCTTTTCTTTTTCTTTCTTTTCTTTTCTTTTCTTTTCTCTTTTTGTTTTGTTTGTTTGTTTGTTTTGTTTTGTTTTTTGAGACAGGGTTTCTCTGTGTAGCCTTGGCTGTCCTGGACTCCCTTCATAGACCAGGGTGGCCTCGAACTCACAGAGATCCACCTGCCTCTCCCTCCAGTGCTGGGATTAAAGGCGTGCGCCACCACACCCGGCAGGAAGCTGCATTTCTATAGCTCTGTCTTCCAGTCCCTTGTTCTTCAGTCTACCATGACATTTTTTAATGAATTTT
This sequence comes from Acomys russatus, assembly GCF_903995435.1. Lineage (NCBI taxonomy): Eukaryota > Metazoa > Chordata > Mammalia > Rodentia > Muridae > Acomys > Acomys russatus. The sequence goes on from NC_067165.1 coordinate 18,537,630, forward strand.
TTTTTTTAACCTTTCAGGACTTTTTTTAGTTTTAGAGTTTTCTTTTCTTTTTAAAAATGTTATTAATAATTCACTTCTCAGACTCCCTATCTCTTTACACACTAAATGCACGTGTTCCTGTAGCTCTGTTATACTTAGCACAGCCATGCTAGTGTTCCTTGCCTTAGCACATTCAGGATGCCATAGGGCAAATGTCTTAAACTGGAATGCTCGTAGTAACTTCAAATGCCGAAAAAGGGCATTGCTTCCTCAAAGACAGTGCCTCCTGGCTGTGGAAGAGGCTAGCTACTTCCTTTAGGCCTGTTTTGTAAAGGGCCAATGCTATTCATTCAGCCTCTGCCCTCCAGATCTAATCTCCTCCAAGGCCCCTACTTGGAGATCAGATTTCGGTGAAATGCAAAGTGATGCAAATATTTGGATCGTTGCAGTTCTCTTGGGCTAATTTCAATATTTAGGCCATTTGTCAGTTAAAAATTGACTTTGTTTGTGTGTGTTTATGTGTGCACACACAAGCCAGGATGCAGGGGTGTGCGAGTCAGTCCTCTTTCTCTCTTAGTTTTTGAGGCAGAGTCTCTCTCGCTGTTTCACTACAGGGCTTACACCAGGCTAGCCGGCCCCTTCTCCTGTCTCCTGCATCTCACCACAGGATTGCGGAGATTTCAGATACATGTCATTGCATCTGACGAGCCTGCCCCCCCCCCGTCCCTCCCCCCATCCGCACCCCATCCCTTGTGACATCAATTCCAGAGGTCAAACACAGGTTGTCAGGCTTGTACATCGAATGCTTTTACCCACTGAGCCGTCTCACCAGCCTGTCACTTTGGTTTTTATCAATTGACTTCTCTTTTCACGGGGTTACATTTTTCTATCCCTTCGCATGTCCAGCAATTAAAAAAAAAAAAAAAGCCCACATCCTGTATATTCTTCTATCTTTATCTAGACAGTCTTGTGTTCTGCTCTAGGAAGTACTTTGGACCTTAAAGGAGATTAACATTAGGCACTGTGAAAGAAATAGGTTTAAGTTTTTCCTTTTAGCCTTTAAAAACTTTTTTTTACAATCTTTAAAAAAAAAAAGATTGTATATGGATGAGTGTTTTGCCTGCATATATGTGTATGTACCATGTGCCTGCCTGGCATAGGCAGAGGCCGGAGGACGGTGTCTGACCCTCTGAAAATGGAGGTACAGATGGTGGTAACTGTTACGTGGGTGCTAGAAACGGAACCTAGAGCCTATGCCAGAGCAGCCAGTGTGGGCTTAACCTTGAGCATCTCTCCAGCCTCTTCCTTCGATTTCTAAATTAACCTCTCCAATCTTGAAATGTACTTTTTAAGGGGGCTGGAGAGATAGCTCAGCAGTTAGGAGCACTGACCGCTCTTCTGGAGGACCCAGGTTCAATTCCCAGTCCATACATGGCCGCTCAAAAGTGTCTGAAATTCTTAAGTTCTGACACCCTACACAGACATACATGCAGGCAAAATACCAATGCACATAAGATTATACATATATATGAGAGAAAAGCTAGGACATGGCTTTCTGGGTTCCAGTGCAAACCTTGTGAGATCCTCCTAAGGCCTTCTTGTCTGGTGGGATTTGAACGTTGCTCTCTGCCTCTGTGGTGGAGAACTCAGTTTGTTCTTCTTCAGAACTCCAGCTATTGATTTCCCCATAGGTTTCTCAGAGCCTCGTCCCACACACTGGGAAGGGGAGGGGGTTAGGTATCAGACAAAGGTTTTAGTGGAATCAAAGCACACACTTGGAGGCTCCCTCGTTGCTAGGATTTGGTCCTTTGGTTTCCAACTCTTCCTGGAGGCCAGCATCTTTGTCAGACTCATCAAAAACATAGCATAGAAGGGAGCCAACAGTGGTTTGAGAGCCACTTTCCCTGGCTTTTCAACCAGTGCTTGCCAGTCTCTGTGCTCTGGGGGGGGGGGTACTTATAGGGGCTGGAGCAGGTGCCACTGTTGGCTCCCTTCTAGCAAGGATCAGATATTTAGTTCATGCCTGACCCTGAGGATTTTTCAGTACCTTCACACCATTATTTTCTCCTACTTTTGCCAGAATTCATGATTAACATCGGTAGGTGGGTTGCAGAACAGGCTAGTCTACTGCCATGTTAAGATGGCAACCTTCCAGGTCGGTGTCCTGTTTTAGGATGAAGATGAAATCTATTTCAGGGTGGTTTCCCCCTCCGTGTGAGAACTAAGTCGAATGTGTGTTGGCTGTTAACACAAAACACCCAAGACTGAATAACTTATAAAGCAAAATGGCTTGTTTTGCTGAATCCAAACAACATGGTGACATCCTGACAAGGTCCCCTTGTATATGTCTCAATGTGGCTGAGAAATAACCGACAGGAGAAATAAAGGGATGGCTGTGCATGATAAGGTCAAAATGCAAGGAGTGGCTTTCCCAAATGAACATTTGCCCCTGAGACATGAACCTTGTCACGAGATCCACAGCTTTCATACACAGTACGCAGTTCATAAGGGTGACCCTGGCCTAATTCCATCTGTGAAGCCTCATCAAGACTCACCTCACCCAGGCCTTACCACCTCCGAACGCACCACACAGAATCCGCACAGTGTACTCTTAGCTGTCCCCGCTGTGACAGCTTTGATCCTTTTCTTTGGCAAAAAAACAATGCAATGGGTTCGCTTTCCTCCTTCCTGTCTTCATTTGAAATACTAAGATCAAATGATATAGTCCCCCAGATTTTCTCTTTTATCCAAAATTTAACTGTTGAAAAGAGAAATAACAGTGATATGTTTACTCTCTAAATAGGAGAGTTAAAGTGTAGCAATCTCTCTCTCTCTCGAGTCCAGATGCGTTCTTCATACAGTAGACTGTGTAGCCTGAAAAAAAAAAAAAAATCACCATCCGTAACTACTTTAGGACATTTTCAGGAGACCTGGGAAGTGTGTGGCATCCTGTGACTGGGTGTTAGAGAGTATGACTTCTTACAAAAATGACTTCTTATTTTAGGGCAGAGGACGTCAGGCAATGAACGCCTTTTTGCTGTTATTGTTCTATTTCTCTGGGGAAATCCACGCCACCCCCACCCCCGCTCCCCCTACCCCTCTCCCTCACCCATCCCAACTTTGTTGTCTGGGGACACTTCCCACTGGTTCTGAGAGCTTAGACAGGATTGCCTGGCCATAACCACGAGAAACAAGGGCCAACATGTTCACTTTGTCTGCAGCGGCTTCCGGGTGGAGGCAGAGTTGAGCTCAGATCACCTTCCTGGGGGCTCAAGGGCTCCCTGCCCCTCATTGAGCTGTGTCCTGCCTGCCTAATATCTGTTTTCTTATACAGGCCTTGTAAAAGGTCACTGCCTTCCCCCAGAGGTGCTGGTTTGCATGTAATGGTGCTTCAAAGTGACCCTGCTCTCCTCCAGTTCCACCCAGCCCAGACCAAGCGTAAGGGTAGTCAAGCAATGGACTTGCTACACTCACGTTGTCCCACCCAGTCTCAACACTCTGCCCTCCAGCAAGCGTTGTGTCCTGATGCCTCCCTTCTTCCTACCCGATAGGATTGATTAGTCCTCCAAGGCCCAGCCTGAGCATCCTGTGCCCTGGGACTCCTCTCCCAACACCCCTCATGTCTACTAATCAGCTTCAGGGGTCAGAATCACGGCACGTGAAACAGAAACGGGACAGTGGTCTGGACAAGACACTACGTGTCTTCCCGTAGAAACCACGGGGCATAGTTGGAGGCTGGTTCGGTGGCTCCTTTGTGCTGTTAATAATATAGTCTCCCATGTCTCTGCTCTGCACTCCTCGGATCATGCCTCTCTTCTCACGATCTCCAGTGTGCCTAAAGACAGCTGCAGATCTATGCCTGTATGCCTGCAGAGGAAGAAACAGCTGGAAGGCTAAAGGGTTTTCTAGCTTACCAGGTCCTTCCCATCAGCTCCATGTGAGTACACGAGAAGACGATTCCTAGGTTAAGCCAACCCTGAGTTACTAAGACTCCTTCAGGCATGGTTTCTCATTTACACACATTGCTGGAGTCAGTTGCTGATACTTCCATGTGTTTGCATTGATTTTTATTGATTTAGTGTGTGTGAGTGCATGCGTGTGTGTGTGTGTGTGTGTGTGTGTGTGTGCAAATGCCAGCACATGTGTGTGGAGATCAGATGACGGTTTACTGGAGTCAGTTCTCTCCTTCTGCCTTGTCCATCTCTGGGATCAAACTCAGATAATCGGGTTTTGTGACAAGTGCCTCTCCCTGCTGAGCCATCTGGCCAGGCTATAACTTAAAAGTTCTGCACCTGTAGTTCATGAGTGAAGTCTCACCCTGTTCCATTGGGTTTTGGTGTCACAGTTAGGATAACTTCAGAAGTAGGAAAAAAAAAACTTTCCATTCTTAACTTTTCAGATTATGGACCTGAGCTCAGAATTGTTAGTTCTCTTAAATGTTTAGTGGAAATCATTAGCAGAAACATTTATACTTGGAGCTTTCTTTGTGAGAAGACAATTGTTCATTAAAAAAATTTTTTTTTACTAATTACAGAATTATTTGGGTTTCCGGTTTCTTCTTAATAAATTATATTTTAGGGATTTATTAATTTCACCTTCATGTTCACATATGTGTATGTATGTATATATGTGTGTGTGTGTGTATACACTTTATTTGAATGGGTGTTTTGTCTGTATGTATGTCTGTGTACTACATGTGCGCCTAATATCTGAAGAGGCCAGAAAAGGTGTCAGGTAATCCCTGGAACTGGAGTTACAGGCAGTTGTGAGCTTCCATGTTAGTGCTGGGAACCAAACCTAAGTCCTCTGGAAGAACAGCCATGGCTCTAAGGCACTTGAGCCATCTCTCCAGCCCCGGTATTTTTGCTCAATTCTTCCTTTACTATTTCGTTGCATTCCAGATAACTTCTTGAATTCTCAGTTCTAGCTCACCAATTCTCCTTTTATCTGTAGCTAGTAGCTGCTATGCCTGCCTAGTGAGCCTTCCATTTTAACCTTCTTCTTGTGATTTTTCTCTGATTCTTCAAGTCTCATTTTTCTTTTATAATAATACTTCAGAGCATTTAAAAAACTTTACCGAATTATGGGGCACTTTATAGTGTATAACTGACTATTCTTGATCTTAGGTAGTACTGACACCCCACTATCACCCCCACTTCCTCTCCCCAAACAACCAAATATCAAATTACTGCTACTGTCATCGCCATCCTGAAAATCTTAAGTAAACGAAATAATATCTATGCGCTACTTTTTGTTGTTTAGATCCTTCCACTTAGAGAAATTATCGATTTTCTTATATCCTAGTATCCTTTAACAGCTGTAGAATTCTACTTTATGACCGTGGAACAGCTTGGAACAGCTTATTTACTCTTTTACCTGATGACGGACATTTCTTGTTCATCTGGAGACATTACAAACAAAGATACTGTGTTTGTTTGTGCACATGTCCTTGGGAACACATAGTTTCAGTTGTCCTGAGCACAGTGGCCAGGTGTGTGGATTTCCTTTCAGGACATTGACAGCTCCGTAGCCTCATCCATGAGTGTGCTGGCTGTTCCTTGTTCCTCGAGTTTGCAATTCCTCTTCATAATGTTAAGACACTCAAGGGGGCAGAGGGTCTCATTGTAGTGACCCCTCTCTCTGTCTCTGTCTCTGTGTCTCTCTGTCTGTCTCTGTCTCTCTCTCTCTCCCCCAACTTTATAATGGTCTCAAAGAACTAGTTCTTCATTTCACTAATTTTTTTCATTTTCTTTTTTTCTTTTTCTTTTTTTTTTTTATTTTACTGACTTCCATTCTTTTTACTTCTTTTCTCCTTCCTTTGGCCTTCAGTCACTTTTGTTTCCTAGTGGAAGATAGTGACATTGATTTGAGCTTATCCTTTTTTAAAATAAGAGATTAATGGTACAAATCCTAAGCACTACTTCATTTACACCCCATAACTTTGATTCCATGTAGCTTTGCTTAGAGTCGGATCAAACTGCTTTAATTTCTCTTTTTGTTTCTTTGAACTATACGTTACTTAAAGTGTTTGTGGCAATGACTGTCTTAGTTACCATTCTGCTGCTGTGAAGGGACACTGTGACCAAGGCGGCTTATAAAAGAAAGCATTTAATTAAGAGTTCGCTTACAGTTTCAGAGCTGAGTCCATTTCAAAATATTTTGATATTTTTTTCCCCATAAGTCTTTCTGTTACTGATTCCTAATTTGATTAGTTTGGTCTGAGAATACATTTTATGGGTGTATCATGTATACGCACTAAGATTTGCTCTAAGGTCTTGAATTTGGTCCTTCAGAGTGTCCCCAATTTAAAAAATGCTGTTTCCCTCTTTGTGATCTTATAAATTAAAGTTTCCCAGATTCTCTGATTTTTAAATCCAGAACTGACTCAAAGTCAACATTCCACCAGCAACTTCAAAACAAGTGTGGAGGGCTGAGATGACAAAACTATAAAGTCTATAGTGGCTATTAAAGAGTCAGAACACTAGGAAGGCTGAGAGTCACTGCTCTAGACCAATTCTCAGTTTCAATTCAGATTTCGATGGGAAAAGAAGAAACAGGAATTTAAAATTATTATATATTATTTTATTTATTATTAACATTGATATTTATGGCTAACTGACATACACTGTCCCTATGAGCCCTAGGGATCTACCTGTCTCTGCCCCCTCCCACTTACCCCACCCCCCACTGCTATGATTATAAACACTTAGCATCGTATCCCACCCCACCCTTTTTCTTACACAGGCTTTCTAGGCACCAAACTCTGGTCCTCAAGCTTGCAAAGCAAGCACTGTACCCAACTGATCTATCTCTTTTATGTACTTTTTTGTATATGTGCAAAATTCCCGATAAAAGTGTGGGTGTTTTCCAAGTACTGCACATGGCGGACACTGGTGATGGGCTTGCTGCCTGGATCTCTCTGGAGGAGAGGTACCACTCTCAGGCTCGTTACCACGCAGGAGCAGGTGCTTGTCTTCCCCACATGCGCAGGGGAGCTGGTGTTGATCAGCAATAGAACAAGGAGCCACGTAGCCAGAGCTTTGTATCTGCGGACTCTCACATCCACCTGAGATAATTTCTCAGCAGTTCGTACACTCTTTATTTCGTAATCTGCAAAGTACTAATGCACAAACCCTTGAGAACAGCCACTGGATTTTTCCAGTAAGTAGAATCAGACAGCTCCTGTGCAGTAGTCTGGAGTGCTTGGGGTCCGCAGCTGTCTTCCCTCTTTTACTCTGAGAAATATTATGAAATTGAGAAGTGCTATCTTTGATAGTGCCTCCTGGGAGCCGGGCACGTGATGAACAGACTTCCACCGTGGAAGAGACGGGTGAGGAGGTTAAGTAAATTTCCTTTGTGTAGTTCCCATTAAACTTCAATCAGAGTTACAGAAAGAAATTTCCTCCAGGCGGCTGCGAATACAGGTATTGGTTTGACTTTAATAAAAGTCATAACTGATCTCTCTGAGGTCTCGGGTGGGATGAGCTCAGCAGAATTCAGGTAGGTCCTTGAGAAGAAAAGCGCCCACTTAAACATCGCATTATCCTAATCATCCCCTTCCAGAGCCACCGTCCCATTATTTTAAAGGTCTTCATTTGCAAATTGTGGTATTTGAAAGTTTTCCTTTTACATTATTGCAGAAAAACCCGGGGACCTTTCCGAGGGGCCCCATGCCTATTTACAGTCTGGTTTTCCTTCTGGGCCACTGGAAAAAAGAAGAAGGCACGGCAGGTAATCCCGGTAGCTCTGTGCCTTCATATCATGGCTTGGGGTAAATCACTTGCTTAAAGTGACACCTGCCTAGGTGGCAGAACTGTTGTGAATGAGATTTGTTAAAGAGAGAGACAAAAAATTTCAGGACTTCTAAGAACACCCGTGGTGGGCACAGGGAACAGGGTAAAGGCACCCCCCTTCGCCCCCCTCACCCCCGGAGCCCTGAAGTCTCATCCACTCACGTTTAAAAATTAGAGATCTACCCGACAAGTCAGCCTGGTTCCTACTGCTCATCCCCATGCTGTCCTGAGCACATGAATAAAACGGTCATCAGAGCACGCAGGGGACCCACAGTCTAGTAAGAGAGACACATCATGGACAGTGAAAGTCCACAGGATGATATAGGCTGCTTGACTAATAATCTGGATGATGGCTGGGGTTGGGGGTACCCATGCAGTCAGGGTGGTCAAAGGCCCTTTCGGAAGGTAACTTGTTGAGAGCTAATTAAGAGATGGCCATGTCTGAACGTGTATTTAGAGGCGGGAGGTCAACGGCTCTATCACTTACTACCTTATTTTCTGGAATGGGATCTCTCACCGAGGCCAGGGAGAGGGGATACCAGGTGGCAGTTGTGTAAAGAAAATTTGGTATCTTGAATGAGGAAAAGGGGCAAAGTGAGATGCCTTCAGAAAGATGAGCAAAGGCCAGTAACCTGGAGATTTGTGGGCCATGGCGTGATTTCAGATGTTACCATAAGAGCAACGCCTCTTTGCTTTTTACTACCTAGATAACTATTTCTTAGGATCATGCCTGCCTTTCTTCCTGGAATGCCCAAACACTCTTGTGTGTGTGAGGGAAATGCAAACTGGTTCTGCATCCTGGGGTCTATGGGGGAAGGAAGGTTCCCAGCCTCTCTAAGATCCACTTGTAAAGTAAGGATGGCCACTTTTGCTTCACCGAGTCACCAAGCACATCGGTGACATGCCCCGCCTGCCTTTCGCTGACATCCACTAGGCACTTGATCATTTTCAGCAGAGTCTTAATCTGAATGACCCCTGGGCCTGCTGCTCTTAGGGGCAGACTTCTTCTCAGTGAAAGCTCACAGCTGAAAATGGGGTCAGGCCAGCAGTAATGCATCAAAAAGACAAAAAAAAAAAAAAAAAAAAAAAAAAAAATCTAAAGCCATTAACAGATCCTGGGCAGGTGGCCTTGGTGAAACAGGGCAGGCACTCGGCTCTGACTGTGGCTTTGCTTATCACTCACCAAATGCTCCTGAGAAACTAAGCCTTGCTTTCCAAATCTAAAACACACAGGAACTTGCATCACCAAGGCTCAGCCCGGTCTCCACCACCACAAGCATCACAGTGACTCTGTGGTGCTCAATGATGTCAGCCAGGAGGGCTACGAGCCCTGGGAACCATACATCTTGGGGACTCCTCCCACTTTGCTCCTCACCTGGGGAGATGGAAGAGAAACCACCTGTCTTCCTGGGAGTTGAGGAGGGATCGGCTCTTCTCTCCTAGACTCCCTTCCAGTACCGAAACACTTCACCTGTGAATTTCTTTGGCATGTTTTATAATTTACGCTCTCATTGGATTCATACTGCCCTAAGGTCCTGGACTCAATTTACCATCCCAAAGGGAAGCACCCAGGACCCCTCCTTTACACTCTGGGGTTGTCATCAGGCAGATGACAATGATACAACCAGCGACTATAGCCAGCCTCCCCTCGGTGCAATACAGCAAAGAAGAGTCAGCCTTTTGTCATATCTATGCTTGGGATACGGATCAGAATAGGAAGGAGAGGACAGATGACCCCCCCCCCCACCAGGCTGAGGCATGGTGAGAAGAGGACCAGGGGGATTTCCCAGTGACAGGCTGGAAACTGGAGAAAGCTGGAGCAGCTCCAGCACCAGGCTCACAGATTGATGTGTTTACACCTACACAGAGTCCTGACCCTGCACTCCCGGCTGAGAGCATTTGGTGACACCACAAAAGGAGGAAGAGATGGAAACACAGCATCAACTGGCTTTGGTTTTGGTTTTGTTTCCATCTGTATGGGGCAGGGAGCAGCAAATACTGTCTGGATGTGTGTGTGTGTGTGTGTGTGTGTGTGTGTGTGTGTGTGTGTGTGTGTGTACAGGTGAGGCCTGAGGTCAGGAACAGTCATCTTCCCATCTGACTCTCCACCTTACTCCTTGAGGTAGGGCCTCTCACTGAACCTAGAGCTCGCCAATTCCATCAGTGAGCTCCAGAGACCCCAGGCCCCACCTCTTCAGAGCTGCTGGGATCTTAGGCACATGATACCACACCAAGCTTCTCATAGGGACTCTGGGAATCCAAGTTCGGATCCCAGTACCCATGTGGCAGTTGCCTTTACTGGCTGTGGTTGTATCATTTCCCCAGCTTTGGGTTTCTCACGTCTTGCTGGCTTGCATGCAAGGCTACTTCCAGAACATCTGATGGTGACGACAGTGTTGGGAGTGCTGGTGGTGGGTAATGAAAGGAGTTGGGAGGGTCCCTCCATCAGGGAGGCTGACCTCACACATCTCTACTCAGCCAGTCAGGGTTAGTCCTTTGAAGTAATGAAAGCTTCAGTAAAAGCCCGTTAAGGAAAAACTAGCTCTTTTTGATCAAGAGAATGAAATTTTGGGGTCTGGGTGGAGACCTCAGATTCCAAGCCACCCAAACATAAACAAAAGAATCCATTCTGGGTCTCAAACACCTGCCTGGCCAAGCAAGGAACCCTCCCACCTAAGGAAGGTGGGCTCGCCTTAAGCCACGCTAAAGAAGTGCATGTCGTAATAATCCTGTTCATGAGACAGTGTATTTTTTCCTTCTCAGAATCCACAGCCTCTAGCATACTCCCCAGGAGCCGTGAGGTTAGACTGAGTTTGTCCAGAAAGATGGACCTGTTTCTGTTATCTCTTTTTTGACTCTTTATATATGATGCAGGCCAGAGTCTAAGTCTGCCTTTTCTGGTTGCGTTGCTCTCCTCTCAAGTTCCCACCACACAGCTGATGACCGCCCCATGGCTGACCTCTATGCCAGCTTAACTCAAAGGCCCTGACATTTTCCCCTCTCTCCTCCATCCTCTTCCTCCTTAAGGAAGCTGCTAAGATTTAGAGCTTGCCTGCCTTTGGGGGTTTCCCTTTTAAACACTAACAAAATTGTCTTCTTTCAACGCACGTTGGCTTTGCATGGCTTTCAAACATTTCCTGCCTTTTAATTCTTTAGCCAGAAAAGAAAACCACCCCATTCCTTACCCCTGGATGGTACATAAGATAGGTTTGTCCAATTCTCATTTAGAGGTGAGAAAGTATATGAATGATGAATGCTGCTAGCTGTGGGCCTGAGTCAGGCAGCCAAGACTATGGCAAGAGGCTCTCGCTCGACACCCAATGCCAACTCCACCTCCTCCTCCTCCTCTTCTACTCTCCAGTCCAAAACCCCAGGTATGATGCTAACTACTCATTAATTGGAAGGAGAAAAAGAGGGCCCCTACCTGAGTCCTGTTCAAAGGTACAATTTATCCTGATTAAAGAAAAGCATTGGTTCAAATCCCCCAACCCCTTTTAAGGACTTAGAATCCAGGCCACGCTGAAAAGGCCTGCGCAGTTTCTAGCTGCCGGTAACCGCCAGCCCATTCTTCTTTTATGAAGTCTTTAGGCCCAGCACCGAAGCTTGAGGGGGTGGTACCTGCAAGCCCAGCTCTGCCCTGCCCTGCTCCTGTCTCTCCTTCCTTCCATACTGACCCAAAGCCAAGCTTCTGGCTCCAGGAGAAATTGGGACAGGGCCCAGTCTGGCCTTCAGTTCACGTCTTTCGCCAGGTAAACTGTAGGTGTTGCTGGACAGGGCACCTATAAGATTTATACGTTGCTTATCTGAAATCACAATTAAGAATGAACTTGAACCGGGTATCTAGTGTTTGCCAGGTCAGCCAGGCCTACATTCCACCCACCCCTTTCCCATGACTCTCTGCCCCCTGGCGCCTTCAGTCATACACAGTCACTTGGGTAAGAGTGTTTCTTTTTCTCTCCTGTGCATCTACGGTTTGAGTTGCCCAGAGTTTGTAGGAGTGGAGCGGGTACAAACAGAGACTGACAGATTCTCTATGTTGGGATCCTTGGGTGGTGCATCACATGGTCCAAGCCTTTTATCCCACTCTTAACCCTCAGAAATAGATGTTGTTAACCTGACTCATCAGAGCGCTGCCCTCCAGCTCAAACTGACTCTCACCTCAAATGGTATGATGCAGATTCAAATTCTTGTCTGTGGATGCCAGGAAGTGAGTGGACACAGCTCAGGAGAGCTCCCACTCAAAGCCTGTTTCCTTCATAAACCAGGAGGAGATTGCAGTTCTGCTAGCCTCTCGAGAAGGACTCAGTGAGACATTGTACAAACGTCACCACCTTGGGGCCTGGCATTTCTTCAGAATTGGAAATACACGGGTGTTTCCACCTCTAGTGAGTCCAAGGCTATCTGGAGCCCTCAGCAGGGCAGTGTGGCCTTGGAGCCCCTGTTTGACTGAAGCAGCCGCTTTAGAGACTCAGCCGAAGACCCAGAATTCCTTGCTGCTCTGCAGTGGCTACAGGGGCCCCAGGTGTGACATCTCTAAACATCAGCTTGGGTGTCTATAAAATGAAGACTAACTGCGCCTTAGCGTGTGGAATGACGACGAGTCGATGGTCCAAAGGGGCCTCTGAAGTTCCAAGGCCAGATGAGACCGCTCACATCCCTGCCTGCGCACACGCGAGCTGTGTGAGCCTCGTGTGAGGTTCTGGGCGATCAGACCTCGTCCTCAAGAGAAGCTCAGTGTTCCTCGGATTCTTATCCAGGTGGTGGTGGGTGCTCCCTGTTCCTAACTATGTGTAATCCTTTCCTTGCCCCTACTCTGACTTGTTACCTGGCTCAGCTTCTTTTCAAAGCCTGAACGCGGCTCTTCCCAAGCTAGACGCTGGCCATTCTCCAAAGGATGAGCCAAGTACTAAGTCCTAACCCCTTACCAGCCCACTCAGCTTGGGCCATGCTGCCTGGGGTTCCAAGACAGCACTGCTTTGTAATTGGATTCTTCATTGTCTTTCCAAGCCCCCTAGAGAAACCATGGTGTGTGTGGTTTGTAAACAGGGCTGAAAAAAAGTCCGTTCCTAAGACACATCTCTGACACATCTCCTAATGCTTCCAGCTATTACAGTAACTAAGCATCGGATTGCTAAATAAATGATGGAGATACAGGATACGAATCCCAACAACCTCCCAGGTCTCTGCTTACATGTGCTATATTACAAAGAAATAGCAGGGAACCTGGGGTATAGGTGGTGAGGCAGGTGGTAAGCACAGGTAGGAAAAGCAGTGTCTTCTTGGCACAAATGTCCAGAGGAAGCTTAAGTCCTAAGACAGCAATGTCCAGGGATGTCCTGTCACTTCTGAATCTCCCACGTCTAGACCAGCATCTTCATCTGGCAGGTCCTCAGCAACCATTTAATCATATGTGAATGAATGAGTGGGTGGAGAGATGTACTGATGGATGGGTGGGTGAAGAGATGGACCAGTGGGTGGAGAGATGTATTAATGGGTGGATGAGTGGAGAGATGGACCAGCGGGTGGAGAGATGTACTGATGGTTGGGTGGGTAAAGAAATGGACCAGTGGGTGGAGAGATGTACTGATGGGTGGGTGGGTGGGTGGGTGAAGAGTTGGACCAATGGGTGGAGAGATGTATTAATGGGTGGGTGGGTGGTGAGATGGACCAGTGGGTGGAGAGATGTACTGATGAGTGGGTGGGTGGGTGGATAGATGGACCAATGGGTGGAGAGACGTGCTGATGAGTGGGTGGGTGGGTAGATAGATGGACCAATGGGTGGAGAGACGTGCTGATGGGTAGGTGGGTGGGTGGATAGATGGACTAATTGGTGGAGAGGTGTGCTGATGGATAGGTGGGTGGGTGAATGGATAGATGGATGGTATCTCACATTCAGGCTTAACATAGCACTTCAGCAGAAAAAATGAAGATGACATCGGGTAAGAAGCCAAGAGCAAGAGTTGTGAATCGGAGGAGAGCAGTCCATCTGAGCCCTGTGCATGGCTTGTGTGAAGGAGGTGGATGAAGGGATTTGGATGTGGAATCCAAACCACAAGAAAGAGACAGAGTATGCCTGTACCGTCAAGCTCTGATGGCTTCTAGATACTCCTACTCCACCCTGCTCCATTTAACAAGCTCAAAAAGCCTTGATGTATCTTGACTCCTTTCTCATAACATGCATTCAGTATGCCATCCAATCCCACCATTGGTATCTTAAACCCATCTATGTGTCTCAGTGCATTCATTTTTCACCATCGGAAATGTTTCGGTCTATATTCACGCCGTCAACAACTCTCATCTGGAAAGACGCTTTCAAGAGTCATGAGCCCTGTTTCCTTCTCACCCAGGATGCCCTTCCCCACACAGCAGCCAGAGTCCTCAGACTGCCTGAGATAGGAAAGGTCATCACAGTGGGCCCCACGGCCCCATACATCCTGGCCCTATTCTCTTGTAGACCCATTTCTCCTTTCCCTGTTTTCTGCTCCTCTGGCTTTCTCTGACCCACTGGTTCTTCCTCGGACATATTACCATGCCTTCTGTTGCTCCCGGGATTCTGTTTCTCCCTTCCAGGCTTCTTTATTGTGTCCACCCTGCTTTCCGCCCAACCTTTTGAGCATGGGGTCTGGCTGGGCCTGAGGCCAACCGGAGAAGAGAGCCTCCATCTCACCATGGTTGCGGTTGTGTTTCTAGCTAACAGTGTCCTGACCCCTAAGCTGGCTACCTAGATTATTCTTGGGTTCTTACCAATAGAGAAAAGAAAAGAGGGAGGGAAAGGGGAAGGAGGGAGGAAGAGAAAGGAACGAGGGAAGAAAGTAGGAAGGAGGAAGAGAAGAGGGAGGGAGGGAAAGGGAGGAAGAAAGGAAAGAAGGGAAGAGGGAGAGAGGGAAGAAAGCAAAGAAAGGAAGGACAGAGCTAAGGAGGGGGAAGGAAGGGAAGACTAGAAGAAAGAAAAGAATGAAGGGAAGGAGGGAGTTAAGGAGGGAAGGAAGAAGGAGTGAGAACCAATACCTCACGTTCTGGATCACAGGACTCCGTGTATGTGGCTGTTTAGGTTGTACTTTGTGCGAAAGCACAAGAAAGCAGCTAAGGGCTGGCGGTCAGCCTAACCCTTGCTCGCCAAACTTCTCAAATGTCAAGCATCCTTCCGGGGATGCATGTGGGACAGGAGTGGCTGCCAGGGAAGCTCCCACAGGTGTGGGCCAGCTGAGTGGCCATATTCAAGCAGCTGATATTCAAGCCAGGAGCCCAGAAGGCAGGTCCTGTCACATTAGTCCTAACCCTAGAACCTAATCTGGGTGGGCGGAGCAGCAGGTGGGTAGCACGCATCTATCTGGGATTAGGGAAGGCTCCTGCCTCGTCCTCACACCCACCAATATAAGATGGCTTCCAATTCAGCTGAGGTGGCCTAAAACTTGCTCAGCATTTAATAAAAACTGAAGGCCCATACACGCACATAGACATACCCACACTTTAAATTTCTCACACGGTCTCAGAAGTACACACCATGCCTACGCCACCTCTATCTGTTCAATCAAGTGTTCTTTGTGGTTCAATAATGTCATTTGTTCGTTTGGTTGGTTTGGTTTATTGACCTCATGTAGCCTAGGCTGGACCAAACTCACTACAAAGCTAAGGGAGACCATGAACTCCGGCCCCTCTGGCCTCTACCTCCTGAGTGCCAAGATCAGCCCTTCTCCCCAGGCTCAGATGTCTTGAAGCATCACAGAAGCTCTGTAAGGGTGCACCTGCTGAGCGGCAGCTGTGCTGAGGCTGGGGTTGCTGCGAGCCACAGTGAAAACTCCAGAAATCTGTACAGCATAGTGGCTCCAAGCTGTTAAGGGCTCCGCTTGACCCCACACACCAAGAATCTCTAAAATTTCCACTTTCCCTTTCTGCCTGCCCACCACCCAGATGCTACACCCACCCCTTTTTCTCTGTAGGGTAAGCAGGAGGTGCCCAGGCCACTGCCTTCTCACCATAGACAGCCCCCCATCACCAAAACACCCAGACAATTCATTCCCCACCATCATGGCACCACTTAGCCTTCAATTTTCCTGACTACCTCAAGATTAACTCAGTCTGTGAGACTTCCCTGGGCCATTTAAGGGAGCACCACACTTCCTTCTATTCCCCAGACATTGTAACCCGGACTCGGTTTTGTGATGCTAATTGCCTTATCTTCATAAATTCTACAGTCTTACATAATTTACCCTGCATTGTAGCAGGATTTCCCAAGAAGAAAAAAGCAGGTGCCCTCAATGGTAATTTGAATAAGAAAAGACATGTTAAGTGGGTCCTCTCTCACTAGTAATAGAAATTAATTAGCTTTGAGCAGCTTTGGAGGTTTTTGCTTTTTTTTTTTTTTTTTTTAAATGCTGTAACCTGTTATGTTTTCTAATTGTATGGAAAGAAGGTTTGATTTGATCACATTATTTGGTGACGGAGAGGCCTCTGTTTGGAGTCAAAGGTGCAGGAACAGCGGCAGCCTGAGATTGGGAAGCCACCGGAAGCAGAGACCTGCTGAGGGCACTGGGCTTTGTAGTCAGATAAACTGAGTTTTGACCTAGTGTGAGTCACTTGCTGGTTCTGTGTGACCAGGGACAAATCCTTACCCCTTTTGAAGCTTCAGCTTTCTCCTGTGTGTGACAGGGGTCGGAACTGGAAAGGAGGGAGCCTGGGGCTGGACGCAGCCTGGGGTCCGTCACTCCATTGTTTTGTGGCCTTTTCCCAATTAGGCTGCCTGTAATTTTGAAAAACATAACATGCTATTTAAATGGAAGCAATGGGTTGCGGTGGCTCACACCTGTAATCCCAGCACTGGACCGGGAAGTTGAGAATTGTGACAAGTTGGAGGCCAGCCTGGGCTATAGAGTAAAACCTTCAAAAAGAAAAAAGAAAAGAAAAGAAAGAGAAAATGCACAGCCCACTTACAAAAAAGAAGCAAAATACGATGGGCTAAGTAATACAAAAAGGGGACTGTGCCTCTTGAACATGGCTGCCAGCAGAGGCTTTAGGACTTAAAATAAGCCAATAGGATGTAATGGGCTGATCACAAGCCATGGTCACAGAGCCTGGATGCAAGGGGAGGGGTGGGGTGTCTGCTTCCCTCTGACTCTGTCAGGATGGAGAAAGTGGGGAGAAGTGAGGGCAGGTGAGCAGCCATGTGACACACTGCCGTGCAGGGGAGACCTTGGGGAAGGTGTTCAGTTTTCTGGACTGTGAATTTGGGACAACAGAAACACCTCATAGGTTCTTGTGAGATAGAGGGCGTGGGGGACAGTATGGATGACAAAAGACATCACTACCATAGGTCCCAATGAGATCCATCTGAAGCATGGTGGGCCCTCCGTGTGTCCTAGAATCTTCCTTGTGCTTTTCCTCTGTCTTTCCTTGAAAGATATTGAAAGATATCTTTTTGTTTGTTTGTTTGTTTTGTTGTTGTTGTTTTTTCGAGACAAGCTTTCTCTGTGTAGCTTTGGCTGTCCTAGACTCACTTTGTAGACCAGGCTGGCCTTGAACTAAAAGCGATCCACCTACCTCTGCCTCCCAAGTGCTGGGATTAAAGGCATGCACCACCACTCCAGGCACTCCTTGAAAGATATCTTACAGAAAGTCATTGGAACTCTCCTGGTTTGCAAACACGAGAAACAGAGGTGGTGTGACATGACAGGAGGCGTGGCTCCCCTCCAAAGCAGCAGGTTTTCTGACGCAGGGAGCTGCAATTGAAGGGACACATTGGTAATGGTATTAGCGGACCGTGACTATGAGTTATTTTTTTAAATAAACCTTATCACAAGTTGACGTGTGCTATATCCTCTCGCCAACCTCCACCAGCCAACTCTGGCCCTTAGGCACCTCCAGACCTGATCCAGGCAAGGAACAAGACGGTCCCATAGCAAAGGTAAGATGCCCCAGAGATGGGGTGGTGAGGGGGGGGGGAGACGCGGGGTTGGGGGGAACGTCTCCTCGCAAACGGTCCAGAGTCCCAGATACAGAACTAAACAGCTGGTCTCTCAGCAGCTGGCTGAGGTTCTTCGTTGTGCAGCCTTAACAACTTGAAGCCAATTTATCAGACTAGATAAACACACAACATTCAACTATTTTTTTCTCTGTCCACTAAAACCACATGTGCAGATAGGGTTGCAGGAGAAAGCACGCTAGGTTCTCTCTTGTGCCACAGCAGCCCTGCGGACACAGGGCAAGCCTGGAGTCAGGGGAAGTGGTATTATCAGAGCTCAGTGACAGGAAAGCCGAGGCGGAGGGAACATGGCTCTGTACCCGTCACTTTTCTATCGCATGGCCAAGGCAACTCACAGAAGAGAGAGCTTATCTGGGCTTACTCTTCTAGGGGGAGAGTCTGTGATGGCAGAGCAAAGGCAGGTAGACGGAACAAGAAGCAGAGGGCTCACACCCTGAACCTCGAGTAAGAAACAGGGAGCGTGAACCCCAAAATGGTGCACGTGGATCCCTCAAAAGTCTTTAAACTCCCAAAGCTTATCTATCCTCAGTGACACATATCCTTCGACAAGGCGATAGCGCCTTAGCCTCACCAGTGTCACTAACTGGGCACCAAGCAGGTCTCCCTTAAACTGCCGTACTCTAACCACATGTGTATGTCTTAGCGGATCCTCAAAGAAAGGGCGCACACACCGGTTCTGATTTCAACCCGACCTTCTCACAGGGGAGTCAGGAAGGATGTGGGGAAACCTGGGCAACACTATCAGCCAACCTCACCTAATTCATGGCTCGGAAGTAGCATCTCAGACAAGCGTGAGCATTCTTCTCATCAAGCCTGGTATGCACAAGACCTGAGCATGAGCTCCCAATAAACTACAAAAATGGACCGGAAGTGTATGGAGTACGCCATCGCACAGTGGTGCACGTAGGATCCTCAAAAGTAATAGCTTGAAATATCCATTAAAAAAAAAAAACTCCACATAAGTCAAAATTGAAGATTATGCTTTTAAATACACAATACAACCAAGAAATACTCTGCAAGGAGACCGTAAAGCATTCTGAGGCGGATGATAACGAATAGGCAGTCTATCAGGGTGTGAGGGAGAGGTAGTGAAGGCCAAGTGCCCGGAGGGAAACGGATTTTGTGTGTGATTTAAATACTCATATTGGGAGGCAGGAGAGGTGGGTCCGTGTTTAAGAGCGCTGGCTGCTACAGCAGAGGAGCCAGGTTCCATTCCCAGCATGCACATGGCAGCTCACAACTGTCTGTAGCTCCAGTTCCAAGGAATCTGATACCAGGCATGCGTGTGGTGCACATGTGATACCAGGCATGCGTGTGGTGCACATGTGATACCAGGCATGCGTGTGGTGCACATGTGATACCAGGCATGCGTGTGGTGCACATGTGATACCAGGCATGCGTGTGGTGCACATGTGATACCAGGCATGCGTGTGGTGCACATGTGATACCAGGCATGCGTGTGGTGCACATGTGATACCAGGCATGCGTGTGGTACACAGACACAGACGCAAGAAAAATACTCAGAGACATAAAATAGAAAGAAAGAAAGATTTAAATACATACCCATATTAGAAGTAAAGGCTTTTTTAAAAAGATTTATTATTATTTATACAGTATTCCACTCAAAAGTGAGCCAGAAGAGGGGACCAGATCTCACTGTAGATGGCTTTGAACCACCATGTGGTTGCTGGGAATTGAACTCAGGACCTTTAGAAGAACACAGTGCTCTTAACCTCTGAGCCATCTCTCCAGCCAGAAGTAAAGGCTTTTAAACAAAGGATCTAATTTGCCTTGATGCACTAGAAAAAGAAGAGGAAATTAAACCATAATAAATAGGACAGAGATGATAAAGACGAGAAATAAATGAAAGAGAAAGGGAAGAGAACAAAGTCAAATCTCTATCTTTGGAAATATTAATAAAAATTCAAAGATCGGTAGCAGAGCTTATGAGAGAGGCAGAGAGAAAGGAGGAGGAGAGGGAGGTGAGGAAAGAGAAAGAAGAGATGGGGAGAGAGCAGCACGTGGCATCACTACCACTGATTCAGTATTAAAGGGAAAACTCCGCTATTTTCTTAATAGATTTGACAACTTAGATGAAGTAGAGAAAGTTCCTTAAAAAGCACACATAAGGCGCCGGGTGTGGTGGCGCACGCCTTCAATTCTAGCACTCGGGAGGTGGAGGCACGTGGATCGCTGTGAGTTCGAGGCCAGCCTGGTCTACAAAAGGAGTTCAGGACAGCCAAGGCTACACAGAGAAACCCTGTCTCGGAAAAAAAAAAAAAACCTGAAAAAAAAAGAAGCACACAACTTGTAAAATTTGAAGCAAGAAGAAACACACTCATTTCACAACTTTAATTTGTAACCAAAGCCTCTCCATAAGGAAAATTCTAGACTCAGCAATGACACTGATGAGCTTTTTCCTTTACACAATATCTGACAATAGAAAATATCAACTGTATGTGAATTCCTGGAACAATTCCCAATTTGTTGTATGAAGCCAACATAAATCTGGTACCAGAGCCAGACAAGAACAAGGAGAAAGGTGTAATATGCCCATATTTTCATGAGTATAAAAATCTCTTAATGAAATATTAACAAATGGAATTCAAAAATACATGAAAAGTAAGACTGCATTTTAACCAAGTAGGACTTATTCCTAGAATCCAAGGTTGGTTTGATTTTTTTTGGGGAAAAAAAAAAATCAGTGTCCTCCACCACGTTACAAGAGAAGAGGAGGGAGTCATCCTGATAGGTAGAGAAAAGTCACTGGAGAAAGTCAGCATCCATTCGCGCCCAGGGAATGCCCTGCGCTTGGTGAGAGGAGTCATGAGAACAGAAGACTTGCGCAGCAGCAGCAGCAGCAGCAGCAGCAGCAGCAGCAGCAACACCCAGCAAGGAAATGCTGAACTTGTCCCAGAGAGTTCTAATAAGAAAAGGAATGTATGTGCCCTCGCTGGGAAATGGTACTGCCGTGGGGGCTATCTAATGCTGAGAAAGAAGCAAAACCATGTTTAGTAATGGCAGGGCCGTTCCTGTAGAAGCAGTTGAAAATTGACAATTTTTTCAATCACTCAAGGGGGCTGGAGAGATGGCTCAGCCGCTAAAAGCACTCGCTACTCCTCTAGAGGGCCTGAGCTTGTGTCTGGAGGCTCATGACTGCCTGTACTTATGGTTTCGGACAAACTAACCCCCTCTTCTGCCTCCAAGAACACTACGTGCACGTGCATATGCCCACACACAAACATAAAATACAAAATAAAAACACATTTTAAAATCTATTCAACCAATAATATTAATTTATCAAGATGGATGGCTTTTTAAAAAAGTTGATACACACACGCACACACACACACACACACACACACACACACACACACAAATGTTTCTTTCTATCTGCTAGCTGCAAGTAATTACAATGTTTAATTTATAACATAAAGCACAAAATAGTTAGGGATAAATTTAGCAAGGGATATGCAAAACTCGTACATTGAAAAATCACAAAATACTGAGTTAAATAAGTGAATACTTCACTAAATAAGTGAAGAAATACACTCTACGATTGGAAACCTTAATATGATTTCCATATTATCTACATATATATTGAAATCCTATTTTTAAACATTTTTCTAAAGATTTATGTTTTTAAGTGTTTAATTATGCTTATGCATATATCTGTGTGAAATACGCACATAGCTGCAGTTGCCCTTGGAAGCCAGAAGAGGGCATCAGATCCCTTGAAGATAGAGCTACAGAGTGTGGTGAGCTTTCTTAATGAGAGCTGGAAACTGAACTCTGGTCCTCCGCAAGACCAGCACATGTACTTGTCTGTGGAGCCATCTCTCCAGTCCTACAGTCCTAAATTAAATCAACTGGTTTCTAAATAAACTTGACAAGTTGTTTCAAATATATATGATACTGCCAGGGATGTGGACTAGCCCGAATAACCTTGAAATTGCACAATTACACACACACACACACACACACACACACACACACACACAATCACCTGACTTCAATAATTACAAAAAGCTCATGGTAGATGGAGACCGTGAAGAGGGGAGAGTGGACAGTTACAATCAGCGAAGAGAGTCCAAAACAGACCCATAAAGGTAGTTCTGTGGGTTTTAACAAAATATCAAGGCAAGTTGATGTGGATGGAAAATTCTCAACAAATGGTCCTGGGGGGAAAAGCGGAACAGTTCTTTTAAAAACATAATAAAACAAAGTAAATACAAACAAACAACAACAAAAAGAATTTCCACTCCCATCTCACACACAAAGATTGACTAGACCGGATTTAGAAGTCTGACTGTGCTAACTCGGACTGAGGAAGCTGGAGGCAGCCTCAGCGATGACCTTTGTAACCTAGGGTAAGACAATATTTTTGGCATCCAGGATGAATCGGGCCCTTTGTCTAGGAGCTTCAGTCAAGCTGGGGGGCGGGGGGGGGGGGGGGACCAGTGGCAAGAGAACACGACTGACAGATTGGAATCTGCTGAAATTTCAGCCCTTTGCGCATCCTGAGGTGAAAAACAAGCCCCAGACTACAAGACAAATTGTAAAGTCAGCATTAAAAAGACAAACCACCTAGGCAAATGGGCAAGGTGCTTGGATGTACACATCCCAGAAGAGCATGCTTGACTACACAGACATAGGAAAAGGTGTTGGGTATCAGGAATCATGAGAAATCCACGGTATGATACCCACTGGACACCCACTAAATAACAAAATCTAAAAAGCCGGGAAAATCTCCATTTTACTAAGGGTGTGGCGACACTGGAGTTCTCTACAGTGCTGGGGACAGAACACCGAGCCAGGTGGTCAGAAAGCAAACACTTACCATGAGGCCTAGACAGTCCACTCCTCAGGAGTTTCCCAAGATAAATAAAAACATTTATGTCAAAGATGTTCTTAGCAGTAGCATTCACAACGGCACCGAACTGTAAACACCCCAAACATTCGGCAGCAGGTAGACCAGTGATACATTGTGACATGTTTGCTCTATGGAGTGCTAGTTGACAGGAAACAAGGGTTAGCTGCTGGTGTCCATAACGGCTCACACGAATCTTAGAAACACATGGATGGAGCAGGGGTTCTCAACCTTCCTAACACTGCGAACCTTTAAGACAGTTCTTCATGTTGTGGTGGGCCCCAGCTGTAAGATTATTTTTGTTGCTACTTCACAACTTTTTAACATAATTCTGCTACGACTATGAATTATAACTATCAGATACGCAGGATATATCTGACATGCGACCTTTGTACAAAGGTCTTTCAACCTCCACCCCCAGGGTTAAAAACCACTGGTGTTGAGTATAAGAGTCCTAATACAAAATTAAACTCTAGTAGTAAAATTCAGAACAGTGGATCCTTATGGTCAACACAAACTGGCAAAATGAAGGGGACAAAAGAAAAGGAACATTTTAGAAACATTGGAATAGCTCAAGTGAGGTGATTGTTTCGTTGAGTACACCCACGTATCAAAACCCACCAATATGGGCAGAGTCTGTGTGGTTCACCATACAAACATTTTACTTAAGGAAAAGAAAGATAAAAATAATCTTGCCAGGTGTGGTGGCTCACAGCTGTAATCCCAGCACACGGGTAGGATGGAAGCCAGCCTGGGTTCCATAGTATGTTGCAGGTCCAGCCTGGACTACAGAGAGAACGTGTGTGTGTGTGTGTGTGTGTGTGTGTGTGTGTGTGTGTGTGTGTGTAAGGAAGAAAAATAGAGAGACAGAGAGACAGAGAGAGAGGGGGGGAGGGAGGGAGGGAGAGAGAGAGGAATAAAGAAAGGAAAAAAGCAATCTTGTTGCAGAGACCGTGTTTACAGAAGTGGATCAGTCCTGAAAGTGGTCAGCAAGCCCCTCTGATTCACTACCTGCATCTGACAGCCGGAATTGCAGGCATGCACATCATGCATGGTTTATGCAGTGCTGGGGCTCTAACTCAGGGCTTCTTGCAGCTAGGCGAGCACTCTTCCAACTGAGCTGCACCTCTCCCTCCCCTCAAGGCATTTTTTCTCTCTCAGAGCTTCTGTAGGTCCAGATTTCAGACCTGGCAGAGCCTGGTTTCCAGACTCAGGGTCTCCCTGGGCTGTCTCACTGTGGGTAGGGCCATATTTTCAAAGTCAAGTTCCAGCGAGGAAAAGTTTGCTGACATCAGTTCCCCACCTACAGCTCTCTGCCACTGGGTCCCTCGCGAAGTAGATGTTTGTGTCCTGAAAGTCCATGGGAGAGAGAACAGTCCTGTCAACAAAGACAGAGTAATACAAGTCTATGTGTATTACGCATGTGTGTATTACACATGTGCGCACATGTATGTGCATGCGTATGCATGTGCATGCACACATGCATGCATGCAGACACACAATGGAAATATAACTAGCAGAAGGCAAGGGTCACAGAGATTCCCCCAGCCTGCCCATCCAGTGCCACAGATGGCCATGCCTCTGCTCCCTTACTTCTGTTCTTCCCCTCAATAGAACACTCCTCCCCACTGTCCTGAGGCCAGCATCCTGTTTCCCCTTCAAGTCAGTTTCTCCTGTGAAGCCTTCACTTCACCTTCCTTCAAAGGTAGCGTCCCATCACTGCTTTTTAGAACATTTTGCTCAAAAAGCTATGGTCCTACCTGGCAGATGCTGACTCCTGAGCATGAGCAGGCTTCGGGAAGATCCTAGACAGTGCCCAGCACCATCCTCCTGTGCATGATTTTGTCCAGAGCAGGGGTTCTCAACCTTCCTAAACGCTGTAACCCTCTAACACAGTTCCTCATGTGGTGACCCCCCAGACATAGCATTACGTTGTTGCTACTTCGTAATTGTAATTTTTTTGCTACTGTTATGAATCATAGTGTAAACATCTGATATGCAAGATATCTGCTATGCAGTCTCCAAAGGTGTCCCAGCCCACAGGCTGAGAACTGCTAGTCTAGACTCAGCACTGGCAAACAAAACCAGAAAAGAGAATTATGTCCCAGCCTTGGTCGGGTCCAGGTCCGATGTAGCACCTGGAAGACAGAAAAGACTAAGACCCTCAAGCCATCCCCACCCCACCCCCACCGCCACCAACAGTCTCAACTGTATGTACCCTGTAGAAGGCTCTAGAAACTGATGTTAGGAACACCCCCAGCTGGGTCTGATCCTGCCTAGGTTTGGAGCCCCAGCTCTGGCCCACCTCATCAGAATACAGATGGTGTCTGAGAAGGCAGGTAGACACACTTTGGTGCAATCTAGTTTTGCCCCTTGACCTCTCTTTTAAAAGGCTGTTGCTCCTCTCCCAGGCCTGGTGGCCTTGTTGGTGAAATGAAGATGTTCACCTCCTGCAGCAGCTTTGAGGGTTCAAGAGGGAAATGGTGGCAAAGTGGAGGTGCCCCCGCCCCAAGCATGTGGGACAACCTCCATCAGCGTTATACTATGTGGAAAACAGTTCCGAGATTTAGCTGATTTGAGGAGGGTTCTGTGAGTCCAAGATGCTACTGGAATTACCGACATCACCCCTAGATGAAGGGTCCCTTTTCATCTCTGCAGACTTTGTCTCTGCATAGCTTGTAGAAGTGATGTCCAGGCCCTGGTGCCCCATATTTGACCACGTCCCCTGGATAGGGAGGCCTGGTGGCACTCAGAGGAAGGATAGCAGGCTACCAAGAAGAGACTTGATACCCTATGAGCATGTACAGGGGGAGGAGGTCCCCCTCAGTCACAGTCATAGGGGAGGGGAGTAGGTGGAAAGTGGGAGGGAGGAAGGAATGGGAGAATACAAGGGAAGGGATAACTATTGAGATGTAACACAAATGAATTAATTTTAAAAAGTTAAAAAATATTAAAAATAAAGATATTTTTTTAAAAAGGAGAAGAAGTAATGTCTGCCTGGTTCCTGAAGTCTCAGCACACAGAATGGTTTTTCTCCAGCCTGGGCTACCCTCCCTAGACAGACAGGGCCCTCCCTGGCCCTGACAGGACTTCATCAGCTTCTCTTAGAGCCTGCTTCTTC
Source organism: Acomys russatus (assembly GCF_903995435.1). Classification (NCBI taxonomy): domain Eukaryota; kingdom Metazoa; phylum Chordata; class Mammalia; order Rodentia; family Muridae; genus Acomys; species Acomys russatus. The sequence continues at coordinate 18,563,372 of NC_067165.1, forward strand.
TCGCACTGAAGGCTCGGCCAAGCAAGCTCCTCTACCACAAGGCTTAAAGCCAGCTCCCTGGGGGCAGGAGGGGACCACCACCCACCTTTTCCATGGCTGCCTCCAAGTACTTTGAATTTCATTAAAGCAATTATTTCAGAGGGAATTAAAAGGGTTTAAAATTAGGCCCTAAACTCTAACAATTAGTGACGCAGCGACCTGCCATCGGCTGAGCCACAATAGACCTGTGTGGATTGGTACGTGAGCACAATGAGCTCTCCAGATTTGCATGTGTTATTACAATAAACGGCTTTTAATAAAATGAATATTCTTAATTACCACTGCATTAATAAGCTGCAAATTAGTCATCATTAAAGGTCCCACAGTGCCTCCCTACCTCCCTGAGAGTCACCAGGGGGACGGTACAGTCCCTTGCTTCTGCACTCTCCAGGCCTCCTGAGACCTCTGGGGTGTGAGTGATTTGGCATTGGGGAGTCTCCCATTAGCTTCAAGCCAGGGGTTTGAATACTGGGTCTGCTCTGGGATCTTTTCTGCTGGCCGAGCCTGGGACAACACCACGCCAGCTCAGATCATTCAAACATCTTGGTTACGTCACCTATTCAAGCCATTCGTTGGTTCCTCTGGCACCGAGGACACGCACTGAAGCCACAATTCCTCTGCTCAACTTCTCAGAGGTGGAAGACAGGTTCTGTTAGCATGTTCTTCCTTCTAGGATGCTGAGGGCTGCCTGAGGGTGGCTTTCTGAAGACTGGATTCCACTCAGGCGTGCAAGTGGACCAGCCATGCTGGCAGGGAGTGAGGAACTCTGGGAGAGGGTCCTCTTAGGAAATAGCGTGGGAATCTGCCGTTGTCTGCACTCTGGGCCTCAGTTTCCCCATATGTACAAAGAGACACTGCTGTAGAGCAGCCCACAGCACTTCTGGGTCAGGGGCCACATAGTGAACGTTTCAGGCTGGCTGGATCACAGGGTTCTGCCACAGCTATTCAACTTGGCAAAACAGGAAGCAATCAAATGTTTCCTGGGTCTGTGGTTAATGAGCCCCGGGTCTTGGCTCCTAATAAAATCCCTGGTAGGGCTGAGGAGATGGCTCAGAAGGTAAAAGCTCTTGGAGAAGCGTAAGGACCTGAGTTCAAATCCCTAAGCCCTCACAGACCCCACGCCTAGTTAGGAGCTAGTAATTCTGTCAGTTGCTAGAAGAAAAGAAGCCAGATTGCTCTGTGGATGTGGTGTCTTGTATGCATGACCCTCAGTTCTGTAGCCCAGCCCTCTGTGAAGAGATGGAGACAGGAGGATTGCTAGGGCTTCGAGGCTACCAGCCTTGCATTGGGCTAAGTAGGAGATCCTGTCTCAGTGGAATAAGATGGACAATGGTAGGGCAGGCCTCAACATCCTTTTCTGGTAATCAATCATAAAAGACACACACGCACATGCACACGCGCGCACACACACAGGCCATTTAGATGGGATTGTAGACTGCTTCATCTTGGGATAAATTTGTAAAAAGGAGACAGAAAGGACATGTTTTCCTTTCTTATCCTATACCACACCCACCAGCACATGTATGCATGCTCACATACATACCCACCAGCACATGTATGCATGCTCATATACACAGCCACGAGAACATGCATGCATGTTCACAAACACACACACTGGCACATGCATGCTCACATACACACACACCAGACCATGCATGCATGCTCACATACACAACAGCACATGTATACATGCTCACATACATACACACCAACACATGTGCACATTCGACATCTTAGTGGACTAAGCGGCCACCAAAGGTATAAGATCTTTTGTTCCTGGGTCCTATGAGAACTGTCCATGCAGGGAAAGTTTTGTAGGTGGGAGTAAATGACCAATGTTGGGGTGATACAGTATTGGAGTCCATAGATGGGTTGGAAATCCCATCCCAAGTGTCTTTCTGAAGGAGGCAGAGGTCTGCCCCACAGGAGGAAAGTCATGTCTGGTACTATAAATATAGCTAAGAACCTCTGGGTTAAACTATCACTGTACTTTGCTAAGTCTGCCTCTTTTTTTTTTTTTTTTTTTTAAATCAATCTGCTTTCTAATACTTGTAGGTTTGGACAATTCCCAGTCCTCATCAAAGGCATTTCTGTGAGTGACTCCAGTAGGAAGGAAGGTGTGTGTATGAGCTTTGTTTGGAGGCTGTAACACAATTTGGTGGCAGCAGTGAACACAGAGACTCGCACCTGATTAAAATGCAGAGACTAAGTGTGTGCCCTCATCAAGAGGGCACCTACACCACACCCCCTCGCTCCAAGGTTCAGGGAACGTGACGGAAGAGGAAGTGAAAAGATTGTAAGAACTAGGGTTTGGGATGGACTGGGGCAAAATGGTGTTTTTCTGGACAAGACAGGACCACTCCACTCATGAGCGGAGGGCTGCTGTGGTTGCCTGCCTAAGACGTGCACGACGTCAAGCCAGGCAACATTCCAGCGTGGATGGGAGAAGACCACACTGCCCCCCATCCCCTAGATAGGAGCCACTAGCAGCTGCTAGGAGAAAGAAAGGCAGTTTGCTTTAGGGGCGTGGCATCTGGAAGGTTGACCATATTCCATGGGATGGGCCCATACACATGCATTAGCAGAACTTAACTGGACTCCATGCCTTCTTGTTTCTCTTTTTTGTTGTTTCTTTTCTTTTCTTTTTTTTTTTTTTTTTTTTTTTTTTTTTTTTTTTTTTTTTGTTTGTTTGCTTGTTTTTGTTTTTTAAGAATGTGACGACAGAGGGGGAAACTAGGATCTGGGATGAGCTGGGGGAGGGGGGAGAGGATGGAGGGAAAATATGACCCAAGTACATCGAACGCCTGTATGAATTTCTCAAATAATAACTTTTTAAAAAAAGAAACAGAGAAAATTTACATAGAAGAAGAGTTGGGAGCTATGAAGCCACAAACACCCAATATGCAGTCAGCCACCAGGAAAAGAAAGGCACAAATCCCAAACCTTAATCCAGTTCCACACAGATGTGAGCTAATTCCTGGGATTTAGAACTGTAAAATAAACCGGGGCATAGTGGCGCGCACCTTTAATCCCAGCACTCAGGAGGCAGAGGCAGGAGGATTGCTGTGAGTTCGAGGACAGCCTGGCCTGCAAAGTGAGTTCAGGACAGCCAAGGCTACACAGAGAAATCCTGTCTTGAAAAGCAAATAAAAACAAACAAAAATAACTGTAAGATAACAAGCACTGCTGTTTTAAGCCACCAAGTTGTGTGGCTTTGTTACAGCCTCCAACCAGAACTCATACACACGGCTTCCTTCCTATTGGAGTCATTGATGCGTCTCCCTCACTATCAGCCACAAATAGACAATAGCACTAAGAACCCTTTACCTGCATCTCTGCTTCCTGTGTATTTTGATACGGATACTTAGAGGCACGCAGAGCCCGGGGGAGCCGGGGCAGCAGAGAACTGGATTCTCAGAAACAAAGAATGTGTTGCCTTGTTTTGTCTCATAGTTTCAGATCTACACTGCAGTCCAAGCTGAAGGCTGAATCAGACACAAAGACTTCCGGGAAATGGGAATTCCGAGAGGGCTAGGGTCAAACTATATTCTGGGAAAACAGTCCCTAGGAAATTAAAATGATACTGCTCAGGCACGGTTTGAATCCAGTTGGTGAGGGTTTATGTTATGTCCTCTGTCTGGATGTCCTTCAGATGGCAGACCCCCCCCCCCCATCTGAAGGAGGCTTCTGGCGGGACACCAGTAGATCCTCTGAGAGTTTAACTCAGGCCGTCGCCAGGGCCTCTATGAACACTTCAAGTAACTGGTTCAAGCCATATGCAAAAGCCTGGGCAGCCTCTCAGAGTGGCTAGTTCAAAATGTCTTCCACCACACCACACCCGGAGGGCTCAGGCAGCTGCTGGTGTCCCAACCGCTTTGCCGGACGTGAGTGAAAAGGGGCAGTCCTAGGTGGGAGCTCACGCTGTTCCAGAGCGCTACCTTGTAATCAGAGGCACGACTGTGCCAGTGAGGGATCCACCAATGTAGACTGTCGTTTATTGCAGAACCCAAATGAGTTCTTTAACCCAGGGCCCTCTGAGGACCACTGTATTGATTGAGAGTGATGAACAACCCACGCTAAGAAAGGCTGATGTAAACAATTTATTAGACCTTTAATCCAGGCACATTTATTTCCAGCAATCCCAAGTGACATGGGAGTATGGTGTTCTGCAGTTAGAGGGCTTGACTACTTGTTTTCAAAGCTTATTATAAAGCAAATTATAGCCAAGACAATGACGTGTTTGCATAGGATACACAGAGAAGTCAATGGAGCAGAAGAGAGCCAAGAAAATAGATCTATACAAAATGTGTTCAGTAGGGACTGAAGAGACAACTTAGTGGTTAAGAGCGCTTGCTGGTATTCAGAGAAGCCAGATTTAAGTCTCAGCACCCATGTGGGGTGACTTTAAAAACCTCCTGTAACTCCAGTTGTAAGGGATCTGATGCCCTCTTCTGGCCTCCACAGGGACTGCACTCACTTGCACATACCCACATAAAGACTTATTTTATTTTATTGGTTTTTCAAGACAGGGGTTCTCTGTATAGCCTTGACTGTCCTGGACTCGCTTTGTAGACCGTACTGGCCTCAAACTCACAGAGATAAAGACTTTTTACATTTACATTTAAATTTAAAAATATGTGCAGTTGATTTTTGACAAAACCACTAAGACGGTTAAGTGGAGCAAAGAATGGTCCTTTTCAACAAACAGCAGTGGGATGACCAGTTCGCCTGCGCCTTTCCTTCATACCATAGAGAATATAGCTGAGGACTCAGAGAAAAAAACAGATTTAAAACTATAAGCCATAAAGAGAGTGTAACTGTCTAAAGAATTTCTACCCAGAATATAAAAAGAACACCTGCAACTGAATAAGATTAACTGCAAAGAGGCAAAGCATTTGATAAAGTACTTCACAAATGTGTATGTGTGTGTGTGTGTATGTGTATGTGTGTGTGTGTGTGTGTGTGTGTGTGTGTGTGTGTGTGTGTATGTGTGTGTGTGTGTGTGTGTGTGTGTGTGTGTGTGCTACACACATGTTACGATGAAGTGCATCAAAGGTCACTCAGCATCATTAGTCACCAAGGAGATGCAAATTAAACCCCAACTAAAGGCATGGTGCTACACATCAGCAATGCCAGGGTTTGGGAAACTGAGGCAGGAGGATCTCAGTGTTAAGTACAGTCAAGTTCAAGGTGAGACCTAGACTCAAAGACTCAAAAGACAACAAAACAAAACAAAAAAAACAAGTAGGTAAGTGGACAAATTGAGATACAATAGACACAGCAGGGAAAACTGAAATAAACAAACATGAAATAGACAAGTTAGACTCACAAAAATACTGTAAATGCATGTGTGCTATGTACCAGACATGATGATCATCGTCTGTGATGTTGGAATCCACATAAGCAATTGGCTGAGAAAAACGTTTGGAAATGAAGTTTATCTGGGTAAAGGCGTGAAGGAACTTTCTGAAGAGATGGAAATGTACTACATTTTGATAGGGTCAGCGTGTGCTTGCCAAAATTCAGGTTGGTTCTTATTCTCATACGTGATCCATTGCCTTAATACTGTAAAGAAATTTATTTTAATATATGAATACTGTGGGGTTCTAATAATTTTCAAATCTTCCCCCAAAGAAACAGGTAGGGGAAAACAATACATGCCTCAGACAAACACGTAAAGACCAATTCACTCCCAGATGTTCATCTTCTCCTGCTGTGTCCTCAGCCCTGCTCACCTGCTGGACTGTGCTGGAACGCCACCCCTACCCACCTTGCCACCGCCATGCTAATTCTGAAACCTTCAGGGTCTGTTTAGGGTAGATACTGAGGTTTTAGGGGAACTTAGAGCCGCAGTCGGCTTTGAGCGCAGAATCAGCTGGCCAGGGCGTTCTAGCTCAGATGGACAGAGATGGAAAGACCAGGCCTGGCTCCTCTAAGGCTGACTGAAGGTCCCAAGCTAGTGGTGAAGTCAGGCTCACTACTCCGGTCTAAGGCCGTCTGGACAGTAGGAACCTGCTGAGGAAGCAGACCGTCCCCTGAGGTTAACGGCATGAAGGAGAGAGGACATTGGCATGCTGAGGACCACTGATCCAAATGATAGAAGCTCCAGAAGGCTGGGCCACCAACTCTTCTTTCCAATTCCCATCAGTGAGGTTGTGGGATGGGGAATTACATGTCTAGATTAAGGAGGCCCTGTCACCCGTGAACCATGAGCAGCTGGAGGGCGCGAGGCCCTCTTTTCAGAGTTTGCATCTTCGATATAAGCATCCTCCTCCTCCTCCTCTAGGGCCCTGGTCCTGCCTCCCATCTCTCTAGTCCACCTCAAACTCCTCCTGGCTGCCATGTCCTCTCTCTTTCCTCTTCTGCCTTGCAGCCTAGACGCCCTTGTCCTGTAGCTCTCAGCTGTCTGTGACAGCAGAGGAGAGAATCACTGGTCCATGCTGTCACCCTCAGAATCTGAAGGCGGCGCCTTCATCTTCCAGGGCCCTTAACTCAGATGAACTTGGGATCCTTGGCTTTGTTGGGGAAAAGGATTTCAGAGCCAGCCTGCATGAAGCAGAGGTGAGGTTTCATTAAAAGGGGTTTTAATATAGTTCCTAAGGGGGGCAGGGGGTTGTAGGGGAAAGAGAGATGCTCAGGTGAAAAAAAAAAAAAAGACACACCCTGTGGTGTGTGCAAGGGTGCAGGCTTCTCAAAGAATCACCCAGCCCTTCACTGGCATCACAATGGGCACCTATGCCATTTTAGTGAATTTTAAAGTTACTGTTTTCAGAGAGCTTCAAGGAATCTAAATGAGATTGCAGGCTGATTCCTGAGGGGCGCCTGGCAGGACTGCAGTCAATGCGATCGCAGGAACGCAAGAAGGTAGGATGTCTTTACAGCAAACCAGGCTAGCTGTTTGTTTGTTTGTTTGTTTGTTTGTTTGTTTGAGATCCCCAGAAAGCCTCTGGGAAAAGGAACTGGGCCCCACCCTAGGTCATGTACTCTTAGACCTTATGCCAGATTTGTGGTTAGTTTAACACTTAAAGAAAAATCTGTGGCCAAGAGGTAGTGGTGCACGTCTTTAATCCCAGCACTTGGGAGGCAGAGGCAGGCGGATTGTTGTGAGTTTGAGGCTAGCCTGGCCTACAAAGCGACTCCAGGATAGTCAAGGCTACACAGAGAAACCCTGCCTTGAAAACCCAAAAAAAGAAAGAAAGAAAGAAAGAAAGAAAAAGAAAAGAAAAATCTGTTAGTTTATCATTTAAAGAAATAGATACGTGTATATATATATATACTTTTGATGTCAGCAATCCTCTCCATGAGTGTTGGCTGTGCTGGGATCCTATCCCCAGCTGGCTAGAGGTCTCTGCCTCTGCCATACTCCAGGATTGGGCTCCCGTCTATCCTCATGACCCTATCATTTTCCTGGATCTTCCTGTCCTGCCTCACTTTATCAGTCGCGTTTGTGTCACTCCCCCCGCTACCCTCTCTGGTGCTGCAGCCAGGTCCTCTAGTTCTCCTTTCTCAAGGCTGGGCTGGGAGCTGCCTAGGATTTGCTGGAACCGTGGAAGCATCCTGCAGAAGCGTGCCCACAGCTCATCAGCACGCAGCTGCCTACTTCTCTTGTACTACGGCCATGCCCCGGGCCCTGAGAGGTCTTCAGAAACCAAGCAAGTCTTCCCTTCCAGCCTCTGTTCCATCCTTTGGGTAGAAGGGTTGGGGAGGGAGGCGCTAAAGCACATTAGGTTGTGGCTTAATACCAGCTCCCCTAAAGCAGAGCCAAATCTAAAGTGAATATTGATGACTTTACAAAGCCCAGTGTTTGATATGCACTGAAAAGCCATCGTGTATTCCCTAAATAGTTCGTTTTGTTTTCGAAAAGTTCTAAAAAACTCGCTGTATTGAAATGCATGTTGTTGCATCGATTTTTCTAAAATACACCTTGTTATCTTTTCTTTGGTAATTGGTGACTGGTAATGACTTTGGCAATTTAACATGTTCTTGCAGACACTTTTCCATTCCCCTTGATAACCGAAGTCAGGAGCGAGGGCCTGTCTGTCAATCTCTGACGCCTGTCAGCTTGCGTGATTGACGGCTTTTGGTCCCACAATAGAGACCGTTTTTGCAGCCCCCATTCTGTTTTTTTTTTTTCCCCTCCTTTAATACTTGTGGGGGATGGTGTTTGCTTTATAATCTGCGTTTTTAAAAAATCCAACTTGGAATGAGGCCAGCTCCGGAGAAATTATCACAATGTCTTGTTAGCTTTACATCAGGGAAATTCCCCAGAGAGTTCCTTAAGCTATGATTCCACCTTCTGAAATTACCTCTGCTCAAAAAAAAAAAAAAAAAAATCTAAGCTTCAGCCTTCATCCTGATCCCTTCAAATTCTACGAGAAAGGCTGAGGGGCCTGCCCAGCCCTGCTCTAATAGAGGGCAGGACCAAAGGGACGGTGTGCATCTGCAGTGGCGCCCAGGCTTTCCCCTCCTGGGTCCTCAATGTGTAAGCCCGCACATAATGAATGTGGTCTGTAAGCTGGCGATCAGCCGAAGGCCAATGCGATGGCTTTGCTGGGCAATTACATCCCGCAGAATCATAACGGGCAGGGACATCTCCCATCTAGATGAGCATCAGCCGCCTCCCCTGGGCTCCACCCGGGTCACATGATTGGAAAAAAAATGTTCTTGATACACAAGGAGACAACAAACTTCGCAAGAGACAAGGGCTTAAGTGGTAATGTGTTTCCTTGTGGCTGGGAAGAGTTTGAGGTTCACAGTTCTACTTTAGAATCTGGTTAAATTGGAACACTCTCAGGGCAGTGGTTCTCAGTACCTTCCTAACGCTGCAAACCTTTAGGGCACTTCCTCATGCTGTCCCCATGCCCAGCCATAAGATTATTTTCATTGCTACTTTATAACTACAATTTTGCTACTGTTGTGAAGTTGCAATGTCAGTGTCTGATAGGCAGAATATCGGATATGTGACCCCCCCCCATGAAAAGGTCACTCCACCCAAAGGGGTCTCGACCCACAGGTTGAGAACCACTCCCCTTCCCCCCCCCACCCCACCCCCGTGGAAGAAAGTCCTTCCATGCACAAACCCTTCCTGAGGGTTCAGTGAATGCCCTGGTCTGTGCCTCAAAGGCTGAAGTCTCATGCTTCTGTAGTGTTGGGTGCAGTGAAGGTGACTCTGGGTGCAGTATTCAAGGCCCACTCTGGGGGCAAGAACCAGGCACCCTTGATGGGAGCTGCCTACAGGGAATATGGCTAGAGGAGGAGGCTTCCAGTCAGGTCTAAGCCTGGGACTGTTCTCAGCCCGGTTCCTAGGCAGTAGAGACTCTAGGCAGGTGACAGAAGGCTTGCCAGGCCCAAGGCCACAGGGAATAATGACTGGAAATTTCATCAAGCTGAAAAGCAACCAGTATCAATGGACCCAAGGAGAGAGGCTTGGTGGGTCCATGGTAGCCAGTGTCTGAGTCTATTATAAAGACAACTCCAAGCCCCTTTGTCTATGCTTTTGGCACATTTGGGGAGTTGAAGTCATTCTTAAAGGGACAACAATGTCACTGTTTAAAAAAAAAAAAAGAAAAGAAAAGAAAAAACAACAACAACAACAACAAGGAAGGAAGGAAGAAAAGGAAAGAAAAGAAAAAGGTTCAAAATTTAGTCTTATTTTATTTCTGCTCACTACCCCCAAAATACTGTACACATTGCTGTTCTTGGTTTTAAAACCCGGAAGGCTTTTTAACAGAAGCCGTTTTCCTCTTCACTGATCTAGTTATAGTTGCAGTTCATGGGGTAGGCACCCCTCTGTAGATTTACATGTCACCGCAGTTCATTTTCATCAGTCGGGGATAGCGATGGGTCCACACCCAACTCCTCCATACTTGTAGCTATGTTACTTTACACTATACAGACTTTGCAACTTGATTAAGTGGAGAACCCTAAGAGGGATGGGGGTCCGGATTGTGTGGCTGCCTCTATTGTGGTCAGGGTGGGGGTAAGGGAAAGAAAGGAGGCCAGGGCCAGAGAAGAAATAAGCCAGCGGGGGTGGGGGGGTGGGGGGGGAGCTGAACCAATGTAGCCAGAACAGTGAATGCTGGGAGCTGCAAAGAAAATGGAAAGACGGCCTCTTCCCAGAGAGACACCTTGGTCTCAGCCTCTGTGGACCCACCTAGGACATCGGGACTAAATGCAGGTGTGTTCAGTCGCTACAGTGGTGGCTTTAGGTACAGCTACGTTAGGGAGTGAATACAGCGTGGCTTTCCAGCCTTTGTTACAGACATAGGAACTCACTGAATATATGCGACTTTGCCCAGAGTTTTGACACTTGCAAGTCTGCATTCAGCAAAAGTCTGTCTGGTTCTAGGAGGCCAGAGCCTTAACCATCAACCACAGGCCTCAGTGGGCCCCAGAAAGGCCATCAGATGCCCACCCTGCTTCTCTCCTTACCAGCACCCCTGGGCACTTTCTGCCCAGAACACCCTGACCTTCCTCTCCTTATGCCAAGGACATCCAGGGATGGGCTCCTCACCTGCCCAGAAGAGCATTCACTTTTCCTCAGAAAGAATGAGACAAACCTCAATCAGCCAAGCTATTAAAAAAAAAACAAAGTAAAGTCTTCCTAGTGAGCTGACCCAGGTCTTACAATTTGGAGAGATGGAGCAGTCGGTAAACTGCTTGTTGTGCAAGCAAGAGGGCCTGGGTTCAAATCCCCAGCATCTGTGTAAAGGCCCAACACAGAGTTCTGGGGAGCCTGAACCAGGAGGAAGCCTGGAGCGCATCAGCCATACAATCTAGCCAATAGGTAGGCTGTAACTTGGATGAGAGACCCTGCACACAGAAAGTACAGGAGCCCACAATAGATAGATGGCACTTTCGCCAAGTCAGATTTCCTGGGGAAATTATAACATGTTTGATACTTTCTGAAGTTTTTGGAAACCAAGGTGACCTGGAGGTAAGGGCTTGGGGATGTTCATCTTCCTGGGGAGCCTCAGATGTGAACAGAAATTCCTGGGGTGTGATTGTGAGCAATAATTCCTGGGGTCGGTGTGTGGGTGTGTGTCTGTGTCTGTGCCTGAGTCGTGCGTGAGTGCATGTGCGTGTGTCTGTGTGTGAGTGTGTGTGCAAGCATGTGGATGTCTGTGTCTCTGTGTGTGTGTGCAAGCATGTGTATGTCTGTACCTGTGTGTGTGTGTGTGCGTGAGTGTGTGTGCATGTGTCTGTATCTGTGTGTGTGTTTGTACATGATTGTGTGTGTGTCTGTGTGTGCATGTGTATGTGCATGCGTGTGTGTGCGTGTGTATGTGCATGTGTGTGTGTGCGTTTGTGTGTGTGTGTGTGTGCACATTCCCGTGGAGGGACACGGAGCTTGAGGTCTGCAACAGTCAGAGTGATAAACCCAAGGACCCCAGCACACCAACCTTGAAAATATCCTTCCAAGCTCCCAGAGCTGCCTTTAAGTAACTGCACAAGACACTGAGCTGCAAGCACCCAGGGGTCTGTCACAGAGGAAGAGCGCCATGGGCAGAGGAGAGGGCAGCAGTCCCAGAGAGCAATACCAGGAAGCTCTCAAAGGAGCATGGCGCAGCGTAGCTGGGTGTGATAAATAGGAGTGAGAAAACTTCAGAGTGGTAAGAGGGAGGCAGATCGTGAGCCTTCTAGCCAAGTGAGTGGATGCCCCGGTTGCCTGGTCTAGCTGAATTAGTTAGATGGTTTTTTCTGTTGTTCTTGGTTTTGTTTGTTTGTTTTTATTTGGCTCAGTTCCTGTGACAGAGAAGGAAAACAATATAAGGAAAGAATGAGTTGTTGCAGCCCATGTCGCCATTCCCTTGACCTGCTGCTGTAGCCTGGAGGCCATGTGAACATGCATCACGCTTGTAGCAGTGTGGGCAGGGGGGACCGATCATCACATGGTGTCCAAGAAGCAGAAAGAATGGACCTGAGAAGGGATGAAGCACTTCTTCTCAGGGATGTCCCCCCCAGTGACATACATCCTCCAACCAGGCTCCACCTTCTAATGACACCGCCATAGCATGAGGCCACCAAAGTATTCCTCTACTGATGAAGGCAGAACCCCGAGGATCCACCAGCTGGGGGCCAAGCGGTCAGTGCACGAGGGGAACACATTATGTATAAAGTGTGCCAGCATTATCGGTTCAGGCTTAGGATCCCCTCGGCCTGTAGCTACAGTGACGAGCTCAGAGATCTCGAGTTATCTTTCTGTCCAGTCTCTCAGCTGACTCCTATGTTCCTCGCTCTCCCCTTCCACACTCCAGCCCAGACTGAAGAGACGCCTCCTTGCTTCATGCGTGTCCCTGTGCCAACGTTACTGTTCATTTGCTTTCACGCTTAGCCACTTTGGAGACAGCCAGGCCTAATCTTTCCACGGCCCCAGACACATCACCATGCCTGCACCCTAAAATGGATTATATGAACAACTGCCCGGAGCCCTGGGTTCACGTTCAGAACACATCAAGAGTGGCCTATGAGATTTGAGGCAGCTTGCTTTCCTTCCTTATATCAAAAAACATGGTTTTTAGGCAGAAAGTTAACACATGTACTTTACAGGGTGTCACAAAAAGAAAAGAAGACTGTACCGATCAAGAGTCTGTTTCAGGGACAGAAGACATGGCTCAGCGGTTGACAGTGCTGGCTGTTCTCACAAAGGACCAGGATTCAGTTCCCAGCCTCATTGGGGACCATTGCAGATGAATGGCGGAAACTGATTGGATTATCCTGGACCAAGCGTAAGACATGCTGTGGTTGGTCAGCTTGGTTAGGTGCCTTGTCTGGGTCTGGAGACATTATGGTGGCCCTACAAGACCACGGTGGAGCAAGAAGAGAGAGTTCAAAGAACTCAAAAGGAGGTGCTGTCAGACATGAGGGTACCAACAGCTTATGTAGGTCAAGTTCAGAGGTCATTGAAAAGGCACAGAGGTTCAAAGTCAGGGATAATCATTTTGGCCTTGTTCTCTGTAGTAACAGGGGGATGGACCACGGTGCTCTACAGCGAGGGACTAGTTAATGACAGAACACACTCCATGAGCCAAGGCAAACCCTAGACCTTGAGAGTCTCTCTCTCTCTCTCTCTCTCTCTCTCTCTCTCTCTCTCTCTCTGCTCTCACTCTGTGACCCTGGCTCTGTTCCGGAACTCAGAATGTAGAGCAGGCTGCCCTCAAACTCTCAGCCACCCTCCTGCCTCTGCCTCCCAAGTGCTGGGATTAAAGCCAGACAAGCACGGGGGCCACCACGCCCAAGTTGGAGCAGTGGCTCTGAATGCTCAGCCGTGAAAATGCACCCATGAGTTTGCAAGCTGAGGGGGTTGGGGGAGCTGGTTAACTGAACAACGTGTATTAACACAATCCTGCTTATGTGGAGAGAGGTGGTAAATCCTTTCTTTAAAACTACAGCAAGCCTGCCTTTTGTAAGACAGCACTCAGGGGGGCTGTACTTTCTGGAAGGCATTCTTAGGAGGGAGGGATCCTGTCAAAAGAGTTCAGGAGGGCACAGCCCAAAGAAAGCAGAGCTGAGTGGGAGGATGCCGGCAGAGACTTTTAGCAGCTGCTGGGAGTGAGATTTGGGGGAGAACAGACGTGTCTCTCCAGACACAGCAAGAAGCCCTGCACCACCTATTTAAGGAAACCAACAATAAAGACTTAACATTTTTCTTACGGCTCCCAGAGTCCCACTCGGGTTATTTTGAATGACTGTGGAGCAGAAAACCCGCCTTGGAGGCTTCTCTGATATATTGGGGTCACATCCATATTGTGTGTGTGGGTTAAAAACAAAAGTGAAATCTGTCAACAGCCGTTATCTCTGAAGGAGGAAGTGTCAAGGGTCAAGGGTCAAGGGCCATTAACTTTCTCTGTGTTATTTTTTACTTAATCATACGTTATTAGAGTAAACAATACAGAGATAAGTAGAGGACAAGGAAAATCTACTGAAAATCAGACAAAGTGCACAGTAAGTAAATACATGTTGGCTGCCAACAGAGTCGGTAAACAGTAATTAAGTGACAAATTAAATAAAACTAGTAACAATGACTCGAATAATGAAAATCCAACACATATGGGAGACCTCCTACCTCTGCCCCAGCCCTGAAGTCCTGCTGGAGAGCAAGAAGGAGCCTTACGTTGGAAAGCTTAGGTCCCAGGCTGTGGTTGCTTCTAGAAAGGACTGCTGGGAGAGGAGCCACAGAATTGGGGATGGGGGGGGGGGTGTCTGAACCAAGATGTGCTGCCTCCATGGGCCCTAGCTACTGCATTCTCTCTCACACACTCCCCCCTCCCCTGTCCTCCGTCCTCCACTCCCTCCATTTGTTGGTACACACAAGAGTCACTTCCACTTAAGGGGCAGGCATCTGTGATGGGAGCGGAACCCAGGAGAAGCCTCTCTTTCCTCAGCTCCAAATTCAGAGAGAGGGAGAATCGCACAAAGACCCCAGATCCGTGGGACAAAGAAGGTGCCACCCATAGAGTGGTCCCTGAGCAAAGTGGAGGGTAGCACCTTTCACTAGTCAGAGTGACCTGCCAAAGGAGAATCCACGGGTGAGGGGACATGCGTGCCACTGCACAAGCAGAGGGCAGAGGGCAGCTTCAGGGGTCAGACCTTCCCTTCTGGCCTTGCTTATGAGGCAAAGTCTCCTGTCCTGCCATTTCACTGTGGGAGTGGTGGGACTACCAACCCCAACCCTGTCTGGAAGGGCAAAAGAAAGCTTTCCCTCCCACATCCAACAGAACCCCCCTCCCCCCACCCCCATCTCCCCCACCCCACCCCGCCACACCCCCGGTCCCAGAAATCTTTCCTTCTCTTTCTTTCCCCCTCGCTATAACAAAATGCCGAATGGAACCAGCTAATGGATTAAGGCAGTATTTGGCATTGTGGGTCCAGGGGTCCCCGCCCACGATTGCTTGGCTCCATGCGTCTGGCCAGAACATGACAGCAGCGAGGGTGTATGGTAGAGTGCCATTCGTGGCCAGTGCAGGGAAGTGAGTGACAGGCAGAGACCAGGGACCTGAGCCTGTGAGAGCTGTTTCACGTTCAAAGCATAACATTTATGTAACCTCCCAAGCTTCTTCAGCTTTCAGCTGTATTTTGAATCTCATCTCCACTTCAGGCACTGAAGTGTGGCTGCCTGCCAGCCTAGATCTACAATCCCCAATTCCAGGCCTTTCTATAGCTCTTCACTGTACAGATCTACCCCAGTTTTTCTAGACCAACCTCCCCACACTCATCCCCCAGCACAGCAAACAAAGACCTTCCGTGCAGCCCACTCTTCCTAGCAGTTAACCAGAGGCTAAACGGTATTTTCCTCCTGCACAATTTATAACTTGTCACAACGATTTAAAGTAAAGACCGAGCACGGTGGTACATGACCCCAACAGCGGCATTTAGGAGGGAAGAGGACCAAGAGTTCCGACCACACACAACAATCCTAAGATGTAAGCGCAATGCTTCAAAGGCAGAAAGAGACAAATATTCTCAAGGAGGAGATGCACTAAGATTGGAAGTGACAGCGGGCGTGGTGGCGCACGCCTTTAATGCCCGCACTAGGGAGGCAGAGGCAGGCTGATCACTGTGAGTTTGAGGCCAGCCTGTTCTACAAAGTGATGGCGGGGGGGGGGGGGGGGGGGGGGGGGGGGGAGCGGGCAGATTGAAAATGACATCACTAATCCTTGAAAAGTGAATAGGCTTTGCAAAGGCAGTAGACAGGAAAGTCTGGCAGTTGCAAATGGCACATGGGGGAAGAAAGACCCTCAGGAGCTGAAGCCAGGGTTGAGGAAGATGGATCAGTAGGTAAAATGTCTGCCATGAAAGCGGGGGATATCCAGTATCCACATAAAAGCCAGGTTCAGACTGTGTGTGTGTGTGTGTGTGTGTGTGTATCCAGAATTGGGGGTAGACATATGTAGAAAGATCTCTAGAGCTCCAGGTTCAGTGTGTGTGTGTGTGTGTGTGTGTGTGTGTGTGTGTGTGTGTGTCCAGAATTGGGGGTAGACATATGTAGAAAGATCTCTAGAGCTCCAGGTTCAGTGAGAGACCCTGTTTTTAAAACTGATGTGGAGAATGAAGAAGATGGTCAGTTCAGACTTCTGGCTTTCACACTCATGCACACACATACACACACACACACACACACACACACACACGCATGAGTATCTTATACACTTGTAACATACACACGCACGAGCATCTTATACACTTGTAAGTAACACACACATACACACATACACACATGGGTTGTGGCTGCGATCTCAAAGGACACAGGGGACAATGGCATTTGGAGACTGGCTTGCCCATTGGCACCATGGTGAAATGCAGCCTGTTTTTGAGTGCCGGGTACATCTTTAAATTCATACATGAAATATCAAAGCACAAGGGCCTGTAACCAAAGGAAACACCCACTAATCATAGTTTTCGCCAGGAACACCCTAACTGACATTTTAATTAACAAGCTGTTCTCCCCCCCTCTCCTTTTTTAATATAAGGACTTCTTGTTGCTTTAAATCTAAAATTAATTAAGTGAGAGTTCTCCTCCAGAGGGGAGTATATGGCTCGCACTAAATGGACTGGAGTGATAAGGTGAGATATACAGCTGGGAGTGAGAGGAGTGGGCGCTGAAAAATCCCACACCTCTGCAGGCACAGTCAGCCCATCCCTTCACCCGAGACCTGGCGATACTGAGCTATTTTCAAGATATCCTCCATTAGAATTGACAGCCCAGCTCAGACTTGGGATTACAGAAGCTTAAAATGGTTCTACGAGGTCCCTGCAAGTTCCAAGCCCTGCCTCTCTCCTTCTGACTCCAATCTCACCACACTCCTTCTTGTTCCTAAGCCCGAGTCACGCTGCCCTGCTTGCTGCTTCTGAATGTGACAGACTCGTTCCCAGCCACCCGCACACAGGTCTCAGGTGCCACTCACCTCTCCTGATGTCGTTTCATCTAATGTACTCTCTTCACCATTACCCTCAGTCACCCCCTTCAGGGCACACATCACTCACTAACTGAAACCCCCTGACACTTATGTGCTGACTCTGTCTCCCTCTGTCACAGCAACGACCTCAGCAAGGCATGGGCTTGGCTTAGCTTCTGATGCAGCCCCACACCTAGGACGTGGCTGGTGCTCAGTAGCCATTGGTTGAATAGGTGCAAGCTCTTCCTCTCGCTTCCTCCTTCCAACATCTGCCTGGCTGACTCCGGGACAGCTTCTGCATTGACCACCATTTCTCAACCTTTCTAGGCTCATCTTTGATCTCTCCTTTATAGGCGTTCATCATCGCTGAAATTAAGCCACTGTGAGAGAGGGTTCATTTAATGTCCTGGGACATGAGCCCTGTGAAGGCAGCCCACATCCCATAATTAGTAATTGTTTTTCTCATTTTATTTTGACCTTCATCACAATGCGGGCCGATGTGAGCAAGGCTAAGAGAAGGACAGCTTTCCAAGATAGCCTCAGACACAGCCACGCTCCTCCTGTGAGGTGTGAGGGTGTCTCAGGACAGCAAGGTGCTACAGCAGGATCTTGAATGCACCTCAAAGGCCCACTTGTTAACGGCTTTGTCCCCTGGCTACCATGGTGGTATGCTGGGAGACAGTAGGACTTATGGAAGAACTTATGTCACTGGGGTGAGATTCCAAAGGGAGTTTGGGGGACCCTGGCTTCTTCTTCCCCTCTCCTTTTGCTTCCTTGGCGATGACTTAAGCAATTTAGCTCTGCCACGTATTCCCGTCATGATGTGCTGTCTGGCCGTAGGCCTAAAGGACTGGAGATGATGTATCATGACCCGGGACCCTCAAAACTGTGAGCTGAAATGAACCATTTCTCTGTCGATATGCTCAGGTGTTTGCTATGGTAACGCATAGGGGAGTGGCCTTGCGGTCTGGGCTCAGTTTGGCATACAGGAGTTCTTGGCAGGGACATCAGAAAGCAGTACAGCGCTGGTCTCTCCCTGCTGTTGAAATCCTCCCTCCAGGCATTGAGTCAGCGGCATGGGATTCATTATTTTGAATATAACATATTTTATTCATCTATTCTTCTCTTGATGGACATCTTGGGCTGTCTCTCTCTCTCTCTCTCTCTCTCTCTCTCTCTCTCTCTCTCTCTCTCTCTCTCTCTCTTTTGCTATGACAAATAATTCAGTAATTATCTCTTCAATTCCCCTGCATCATCAGATCTTTTCCCTTCTTCCAGATTGTTCTCACCAGCCAACAAATGCATTGCCACTTCTCTCATCTCTGAAAAAGAGTGTAAAAAGGAAAAAACAATTCAAAGACTCTTTGTCCTTCTACACTATGTTCCAACAACTAGCCTACTTCTCCGCTCTTCTTTGTACCACATTTATCTATTTGGGGGCGGACACACGGTACCACTGCATATGCATGGAGGTCAGAGGGCATCTTTCAGGAACCTGTACTCTCCTTCCACTGTGTGGCCGCCACGGACCCCACGCAGACCAGTCAGGCTCCATGACAGCCACGTCTAGCCGCTGAGCCCCCTGCTCCTCTTGAAAGCAAATCCACCCAGAGCCACCTCGGGTCACACCGCCACAGCATCTCGTTCTTAACTCTCTCTCTCTCTCTCTCTCTCTCTCTGTCTCTCTCTCTCTCTCTCTCTCTCTCTCTCTCTCTCGCTCTCTCTCTCTCTCTCGCTCTCTCTCGCTCTCGCTCTCTCCTGCTTCCATGGGTCCTTGCCCGCCACCGCACCACGACAACACCTACCGAGGTGGCCAGCGACTTCAGCGTGGCCTACTCCAAAAGTCAGCTCGCAGGCCTCGTCCATCATGCCCGCCCACCACTTCGCACCTCGTTGTTTGGTTTACGGGTTCAATCTTTTCCCCGTTTATTAGTTTTACAGCGGGGTTCGTATCCATGTGTGTAACGTATGCCGACCAAATCCACACACAAACACACCCACACACCCACGCGCACTAACACTCGGATACATAACGAACTTTGGTCAAATTCACATACCCCCAACACCACTGCCTCACTAGCCCTCCTCTCCCCGATGCCCTTGCTTTTCTCTGGGATCGTTCTGTCACGGAACATTTGATTGCTTTCTCTTTCTTGATCTCCATCCTAAGAAAGGCCATTTCTTCTCATGTCCTTTTCTGGTTTTTATCTCCCTCCTCTCTGAGCTATAGCAGGTCTCGGGCATTAGTCCCAAGACCCCATCTCTTCACCATCTCACCATCACCCGAGCATCTGTCTGGCCCCACAGCTCTGTGCTGCCCAAACCTTGCCAACTCCAGGTTACTTCCACCTACCCAGACCTCATGGGTCCAGCTGCTGTCTTGGTATCTTCACGTGCATGTCCAGTGGACATATTAAATCTAGCATGCAAACACGCCCTGACCTGGTTACTTTTTCTGGTCAACTTGACACAAACTTGGAGCTATCTGGGGAAAGGGAACCTCGGTTGAAGACCTGCCTCCATCAGACAAGCCAGTGACCATGTCTGTGCGAGGCTGTCTTGACTGATGATTGATGTGGGGGAGCCGAGCCCACCGAGGGTAGCATCATTCCCTAGGCAGGTGAGTTTATAAGAAAGCTGGATAATAATAGGCCAGACAGCGAGCATTCCTTCACAGTTTCTGCTTCAGTTCCTGCCCTGACTTCTCTCAGTGATGGGCTGGGACCAGAAATATAAGTTGAAATAACCCTTTTCCCCCATCTAAGTTGCTTTTTACTGTGGTGTTTACCACAAGAACGAACAAACAAACAAACAAAGAGGATGCACGCCTAATCCTGTGTTTGTGCAGCAATTCTAGTCTCCCTGGTCCTTGGGTCTAAAGCCC
The DNA here is from genome assembly GCF_903995435.1 of Acomys russatus. NCBI lineage: Eukaryota > Metazoa > Chordata > Mammalia > Rodentia > Muridae > Acomys > Acomys russatus. The sequence continues at coordinate 18,583,190 of NC_067165.1, forward strand.
CAGTTCCAGTCTGCACTCCTCTTCCCACTCCGTCCTGTCCCTCAGCAAACCCATCGGCTGTGTCTTTCAGACCTGAACACACTGCTACTGTCCCCTTGGCGGAAGCCCTGCATCTCTCACCTGAAGATCCACAGTAGTCCATCGTCTCCTAGCTGGGTCCCTCCCGAGACTATTTTCTGCACAGTCATGGCCGCTGCAATGCACTTTCTAAAACAACTGAGATCCCACTGCTGCTCCAATCAGCACTCTTAGAGGCTCTCCCTCTGCCTCTAGGTAAAAGGAAAATCTCTGCAGTAGCTGGCTAGACTTTGCATTTATGGAACCCTATCTCCCCCACTGCAACTCTCCTTGCCTTGGGTACTCTGACCTGCTTGCTCTTCCTCAAATTCATCCGGCTCCAGTCACTTCAGGACCTTTGCTTTGACTAAATCCCAGTGTCCCCAAATCATCCTCTCTCTCCTCCCATGCACATGTCCTTCATGCCTTTATTAAGAGGTCTTCCTTGGTAGGGCTGTATTAGTCAACTTAGGCCATGGTAGTAAGGTGCATTCCTCACAGTTCTGGAAGCTCAGAGTCCAAGATCAGGACGCCAGCATAGGCAGGTTCTTTGGGAAGATGCGCATCTGGCTTCCTTCCTACGGCAGAGCAATAACAAGCACAGATTTCTTCAGCCCTTGGCATCAATCCCATCATAGGAGCTTAATCACATGACCTTCTCCACACTTAATTACCTCCCAAAGTCCCACTTCTAACGCCATCACACTAGGGACCAAGGCTTCAACATAAATCAGGGGATTCGGTCTATAGCATTGCCATGCAGAGCACGGCACCCCCTCTTCTGGTGTGCCCTTCTTAGCTAGCTGGTCTCATTCCGCTTTCCTCTGTAGCATTTTCCACTGCCGGACATGAGCTGCATCTGCTGATCGAATGGATATTGCCTGTCTCTCCCCAACTAGAACGTAAGCAGTGAAAGAAAGGTAAGGACACGGACGGCCACATCACACAGAATGTGTGACCTTTCAAAGTTCTTACACGCACTTGCACAGCTGTAGGAAGCAGCTGGTGCGTGAGCTGCTCCTTTGCCCAGATCCTCCTCGTCAACACGCGTCTCGTTCAGCCTAACCGACAGGTGAAGGAGGCAGCCTGCTGTTTAACTGATGTAGCCCTGGTCATGGATGAAGCTGAGCATCTCTTCGCTGCTCCTTAGTGGCTATCCTCCTTTTCCTGCACTCATTCCCATTCCAGTGGGGTTTTCTAGGCCTCAGTGTCTTCTCATGCTCATGTAGTGGTCTTTAAAGCCATTCCTGGGACACGTTTATGTGTTTGTTTGTTTGTTTGTTTGTTTGTTTGTTTGTTTTAGCAGCCCAAGGGCTCGAATCTAGGCACGTAAAGGTGTGCTGGTGATGGTAAGGGATGAAGACTTGCTCTTGTGGAGTTTGCCTGCTGGGAAGGCAAATTTTAAAAAAAAAAAAAAAAAAAAAAAACACAAACAAGGAAACGATATAAATTCAGACCACGCTAGTGCCTCGAGGAAGAGAGACAGGGTGGGAGGGTGTTTGTAAAAAGCCTTTCTGAGAAGGTGGAATTTGAGCTGGCAGCTAAATGTTAAGCTGAAGCCAGCAGTGGGGTGATCTAGGGAAACACACTCAAAAACATAAGCACCAGGAAATTAGGGACCCCCCCAAAACCAGCTTAGCAATTTTGAGGAAAAGGGACAAGCCGGGCCAGCTAGTATGTAAATATCTGAAGAAGAACATTCCAGCCTGAAGGACCAGTGGCTACCCAGGCTCTTTGGCGGTGAGAAAACCAGGCTAGTTGGGGGGACCAAGAGGGATGCTGATACTGAAGGGAAGAGAGAGGAGCACCAGGAGCTGAGAGCCTGGGCAGCACAAGAAGTGGGGATCACAAGGGTCTCCTCTGTGAGAGAACAGAATGCTCACATGGACTTCCTTAGGAGAGGCTGTGTTGTACCTGGACCAGACCAGGACAAAAGCTGCTGCGGGGAAGTGGGCAAGGATGCTGGGTGGGGCACTGGAGATGCCCATGATGCTTAGGCTCTGAAAACCCTTTAAAGACTTGGGGAGCCACCATCCTGGGGCAGCAAGGCGTGCTTTGTGTGCAAGAAGCTAAAGGCAAGGATGAGGCCAGTAGACTAGCTATGTCTGCCTGGGATTAGGTCTAGAGATGGTGACATGGAACAACCAGGTCTGTCAGAAGTCAGGATGGAGGTGCAGGCTTATGATGCCATCCACTGTGGCCATCAAACGGGGTGCTGCCCTGTTCTAAGGCATGGAGGATGAGCACAAGGACATGAGGTTGTTGGGGAAAGTACAGGTCCCACTCCAGGGGGTCAACAGCTTCCCAGTAGGGCCAAGCTGGCTATAGAACCCACTGTGGCCACAGCTTCAGGTGGCCCAAAAGCAGGTGGAAAGCACTTTTTAAAAAAGAATGTAAAATCTCTTATGCAGATTTTTATGCAGATCACAAATTCAAACTGAGGCAGAGGTCAGAGGGAAGCCACGAACCACCAGTTTATAACCTTGCTTCTCATGTCATATTCTTTTGGGATAAGGAAGTTCCTCCTTACATCTAACAAGGTCAAAGGGGAAGCAGATTAGCAGAAGATTTGGAAACTGCCCCCCCTGGAGATGGGAGTTTCATGGCTGAAATGAAACGGCTGAACTCCACGGCTGCCCAAAGCATAGGTGTATCCAAGGTTAGGCTGGCTGAGTGCAGGGAGAAGGGAGTCGTGACTTCTCTGGATTACTATGGCTATAGCTGGGGTGGAGGGGGCCACAGGTAAGGAAGTTTAGCAAATACACAGCAAAGCCACCCTTACCTGTAGGTGACCCAACCCCCTCTGGGGAAAAAAAAAAAAACACTTCAGTTTCTCTAGAAAGAGAAAGAGTAGCATTAAGTAAGGTAAGAGGCAACAGCTTATGAGGCCCAGGACTTTGCCATAATTTCCCAAATGACCCTGGACAGGAAGCCTGCCTGCCAGCCAGCCCTGCCTCCCTGTACCCCATCGGCACTGTGAAGAGATGCCACTAAATGAGCCTTCTATGCACAGCCCGCCTGCAGTTCTCTGCAGCTGGCACAGCCTAGGCGAGGCAGCCTCCCTAGAGATGGCCCATGGGGCCCGCTGGAGAGGCGCACTGAGACACTTGCCTTCCACCCCCACCCCACCCCCCCCCCCGCCACACACTAAGCAATCATTTCTGGAATAACTTCAGATTCAAGCAGCTTTTGTAAACTGCCCCGTTTAAATTAAAACAAATCAATATGCTTTCTAAAATTTAGTCTCAGCTAAACAGCTGTGACAGTTCATAGCAACCTGAACTCACAGTGAACCCACCCTACGTATAAATAAAGCCTTTGATGTCTTCATTAGTTTCTCACATGCCATTTTTTCACAGTCTATCAGGCTAAGTGCTTTGCAACTTATATATATTTTTGCAGGAGGAGTATTTAACCTTCTGATTAGTCACCGCAAGCAGCACAATGACAGAAACCCTGATTTTGCACACAATGAATTTATTGATAGATTTAGCCCATTAGCTGTATTTACCTGTCAGTTCTATGGACACTAATGAGTTGTTTTTCAAGGACTAATGAGAACTGTAATGGCTAATGGATGTTTACAGCTTCACCGCGCCGCACCATGTGATGCCGCGAACACCCGCTCCTGTCCCTCCGAGTCTTTAATTGGCACCATCAGAGGACTCTTTAATTACATTTGAGCAGACAATAAAGATCCTGGCCAAATCAGTGGGAGGAAGCAGCAGGATTCCACAGGAGACCGGACACTCAGATGGGCACCAGCCTGACCCACCGCCAGCCAGTTCTGCGACTTCCCCGGGGGGGACACACTTGAGTGGGAGGAAGAGCTGAAGGATGGCCAAGAAAGACATGTTATCTACCAATCTGCCTGCCAGCTCACCCTCTGGGCTTTGTAGAGCAGGTCGGGTGGGTCACTGTCCAGGCAGTGGGATACAGACTCCAAGTGGGGACCACTCCCAGCTTTTGGAATATGGATCACCTTGGGGCCCTTACTTGGGCTTTGTTAAACTTTTTGATACTCAAGGTCATGTCTTCCTATGGCTTAGGTACAAAAATAGAGCTGTAGTTAATGTCAGTGTCAGCCAGAACTTGGCATTAGCAAGAGAGTTGGCTCCTGATGAAACTTACAAAGAAGGCCCTGAGCTATGCAATACTTTCCCAGCCATTCATGCACCTGCTCATTCACTCTGCATTTACCAAGAATCCACCGGAAACAAAAACACACCACAAATGGTAGAGGCACGATAGTAGGGAAAGACAGCTAAATTTATAGTTTGAAATGAAGTTATACTCTACTATATTGGTTTTTTTTTTTTTTTAAGAAGTGAAAGTACGTGGTTTTTAGCTGCATTAAAAACCCACTGAAGAAATCCTATCTTGAGCCCAAGGCTTCATCCCTCATAGCTCATTAGACACTTTTGATGAGAATCCATATGCCAGGGGCCTGAGGAATACCTCAGGTCCAGTGATTCTTCCCGGGAGGGAGGGCAGAGGTCAGTTCTACTGACCAATCAACCTTTCCTGGGAGGGGCTAGCAGAAAAGAAGGAGGAGCCTATGGATAGTTTGGTCATGGGTGTGGCTGTGAGGGGTGGCAACTCTGAAGAAAACCAAGCTGGTGGGATGGCAGTGGGGAGTGTTACAGAGAGAGAGAGAGAGAGAGAGAGAGAGAGAGAGAGAGAGAGAGAGAGAGAGAGAGAGAGAGAGAGAGAGAGAGGACATCTACTTGTCAACCCAGTGGAATCATGCAAAGATCATAGGGCACGGGACACAGAGGATCTCCATGTGAGTGAGTCCTCTGAGGGGAATTCATGCCACAGTCAGCCTTGACCTTCTTCAGTGCCTTAGCCAGTGCCAGGAGGAAAGCCTGCCCTCTCTTGGTGCTTCCTGTGAGCTGTGAGCACATTCAATGCAGCGAGGATGCCACTAGACAAATGAGAAGAGCAGTTTCCATAGAGAAGTGGGGGCGGGAGCCAGATTGCACAAGGATTAAGGAAGGAGTGGGTGGTGAGGAAGTGGCAGCAGTGACAAGTGACTGATGGAGACGGATAGAGCAGTCACTCAAGGGGGTCAGGAGGACCCGAACACATTTATAAGTTTCTAGAAAGATGTCAGCCAAAAAGGAAAGATGGGAAATGAAAGAAAGGGAGGTGACTGATGGAGTGAGGTCTCAGCGGGATCAGGAGTGGGGTGAGAATAGAATAACAGAGGAGAAGGGCTGGGCCTTGGGGAGAGAGAGAGAGAGAGAGAGAGAGAGAGAGAGAGAGAGAGAGAGAGAGAGAGAGAGAGAGAGAGACTCGGGACTGAAGGGAACTAAGACTTTGGCATTCCTTATTTTATCCTCCAAGAAGACCAAGAGCTAACCCTTGTCTGCAGTGCCTGGAGGAGAGCAGAGGTCAGAGCAGTCACACTTGGGCTGTCAAAGACCGCCATCACGTCACTCAGGACAAAAGGATTTGGGAAGATTCCTGCTGGGGCCTCATGGTAGCCACTCAGCAAACACACTCAGCAGAGCTGTCCGCTCCACCCAAGAAGCAGCAGTCAAGAGGACTTCCCAGAATCCAAGGCGAACAGACAGCTGCTGGTCTAGGGCACAGGGTGCCTTAGGGGTTATAAGACATTGACCTTGGGATTGAAGTTGTCAATCTCGAGCAGAAAGATGGATGGAGGAAAAACAAAGAAGTGAGGTGGGCGATATGGGACTGTTGATGAACACAAGGCTCTTGGGAGGAATGGACCAGGAAGATATGAGAAAGATTGCTGGGATGTCAAGATCAACTCAGCTCAAGGGCTAACAGCACCATCCTGGCCCAGAGTTGAGCTGTCCCCGGCCCCGTTCCTAAAGGCCATCTTCCCCTGAGGGAGCAGATTTTTAGGGGTCTCTGCCTTAATCGTGCCACCTCACCAAGCCTCGTATCCGCTGCTCTTCATTTCATCTTCGCTGAGGACCAAACGTCTCACAGCTGGTTCTCATTTTCCCAAGGCTCAGGCACCTTTGGATAGCGACATCCTTATTACCTCAAGGATATTCGGAACATACTGTGACACTCTGGCTGCCCCACCGACCAGGGGGAAGATCCAAACTCCCCCAAGCCGTGGCAGAGAGCTGGATGGGCAGTTTGGCCCAGAAACAAAAGAAACCACTTTTAGAGGGAAGTGCTCTCAGTCATATCAATGCGCTCAGACTGGCTGACAAGCAAAACTTCTCATCAGGAGGAAAAGAAGGCAGGATGGAGGAAGGGAGGAAGGGGTTGGGCTTTTTTCCCCCCAAGCTGTGTACAGTTCCATTCTGGATACCTTGAGAATGAATGGTCACTCGTTTACATTTCAAACTAATGGTGAGTGGTGGTGTTATCCCTGCCACACAGAGAGAAACCCCAGGCTGTGGGCAGCTGCTCAAGCGGCTGCAGACGTGGCAGCAGAGTCCTGGCTTTCAATCGTGCCTTTCTTCCCTGGCAGGCAGGTATCCCTCCCACAGCATGCACAGCTTCATGGAGATTCTGCCTCCCTCCACCCCACCCTCGCCCCGCCCGGCCATCTTTCAACAAACTGGGGTGTCACTACAACCAAGCCAAGCTCCCCAGTGCTGCGACCTAGTTGCTCTGTTGAAGACTTCCTGAAGAGGCATAGCAGGGCAGGCACACCGCAAAGGGTAAAAATTTAAATCTGAAAAATAAAAATAAAAAAGGACCCAATTTGGAATCCTAAGACACAGTGAAATTCGTTTCTGGCTTTCAGTCCTGCCAGCAATGTGACTTGACAATACCACTTCCTGCTTGTAAGGCTGTGGCATCCCCCTCTGCAAACAATAATTCCCTCCCAGTAGAAATACATATGATTAAGAGCAAGCCGCAGAAGTATTTAACAACCAACTCTGAAAAAATAAGAAAATAGGGCCAGTGAGATGGCTCGGCGGGCAAAGGCTTTTGCTGGCCAAGCCTGGTTACTTGAGTTCTGTCCCAGAAACCAACACAAAGGCGGAGAGAAAGAGGACCAAGTCCACGGGGTCATCCTCTGACTCCCACATGTGCGCAGTGACACACACATCCGTTATACTAATGCTAATAATACTAAGAAAAGTTTAAAGGAAATAAAACTAAAAATAATGCTTAGATCTATACTGCTTGCGGATTTTTTTTTTTTCCCCGCATTGTGAATACTTCCACTTTGGCTGGTGTCAAACCGGAAGCACAAGGTCCCAGTTCTGTGCCACTGGCTTCTGGGATGTGTGGGTAGCACAGCACTGTATAGCATCCTCTCCATTCAGACAAGACAGATGGAAACAGGGTACAGAGATCTGGCTCAAGAGCAGATGTTCTCAATATACGGGATGCGACCCCCTCCTCTGGAGGTGAAATGACTCTTTCCCAGGTGTCGCCTATCAGATGTCATGTATATTAGATATTCACATTATAGTTTACAAATATAGCAAAATTATAGTTATGAAGTAGTAACAAATATTTATGGCTGGGGGTCATCACACCATGAGGAACTGTCCTAAAGGGCTGCAGCACTGGGAAGGTTGAGAACCCCTGCTCCAGAGCATCCGTGGCAAAATGGTTAGAAAGTCATGTGCTGCTTTGGTGTTGATTAGAAACAGTTTATATAATTATAATTTTACATAGGTGACTCTTCAGGAATGGTCATATTTAATGGCTGGTTTACCAAATTCCTAAGATGTAATTAGCACTTCTTACAAGCCACCTCCAACTCGCTGCCTACCATAGTGGATTTGCTGGGCTGAATAGGGTTGGGGTGGGGTGGGATTTGAACCCAGATCTCACTGACTCCAGAGTACAAGGTATCATCAGCTTTCTGCATGTACTGCAAGATGGAGATGTGGCTGAGTAGAGCTGCAGGTCATCCCTGGGCACTATTAGGTGGACTAGGAAGAGCTTCCGATCTGTAAGCACCCCAGTAAAGAAAGCTAGGGGGACTTCCCTCCTGTCTCCAAGTAGGGTTTGGGCTCCATCTCCATAGAAGCCACCTGTCCTGCCTCTGCTCCAACTTGTTAATACCGTCACAAAAGCTATTCCTGAGTTCAAACATCGTATTTTCCCAAGAGCTGGACCACTGATCAAATTCCTCTCTGCTTCCCGGGGCCTCCCTTCCCTCCCCGATTAGAATGGGTGAGGTAGACCAGCCAGCCTTGAACAATTCCCCAACCCAGAGCTGAAGCACACACATATGACTCATACACAGGCCGAGCCAGAGGTTCTGACAGCTCAGGAGGCAGGTGACAGAATCATGGCTGCTGGGGAATCGGAGGAGCTGCTGAAGGGAGTTGGATGGGAAGCAGAGGCCTCATGGGAAGCAACAGGGACATCTTCAAAGTGGAACTGAAAAGGTGACAAGAGAACTTTTATTTTTAATGCACCATAGAGATGCATGCTGGGAGAAAGGAAACCAAGTCTAGATCCCAGTCCACACTGCTGTGTGTAGTAATGGACCCCTTCCCCCTCTAAACACACCCTCATCATCCTCTCAAAAGAGAGGATACTGAATTCTGCGGCCTCTGGCTTCCAATCTGTTTATATCCTCTGTCACACGGCTGAATGCAAGGACGGAGGAGGAGAATGATTATCAGGCAGGTGACTGCCAAGCCAGACGGGGCTAAGAGGAGTAGGCAGTGCTGATGGCACAGAACTTCAGCTTCAAGGGGGTGCAAAGACAGATGAATTAGCATGTACAGGTAGGTGCGCCTGTGTGCGTGCACGGCGGAGGTGTCTGAGAAATCGGGTGTGCATGGTGGTAGGCGTGACCTCCCACCTGCGAACGGCATCCCAGGCCTGGGATGGTCCTGAGGCCTGGACACAGGGTTGTGTACCACCTGGGGATGCTGGCAGAGTGCTGGGCTGATGCTCCTGGTGTTGCCATGGGAGCCCAGGAATAGTGCAGGCTGGGAGAGACTGTTGGGTGCAGCTCCCTCTCGAAGGAGCCTGTGTCACGCCTTTGGCAGAACATCAGGTGGGAGTCTCAAAGCACAATAAGCTATTGTTCTTTGAGGCTTTACGCTAAACCCGTTTCCAAGGTTTTATGAATCATTTTGCTGCTGATCTTAGAGGGAAGAAAATAATAATATACAAGGCACAGTGGAAGAAGCCTTCAGCTCGTTTGCTCTGAGAGGAACATGAACTTAGCGAGAACTCCTTCCACCTCAGGCCCTTCAGAGAGGCCCCTTTGAGGGTGGCACCAACCACCCCAACACTGAGGAAGAAAAGTGAAAAATCCTGAAGGGGGAACATGTGCCTAACCAGGTTTGGGGACTGCTAACCCAAATCAATGACACACAGCTCAAATGAAGGCCACGCAGTTGCTGTGTGACCCAGGCAGTGCTCAGACAAGGCTGTGTCCTTAGATAGGTCCCTCCATGGGATCAGCCCACATGGAGATGAATCTTTGCTTTTAAGGCATAAACTTGGCCTTATTTCCAACGAGGCACATACCCCTCATGGACAGCACCCTCCTCCTGTGTCCCTTGGCCATCTACTTTCCTGTGCACTTGGCCGTCTGTGTGTCTACTGGCTGACAGTCTGAAGTTTCCATCTGAAAGCCAGACCACAGAAGAGCCTCAGAGTCCAGTCACTAAAGGCACTATGGCTGTTACCTCTTAGGTGCACTCCCACTCAGAAGGAAAAAAACCAAAGCACTGAGTCCCCGTCAGGGCGCCTACCCAGCCTGCCCTAAGGCCAGCCTCAGAAACTTGCTGAACCAGCCACTGTTCAGACAGTAGTCCGTGGAGGTGCCCATTCATGGCCTCTGTTGTGTCGCATGGGATGGGAGTAGTCTCTCAGGAGCCCACCTGGCACCTCCATCACAACGACTGTAGACCAAGCTTTGAAATTCCCTAGCTACAGATGTGATCTTTTCAACTCTGATTCCTAAACCCGAAGTGGCCCAGCTCCTGCTTGTGCCTCCCCACCTAAAGTTGATCCCTGCTTCGGTTCCTCTCATGTTCCCTGGAGCCCTAACTTTGAAATACTTCCCAGCTCCCAGTCAACACTTTCCTTGCCTCCCAGGCCTCAGTTCCCCGCCTCCTCCTACTGGCTGCCTCGGATTTACAGATGGTTCCAGCCCGGGTTATTATTTAAACGAGCTGCTTCTGGCTCACATGTTAATTAAAACCCGCTGTCCAAAATCTCCTGGTACAATTTGCAGTGTAATCTGCGGCCTCTAGTGCATCATTGTATCTCTATTAAAAAGGATTCTCTGTAATGATGCGGGGATTTAATTAGTTTCTTTGCCAATGTTGTAAAACACAGTGATAAACGAGCCAACAGGTCCGTGGATCATTATTCTCCTCAAGATGAGCTTATTAGCTGATTATGAATCATTAACAAAGTCTACACGGGATTTTCTTATCTAATTCAACACAATTTTTAACATTCAGTGCTCAACATCTATTCCTTTCAACCAGCAACATTGTGTGGTGATTGCAATCTGTATGTGTGACTCTCTGCTCCGGGCCTAGGTCTTCTCCCTCCTCCTCATTGTCGTCGTCGTCATCGTCGTATTTAATTTTAGATATATGGAGGGAGGACGCAAGATCAGGGGTTGGACACTACGTTGCGGTGAGTGCTGTATTTTAGGAGGGGAAGCAGCTACCGTGAACTGGGACTGGAAGTGTATATTTTTGTGTTTGAGTGTTCATACATATGTGTATTTGTCTATTTTCACATTTGGGACTGTGTGTGTGCACTTTGTGCATATGTGTGTATCAGTAGTGGAGGGACAGTCTGGGGACATATGAGCTCCTATGTACATGGAAGTGTGTACACTATATTCACATGTGTGCGTGACTATAGAACTTAATGCAGTTTGTCTATCCTTCTGCACAGGCATATATGCATATACACACAAATTCATAAATGTGGAGGTATATTCAAAAGGAGATATTTCCAAATAGGCTTTCAGACCAATGTTATCCAACTGCTCCCTGAGATTTCTGAATCTCCCAGAGTTCTCCTACAGGCCCCTCATACCTCCCCGCCCTCATGCCGAGGTCCTCTGACTTTGAATTAGCACACGCACACACCAAGTCCGTGATGTGGTCCAGGCACAAAGCATGGCATGACTGTCCCATACCCACTCTCTTTTACAGAGAAGTAGGGTCCAGAGAGGCCACATGGCTTCCTTGAAGCTGTAACTGGCCAGCGGTGGAGCCACTGCAACATTCCCCCGCCTCGTTCCCGATCTCTTTCTGAAATACAAGCCTATTCTTGGGGTTTGGCTTCCCCTCCCCAAAATCCTGTTCCTCCTTGGGCTGACAGGGGTACTGCTTTCCTACCAATGTCACCTCCAAGCACATACCATCTGGGCTGTAGACTACTACAAGTTGAATGTAGGAAGGGCAGTTTCTACATCCAGGATATAGTCTCCTGGTGCCCTTGGAGTGGGTCCCAGAGGGTCACATCACTCTCTTGTGCCTTTTCATTTTAACAAAAACAACAACAACAACAACAACAACAACAAATCAGTATCATTTGGTGATGAAAAGCAACAGTGCCAACAAGTTCTAGAACTGCTAGGGACAAAGGCCATGAAGAAAAGAAACTGGGCACTATCACCTCAAAAATCGTGTATAAGGAGAATTGTCACAGCTCTGGGGCTCAGAGGCCCAGCCTGCCCAGATCTCACACAGCACAGGCCTGAGACGGACCAAGAAAGCTGGATTTGAAGAGTAACTCCAAATCCCCTTAAATGTGACTGGATTTTGAGATGGGGCCTTTATAGAAGTAACTACATTAGAACGAGGGCACCTTGATGGGCCTGAACCCAACATGGCTGCTGCCCTCATAAGAAGAGGAAATTAAGATTTATTCCAACGAGAGAAGACGATGGGATGGTGGCCATCTACAAGCTAAAGGGACTTTAGAACAAATCTGCCCCCTAACCCCTTGACTTTAATCTCCTGACCTCCAGAACTCTGGGTACATAAGCTCCTTAAGCCACACACGCTACCATAGCCTTTCATAGAACAATCCTCCACCCAACTGTCAGGATTCTGTCTGAGGGAGGGCCATGAGAGTTTGAGTACTGGAGGTCAGTGTCCATGCCTACACAGGTCCCCTGTGGCCATCGGCGAACCATGGGCGGTAAGAAAATCTCTAGATGAGGTACAACGGTTCCAAATGGCTCATCCAGCTGAAGAAGGGGCCAGCCAGAGGAAGGCCAAGAAGAACTTACCTGGGTCAGGAGCACAGTCGATGGTGTGTTAGGAAACCTCTACTCCCAGCAAGAGTGTTAAGTTCTGGACAACAACAGAGAAGCACAGTCTTGGTCACACCAACAGGGTGACAGCAAGAGGGAACTATCTCCTCTCCACACGACTCTCCACATCTCACAGTGTTAAAGTAGAAAACCTACAGACCCTCACTTCATGATCGGGTGTCAAGAAGACATGAGTTCTGTATCAGCTAACTAGCTCTTGCTATGTAACAAAACACCCTACAACTTAGTAGCTTTAAAGAAAAAAAAAAAAAACACCTTTCTTACTGCTCACACGTCTATAGATCAGCTGGGCTTTCTGTGGCTTTTGATCTGTGTTTGGCCATTCTGGGCCAGGCTGACTGATATTGGTTGGGTTGGTTCATGTATCGCCTATGAGATGGAAAGCCATAAGGAGCATTGAAGGAGAGGAAAAAAAAAAAAAAAAAAAAAGACCTAATCCTGAGGTTCACTGAAGTGGACAGACCTTGAGAGGTAATTTTAGAAGATTCTGCATAAGATGTTCTGCTAGACATTCATCTGTCACCAATGTGGAGAATTTCAGAGCTATATAAACACATGATTACTGAGTCAATATCTCCAGATTATTCCCCCAAACACCAGCTCCATAAACCCCACTCACTATCTTTTGTTTTATTTTTAACTAAGCATATGTCTGTATGCCCATGTGCAGAGGCCATTAGGAAGCATCAGATCCCCTGGGTCTGGAGCTACATGTGGTTATGAGCTGCCTACCTGGATGCTGGGAGCTAAACTGAGGCCCTCTGCAAGGGCTTTTACTGTTCTTAGTGGCTGAGCCATCTCTTCAGAGACCACAAATCCAACTCTTTGCATATTACTGTACGTGGGTGTTTCATAAGCCTCCACCATTAAAAGTCCATACTCAAGCTGAACATAATGGTGCACACCTTTAACGCCAGTACTTAGGAGGCAGAGGCAGGGGGATTTCTGCGAGTTCAAGGCAAGCCTGATCTACATAGTGAGTTTCAGGAGAGCTAGGGCTTCAGAGAGAAACTATGTGTGTGTGTGTATATATACACACATATATATGTACACACACCACATATATATATATATATATATATATAGATAGATAGATAGATAGATAGATAGATAGATCTATGCCCATTCTCACTAAATAGAACCCTCTCCTTATGCTCCCCACTCCCCACTCCCCACCCCACCTCCCAGCCTGGAGTCTGGAAGTCTCCTTGGCTCCTCCTGCTTCTGCCTCACTAACCCAGCCCCATCCACATCTCCATAGTTAGGATGTTTTTTTGTCATTTCAACCATCTACAGCAGACTGAGGGACAGGTCAAAATTAAATCTAGTTACTCCCCTCCCTGTCCTTGACGTCTTCAGCAACTCTCTGGTGTCTGGAGGTTTTTAGATTGCTTACAATCCCTCCAGTGGGTCCCAGCCCAGCCTGGCTTTCCAGACTCAACACCACCGCCCTCCCCACTTCTGTGGGAATGTTAACTTCCTCATCTTGTTCAATTCTTTAAGAGGCATCTTGACTTCCTTCTCAGGCTTTTGCGCATGCTAGTTCTCCTGACTGAGTGCTCCTAGAGCAGCAGAGAGTTGACCAGATGCCTCTTTCATAGTGAAGATATCCTTTACCCCCACAGCTTGGTTCACATCTTAGCCCACAGTACCCTTTTCACAGCTCCTGTCAAATTACCTTGTGCCTCCACACTTCTCTGTTCTCCCACACACATTAATCTCTAAGATCCTTCAAAGTGGAACTCATGCCTTGATCCCAGTATAGCCCCAGTACTTGGAAGGATATCAACACAGTGAACGCACAATGAAGCATTGTTCAATAAACAAACGAAACCCACATGAGTCACATAGGGTTAATTTACATACCCCAGAGGGGTTTCCATCCACTCATATGAAATCTCTTTGTCAGATGCCAGGAGGTAGTCACCATTCATATAGGGATCCCAGAAGTTAAAGTTTTTCTATTTGTGGTTTTATTTAAACAAGGTGCACTTGATAAGCAGGGAGGCAATTAACTGGGACACTCATTCCTTGCCCTCTGCCCACAGAAGACCTCGCTCCGTGCTCAACACCGAACAGGCAAACATCTGGAGAAGTGTTGATTAAGAATTAGATACTGATCTGCTTTCCCAACTCCCCATCCCTGGGTTGCAAGAGGTTGTTCCATGGTGAGCCAGAGCACCCTTCATGACCTACTTATATCTAGTTGTGGTGCTTAATCTAAGGGAAAAAAGACAAGCTGTCATCTCTGGCTTCAAGGAATTTTTGGAAGCAGATTTGAATCAGTGTCCTCAGAGGACACACCAGGACTGGAGGAAGATTTTGGCTCAGGAGGAAGGGAAAAAAAAAAAAAAAACTTTCTCATTAATAAAAATAGCGTGACGGGATGGATTCTAGAACACAGACAGGCACAGAGAGAGCAAGTGAAAGTTGTAGAATAACTGCCCAAGAACAAAACCAATAGATCTGAACATATAAAAGAGCAGTTTGGGGACGTAGAGGACAGGTTGAGAAGAAGACATCATTTCAGAGAAAAATAGAAGCCATAGAAGAGCAACATTAAAACCATCAGAACTAGATTGGGAAGATGGCTCAGTTGGTAATGTGCTTGCCCCTCAGGCACGAGGGACTGAGTTCAGATCCACGCTATCCACATAAAGCTAAACATGGAAGCATGAGCCTTTCATCCCAGCACTGGTGGGGCAGGGACAAGAGGATAGCGGGTGGCAAAGCTGAACTGCTAAGCTCCAACCTCAGCGAGATACTCTGTCTCAAAATACAAAGTGGAGAGCAGTTGAGGAAAATACCCGCTGTCAACCTCTGGCCCTCCACACACACATATGCATGCATGGAGACACAAACACACAGACACGTGCACTTTAAAGAAGCTATCAGGGCTGAGGTTTTTTGTTTTTTTGTTTTTTGTTTTTTGTTTTTTTTTCTCACGACTAAAGGAAATATGATCCATTATATCAAAAAGAAATCAAGTGAAGAAAATGCTATGCTTAGTGTCATATCTTATAAAACCTATAAAGTAAAAAGGGGAAAACATCTTTAAAATTTCCAAAAGAAAAGACATAATTATGGAGTGATAGCAGGGTGAGAATGAAGTTGCCAGCAGCAATAATAGATGCCAAGAATACAGTAAAGTAATAGTTTCAAAACGTTCAATGAAAATAGTTGCCAATCTAAAAATTTTATACCCAGATAAACTAGCATTCCATGGGGGGGGCATTGTTCAAACATAAACAGGTTATGAATTCATCAACCTATTAACATTTAAAAGCTACTAGAGATTTGCATTCTTATATTTGACATGAAAAGTAGCACACCCAGCCTCGTAACAATAAAAACGATAAATAGGGCTGGGGTGCAGCCTCAATAGCAGTCTATTTTCTAAACATATACAAGGCTTGCATTTGAACAAACTGAAGTTCTGAGATCCACTAGAGAAATGAAGTAAAAGAGTAAATCATCATGAAATCTGGAGGATGCATGAATACAGAACCACCACCAACATCAGCTCACCCAGACTGGAAGGTGGTGGGAACCCATAAAAAGGAGCTTCAGTGGATTGATGGAGGTCACACCAGACCACAGAATGGTCCAAGCTGCAGACGTGGGTGCCTTGTATTTGCATTGCCTCTGCCTCCTGGAAACCCCCATGGAGTTGTTAGGGTGAGACATGAAGGGGAAAAGAAATCTTGTGTTTCCTGCAGAGGTAGAAGAAAGCAAGCTATGCTGAAATACATCCAGATCGGTCTCCTTATCAAAGGGCTGGCATTCTGTGGGAAAGAACCGATGGGAGCTCACCTAACTTCCTGCGTCACCATCAGGGGGGAAAGTGGAGAAACATTTATGAAGGTCACAGTTCAGGGACAGAAGCCCACTAAAAGACCAAAGCTTAGAGTACTATAGAGCCTTGTACCTCTGTTGCCCTCGCCCATATCTCTCCACTACATCTACAGGGCTCCAGTAGAGTGACAGCAGGTGACATGTGAAGTAGTGCCAACACTCAGACCCCAAGAAAAGGAAAAGTGAGAGGTACTAAAACTAAAACACAGAGAGAAACCGACTTGGACTTCTGCAGTTACAGCAAGCATTAGCTCCAGCCCAGCTCCACACAGGTTAGCACAGAGCCTCACGCCGAAGTCCTGCTGCCTCGGCCCCTCTTGCCTGACATCCTCCTTTCAACAAAAACTTCAAGACATGATAATATTGAGGGGGAAAACATTATCGGGAGAGATAGTAATTACCAGAGGGAAATCCTCAAACTCACAGAAGGCAGAAAGTTTGCAGTCATCACACTGAGAATGGAAAAAGCAAGCCACACTAGGGAGCAGATGGGTAATACAAGCTGCGTTCGCTACTCTTGTGTGGCTGTGATAAAGCCCCATGACCAAGGCCACTTAGAGAAGAAGTGGTTTGGGTGTATGGCTCCGAAGGATTAGAACCCATGATAGCAGAGTGGAGGCAGCGAGTAGCAGGAGCTTCAGAAAGCTGGGGCCCACGTCTTGACCCACGAGTAGGAAGCTGAGAAAGTGAGCTCGAAATTGCATGAGTCTTAAAACTTTTAAAAACAGACCTCCAGTGACATACCTCCTCCAACAAGGCTGCACCTCCTAAGCCATCAAATGGGGACCAAGTATTCAAATGCCCCAGACTGTGGAGGGGAGACATTTCTTTTTCAATTCGCCACACAAGCAGAGGAAAAAAAAAAAAAAAAAAAGAAAGAAATGCTGGAGATATGATACATACATTGTAACAGCAATAAAGCTTATCTTTCATGATCAAGTGTGTCAACTGGACAGGGCCAGAAAAAGAATCCCTAAGACTGAAAATGTGTTGAGGGGCATTTTCCAAGTTAAAAAGCAATGACAAAAAGTGAAATGAAAAAGAGAATGCAGCATCCAGGAACTGTGACTATTTTAAAAGTTAGACGAATGACTGTTCTTGCGATTGTATTTTAATTGCATTTCTCCTTTGCCTTTCCTCCCTCCAAGCCTCCGTATACCTCCTCTGCCCGCCTTCACATTCACCAATTGTTACTGCATGCATATACGAATTTGTGTATGCACATATATTCCAAAATATAGTCTGTTGAGTTCATTCAATGTTACTTGTATCACATGCATAATTTTAATGCCAGAAGGAGAAGAAAAAGGAAAAGAGCTGAAGAAATATTAGAAGTCGCAATGGCCAAGGATTTTTTTTTTTTAATTAATGACAGACCAAGTGGGGGTGGTGGCACACGCCTTTAATCCCAGCACTCGGGAGGCAGAGGCAGGCGGATCACTGTGAGTTTGAGTCCAGCCTGGTCTACAAAAGTGAGTATAGAATAGCCAAGGCTACCCAGAGAAACCCTGTCTCGGAAAAAAAAGGCCCAGAGAATACTAAGCCCAATGAATACTAAAAACTCAATCCATAAACCACATTCAAATTTCACAAAAACAAGGGCAAATCTTCAAAGCAGCAAGGAAAAATCACTACTTAGAGAAAAAGGAAAAAAATATTGGACATTCCATCGAAAACTATGCATGGCAAAAGACAATAGAGAAAATATTTTAACACAGAAAGAAAGAAAAAAAAAAGACTATCAATCTAGAATTATGAATTTAATGGAAATATCTTTAAAAGTAAGGGAAAAAAATAAAAACGTTCTCAATCAAAAAAAGAGAAATTGCTGGGCATGTAGCTCATTGGTAAAACACTTGCCTTGTATGCACAAGGCACTGGCCCAAAAAGGAAAGAAGGAAGGGAGGAAGGAAGGGAGGAAGAGAGGGAGGGAGGGAGGGAGGGTGGGAGGGAGGAGGGAAGGGAGGGAGGGAGGAAGGGAAACAGACAGGTCAGAAACCTGAATCTACGCTGGAAAAGAAAAGCGTCAAAGAAGGACTGTATAATAGTAACCGTGCGTTAGACGGCTTTAGTGCACGGATAAGTGACATGAATGACAGCAGCATAATAAGAGACAAAAGAGAGGCATTGGGAGTGTACTCTCGTGTAAGTTACCTTTACTAATTATAACACTACACGGCACTTTTGAGTATGGGCTCAGACTAGACAGAAATGCATATTGAAAACTCTAGGGAAAACACTAAAACATTTTAAAAAGAAGTGAAATTGATATGTTGAGAGGAGAGAAAATTGAATCATATAAAATACTCAAAACCAACGAAGACATAACAGCTCTTTACATAGATGTACTTACAGTATTGCATCAAAATATGTCATCCAAAATCCAATAGAACTGCCAGGAAAACCAGAAAAACCCACTATTATCGTCTGAGGCTTCAACTCTCCTTCTCCAGTCATTGATAGATCAAGTAGGCAGAAAATCAGTAATAAAATAGTTGAACTCAACAGCACCATCAATCAACCAGATGTCATCAAGATCCGTCAACTGTTTCAACAACAGCACATTCTTCTTAAACTCACATGGTCATCAAGGTAGAGTACATTCTGAGCCATACTGCATAAAGGTAAAGAATAGAAAAAATAGGTGACTGCTCTCAGACCACACTAGAACTGAGAGAGAAATCAATGGGACGGATTGTCCTGAAGTACCTGGGAATTAAGCAACCCAGTCCTGAAAAACACATGGGTCAGAGGAAAAAAAAAAAAAAAAAAAAAAAAAAAAATATATATATATATATATATATATATATATATACATATATATATATATACGTATATATAATTAAAATGAAACACAACTTATCAAAACCTGTGGGATGTAGCAAAAGTTGTCCTTAGAGGGAACTCTATGGCACTGGGTACATTCATAAAGAAAAGCAAGAAAGATCTAGAATATTAAAAATATAAGTTTAGAGTTTAGAAATCAGATAGAGAAGGTACATTCAAATCTAAATATAAGTGTAAGGGGGAAAATGGTGTAAAAATAAATAGAATTGAAGGTGAGAAATAGAAGAATTTACAAATCCAAGTACTATTCCTTAGAAAAGAGCAGTAAACAATAAAGCTCCATGAAGAAGGAAGAAAAAGAAAGGCACAAACTATCAACATTGGAAACAAAGGAGTCATCACTACCAGTCCTATGGACATCATAAGAATAATAAAAGAAAATTATATTTAAAAAGTCTGTGACCAGAAACTTGATGACTACTTACAGATGAAATAGACAAGTACGTTTAGAGATATAAATTGCCAAGGTTCAAAAAAAGGACAATCTGAACAGACTTTATATCCACTAGAGAAATTAAATTGGTAATTAATGTCCTTTTAAAGAAAAAGAAAGCGTCAGCTGGGGATATGGCTTTCTTGGTACGGTGCTCGCTCAGAGCACATAAAACCGTGGGTTTCAAAAGCATTTTATAAAATCAAACAGTTATTGCTCATTTATTTTAAAGAAACTAAGAATCAAAAGATAACTTTGGAGTTTTTTTGGTTTTTGTTTTAACTATATAAACAACATCGTACTTAACGGTGAAGAATAAACTGAGGAAAAGGCAAGGATGCCTCTTCTCATCACCCCTACCCAGCACTGGGCTTCTGGATAACCCAGCTCAGCTCACCAAAAAGAAAAAGGAAGAAATGTATATAAACTGGGAAGGAATAAAGTTATCTTTGTTTACAGATGGCATGACAGCCTATGTAGAAACTCTCAAAAAAAAAAAAAAAAAAAAAAAAAAAAAAGTCAGGAAAGGGGAGGAGAGAGAGAATATTAACAAGTTACTATGGCCAAGTTGTAAAGTATGGAGTTTGTGTGCAGAAGTCAACACTTTAAATATCTCACTAGTGGCATCTTGGTATTTGGATCTTGAAACACTATAATGTACAATGGCACAAACATGTTCAGCTGTAAAGCTAATAGGGACCTATATAAGGAAAACTACAAAGTTTGAAGATGATCTAAATAAATAGAGAATAAAGAAAAACAGCCCATGCTCGTGGACAGCAAGACTTAAAGTTACCAAGATGGCGACCTTTCCAACTTGATTTGTAGATTCAGAAAGCTCCTTTATCTGCTGAGCCACTTTGCTGGTCCTACTTTTTTCTTTCCTAAAGTCTCACTATATTGCCCAGGCTGTCCTCAAACGCCTGGTCTTAAGTAATTGCTCTTCCCGCCACCCTCTACTGAGCAGCTGGGACCACAGATACAAGTCAACATCCAATCAAGATCCCAGTACAACACTGTGGTGGTTTGAATGGAAATGGTCCCCCTAGGCTCATAAGGAATGGCACTGTTAGGACGTGTGGCTTTGTTGTGGCAGCTGTGGCCTTGTTGGATAAGGTGTGTCACTGGGGCTTTGAGGTGTCAAATGCTCAAGCCAGGCTCTGTGTTTCGCTCTCTCCCTGCTGCCTGGCGATCTGGATATGGAACTCACGACTACCTCTGCAGCACCATGATGCCAGCATGCTGCCGTGCTTCCCACCATGATGACAATGGACTAACTCTCTGGATTATGAGCAAGGCTTAATCAAATTTTTTCCTTTATAGGAGTTGCCATAATTAGTCATGGCATCTCTTCACAGCAATAGAACGTTGACTAAGACAGACAACTTTGCGGCTATCAGAAAAACTGTTTCTAAAGTCTCTGTCAAAACTCAGAACCCAAAACATAACACATGAAGAACAAACACTGGGGGATAGCCTTTCCAACAAATACTGCTAGAAAAGCTGGATTTCCAAATTGGGAGTGGGAGGAGGAATTAAATTCAGGCATCATTCCTTTCAGAAAAATTAACTAAAAATAGATCAGACACCTAATACTAAATGCAGTAATATAGTTTATAGAAAAAGAAGACAAAAATCTGTGTAATTCTGGGTTCAGCAATGAAAAAATTAAATTATTATATTTTTACTTAGAGAGAGAGGCGTGGTATGCACATATGCATATCATAGTACCCATAAAGAGGTCTTCAGGAGGCACATCTTTCCTTCTACCATGGGATCTGGGAATTGAACTCAGATCATCACGTTAGTGCAGAAAGCTCCTTTATCTGCTGAGCCACTTTGCTGGTCCTACTTTTTTTTTTTCCTAAAGTCTCACTATATTGCCCAGGCTGTCCTCAAACGCCTGGTCTTAAGTAATTGCTCTTCCCGTCACCCTCTACTGAGCAGCTGGGACCACAGATACAAGTCAACATGCTTGCCTTGACACTTTGGATACCACGCTACAGGCACAGTCCCACGGAGGGAAGGGGTCTGTCTGAGGCTCCATTTGTATCAATACTGTTTTGCTCTACGAAAAATTCTGTTAGGAGAACCAGAATTCAAGCCGTTGACTAAGAGAAAAGATTGGCAGAGCATGTAGCCGAGTCCCCAGAATGTATAGCGAAGGCACCCAAAGCCTAAACATAAAAAAAATGAACTAAGAGAAATATATGAACAGATAGATCTCTCCCTGAAAAAGAAAAAAATATCAGTCTGTAAAAAATATCACGGCATCATTGGTCACCAGAGACTTGCAAAGTAAAACAAAGAGAGCCACCTTCCACCTGTTACAGTGCCTGGAATTAGAGTAACAGCGAGCCTGATTGACTGATCGGGCAGAATGCACGGTGATACCATCCCCTTGGAAGACAGTTTGGCACAGCCCTGCGGTGCTAACCATAGCCTTCACGCACAAGCCAACAATTAACTGGTGTGAAAATTATGTTCATGTAAAAAAACTTGCACGTGCATGTTTACAGAGGTGTTTAGCCACAGTCTCCAAAAACTGGAAGCAGAATGCCACACAAGGAAGAATTATGTCACAATTAAAATAAACGAGCTATTAAAATAAACCACAAAGAGTCGGATTTACATTACTAGACTGAAAAAGAGAAAAAGCGAATAAAGGAGGCTACAGACTGTGTGCTTCCAACTATGTGACTATCGTGGCCTGGATGTGAAATGTGTTGAAGGCCCAGTCCCAGTTGCAATGTTTTGGGAAGGAGATTTGGGGAGATGGTTGGATCCTAAAGGCTGTGATGTAACCAGTGAGTGAATTTATTGAGACATTCATATCAAAAGGACACTTCTGAGAGGTGGTAACAACTCGGAAGTGAAGTTTGACGAGGTCACAGACTACCTTTGAAGGCAGTCTGGTCCCCAGCCGCTTCCTCTCTGCTGCCTCCCAGGCACCATAGATGAGGAGCTTTTTCCTATGCTGCAGCCTTCTCCTTGATGCCTCTATCTCACCATAGGGCCAGAAAGGACAGAGCCACAGTGACCACAGACTGAAACTACAAGCCTAAGTAAGCTCTTTCCTCCCTCAAGCCCTTTCCCTTGAGTGTTTTATCACAGCAATAAAGCCCTGACTGATTCAATGCCATTCTAAAAAAGACAGGAAAGCGACCAAGAGCATGGAGCTGTGGTCCCAGGTGGAGGTGAAGCCGAGAGAACATGTTACGGCCATGAGGCTCTATTACTGGATACTGTCGTGAGAAGTTAAAGTGTGCATTTGTCAAACACATAGAAGTTTATGATACGAAGAGTGAAGCTTTATGCAGAATTTTCAAAAACACACTTGGGAGGTCACGTTTTCCAGGAGGAAAGGCACGCTGCGACAGATGCAGGAAACAGGCTCACTTGGGATGGCGGAGGAACAGCATGTTGAACCAAATACCTTTGGGAATCGGTGAGTCTCTAAAGACAACAGGAGCTGCATTTAATCACTCCAATTGATTAAGCTATTGCTTCTCATAGGGGTCTGGGTCAACAATCCTGACTTCAGCATTGAGCATGTATTTTGGAACTTGACGGCCACGCACATAGGTCATTGATGTTGGGGGCCAGGTTTCTCTCACAGCTGAGTGGAAATTTACAGATGCAGGAAGGAGGGCAGAATAACCTAAAGAATGAGGGTGGAGACCCCAGTCTGAGTGCATGGCTTAGTTTAATTCAGATATAAGTGGTTAAGCCCAGAAAGTGTATTTGGTAAATTGTAATGACTAATATTGTGTGTCCACATGACTGAGCTATGGCTAGCACAGATGTATTAGCTAGACACACATTTCTGAGTGAGATGAGCATTAGCACCAGTAAACTGGCTGAAGCAGACTGGCCTCCTCAGTGTGGGTGGGCCTTAGCTGGTCTCTTGGAAACCTGAACAGTAAAAGATGACATAAGAAAGAACAGAAGAGATATTGGTCTTTCACATCCAAATTTGGTCTCTGACTTAGTAATCAGTTTTCCAGCTTGTCAAGGCAGAACCTGGGTCTTTTTGTCTTCTGTGATCACATGAGCCAATTCCTTATGATAAAAACGCACAGTACAAAAACCGTATTATAGCATCTAATACTAATACTACAAAAAGAGAGGAGAGTGAGATGGGGGCAGAGAGGAAGAGAGAAGGAGAGAGAGAGGAAGGGAAAAGGGATAGAGAGAGAAGGAGGAGAGGGGAGAGGGTTCTGTCTTCCTAGAGCACAAGACTACATGTGGATTTAAACACAGATAATTCTGTACCCCATCAGCCGTAAAGAAATGGCTCCTCAGTATCAATGAGCGCACAGAACATCCCGGTCTTGTCGTCTAATTCCATTCTCCAATGAAAAGCATCACCCATCCCCGGAGAAGCGTGTGCTTCCTGGACTGAGGCAGAAATCATACAAGCTCCTGAAAGGTTCTGCAGCAAAGCAAGGCGGTGATGAAGATAATGTTCTGATAGGGTGTATCTAAGGAGTGCCAGGGCCAACGACCTCAGGGGGAGGCACTAAAAAAAAAAAAAAAACCAAAAAAACAAAAACAAGCTGATAAGATAGTGCTGGATTATAGTCCAGAGTATAAAACAAATATTAATAATCTGATTTGGCATAATTAAGTGGATTAACCAATAAATTGCTGACATGACTCAAACCTCTCAGGCAGAAGAATTCCAAACACTGTATGTGGATACTCCACCCTCCGTCACCAGAGGGGAGAATTACTTCCCACTCCTCAGGTGTGGGTTGCAGGCAGATCTGCCTTCCAAATGCACTCAGTGGCAGGGTGGGGAGAGGAGCTCCTACAATGGAGAAAGAAGCCTGACAAACACTAGCTCAGCCAGGTGACCAGGGCCAACATCAACATTCACAAGTCATGTTGGCATGGCACAATGAGGATGGCACTGTACGCTGGGTGTGGTGGTGCACACCCGTGACCTCGGACTCAGGAAGGGGAGGCCGGAGGAGCACTGGAAGTCTGAGGCCAGCCTGGCCTACATAGACAGTTCTAGGCAAGCCTAGGCTACAGAGTGAGACCCTGTATCAAAAAAGAAACAAAGAAGGAGAGAGAGACAGAGACAGAGGGGGTGAGAATATGGAAGGGAAGAAGAAGAGAGGGAGGAGAGGAAGAAAAGAAAGAAGAGAAGACAGAAGAGACTGTCCAGTCTTACCATACAAAGCATACAGCCCCATAGTGAGACACTTCACAAAATACTAAAATATTTTAAAGCTGCCAAGGCCATCCAAAAACCAGGAAAATAAGAAGGCTAGAGTGATGGCTCAGAGGCTAAGCGCACTTGTTGCTTCTTGCAGAGGACCCCGGTTTAGTTCAGAGCACCCACGCAGTGACTCACAACCATCTGCAACTCCAGTTCCAGGGAATCCAATGCTTTCTTCTCCATGGGCAACACACACACACACACACACACACACACACACACACACACACACACACACATACACACACACACACACACACACACACACACACAATACACATACATACATGCAGATAAAAGACTTACACATAAAACCAAATCAGTAAGTCTAAATAAAATGCTTTTAAAAAAACAAAGAAAATCAGAAGCTGGGTTTGGTGACACAGGCCTGTAATCCCAGCAACTCAGGGTAGCAGAGGCAGGTGGATCTCTGTGAGTTCAAGGCCAGCCTGGTCTATAAAGTGAGTCCAGGACAGACAGCCAAGGCTACACAGAGAAACCCTGTCTCAAAGACAAAGTTAGAGAACATCACAGTCGAAAGATGCCTTAGAGGCACGATGCCTGTGTATGATGGGGGTCTTGGGTGAGTTACTGGAACAGATGGACAGTGGGCTACAAACTAAAGATGTCGGAACAACATAAAGTTGTATTTTAGTTATCACTGACATATCAGCATCAGTTCTTCAAATGTGTCTGTTATCCTGTGCAGCACATGTGACATGTTAACAGCAGGTGTGACTGCAACACATATGGGAAGCCACCTCCTCAACCGCCTCTGTGTGTCTAAAAAGCATAACACACGTCTTAGAAAGGCAAACGAGGAAAAGGTTTACTGACAAGAGTGCTTCAAGAAATGTGGATTCAGCTGGGCAGCACTCGGAGGCAGAGGCAGATATCGCGCTGTGAGTTCGAGGCCAGCCTGATCGACACAGAGAAATCCTATCCTAAAAACCAAAATAAATACATAAGAAAGAAAGAGAGAAGTGGATTCAGAGGGAAGTTGACGAGCTTAGGGATGAAATGGGTGGGTAGATTTAGTTACTTATTAACTGAAGAGGGGTAGACAACTGCTTTAAACAGATAAAACTGTGGTCAGAAATGAAAATAAATGACACGTGAGTGACAGTGAGTAAGTTAAAGATTTAACGTCTGGGCCAGGCTTAAGAAGAGGATGGGAGCACTGGACGGCTTAACTATGAGCCACGCATGCTCCTGAGTACATGAGGTCATTAGGCCCAGACAACCCACACGATAAACACAACTCTAAGAAACACAGTTTATCTCCCAAATTGCCTCGGAGAGCAATGGCAGGAAGGATGTGGGATAGACGTGGGAAACTACTCAGTTCAGCAGAAGGTAAGAAAGAGAAAGCAATGGCGTCAAAGGGCGAGAGATACAAAGCAAAGCACCGACAGGTAAATGCAAATGCGTGATTATCATAACGTGGAGCAAGAGGCACCTTGGACACATCCTCAACGCTCTCGGCCTCTCCCGTCTCCCAGATGCCCCACCTCTTTACCCTCACACCCTCTGCAAGTGATGATCCACTTCAGTGTCTAGCTGGAGGCCACTGCCCACCACCTCCCTGCCTCCTCCCACTCAGTTGGCACTTTATGCCACAGAGTGTGGACTGGGTAACTCAAAGCGAAGTTCAGAGGAGTTAAACCCCAAGGGGCAAACGTTGATAATTAAACAGAAGGTAGGAAGCAGCCACAGATAAATTTCTTTGCTTTAATTTGCTCTTGCAAGGCAGGAGTGTGTCTACGCAGCGTCTGTGGAGATGGACCAAGAGGCTAAGTGAGTCTATCCATCAAGGATTAGCTTTGCCTCTCAGCTTCCAGGCTCCTCGGCCTCAGCTCCTTTTTCTTTCTCTTAGTGCCTGGAATAGCTTTAGGCTCTGCTTTTAAGACAAGTGTGAAAAGGAAAAAAAAGATGTGTACTTACTAAGATACAGAGACTATGAGATTGGGTTTATTTATTTTTATGGTTGCATATTCTTATTTATGTGAGTGTACATACAATATTAATGTTAGAATAATATTTGACAAAATAAACCATAATGATGTATGTGCATATGTAATTCATATGTAATATAATATATTATAGATAATATGTATTACATACACTTGTGTGAAGAAAGCAGTCCACTAAGGAATATAATAAAATTGCTTCAAGAAACACAAGTAAACAGAATTAGGAAGGAAAAAAATTACAAATATAGAAGCCTACCAGAAGGACTTCTGGGTAAAGAGGGCAGACTAAAAGATGCCTGTGTTTCAATGAAGGAGAATCAGAATAAGAAAACCTGACTTTATTCCCAAGACAGAAATAAAGGGAAAGCTTCGGAAATGCACAAAGCAAGCGAAAAGGCACAGGCCAGGGCTAGCGGCAGAGATAAACATCACGGAGAAACAGGTGGAACATGGCTTCTGCCATGCAGCTCTCTAGGCAGAGAGAAGACACCTCCAAAAGCTGTTTGTTTCCTCCTCGCTTGGGGACTCGGGACTGAGCCTCCAAGAGGAGACTGTGTAATGACAAGAACCCTTCCAAACTCCAGAGGAGATTTCCAAATGCCTAAATCACCTCAAGGAACATCGAGAAACACGCTCCTCCAAAAGAAAACAGTGCCTCAGCCTCTGAGCTCCAGCACACTGTAACAGGAAACCTCCAGATGAAGACTTTAGAAGTCGTCTGATTAAAATGATTAATGGCCTGAAAGAAGACACACACACACACACACACACAAGCAGATGAATTCAATACAGGCTCCAGAGACTAAAGTCAGCAATACAAAGGGGGCGGGTGAGGGAATGGCAAAACATGTAAAAAAAAAGTCAGCAGTATAAATGAAAAAGTCAAACTATGGAAGAGATCCAGAAACAGATTGGGAAGAGCATTAGAAATGTTGGACACAAAATCTTGAAGAAATCAAATTAAAAAAAAAAAACATAATGGAAAATATCACCAATAAACTTGACCAAGCTGAAGAGAGAATATCAGGGGTGGAGGAAAGGTTGAGGAAATATTGTATTCAAACCAGTAAAGGAAAAAATAAAATAAATTAGTATGACTACGATGCACGAGAACTCTAGGATACAACCAAGACAGCAAAACTAAGAACCCACAGGACGGAAGGAAAAGTTGAGATAAACACTAAAGGTGGAGAGGATCTAACGAATGAAATTACAGCAAAACATTTCCGAAGCCTACAAAAGAAATAGGCAAGCCGGTGGACATGAGCAGAGAAGTGCTCTTTGACATATTACAGTCAAGGTGTCACGCACACAAAGCAAAGAAGCAATATTAAAAGCTACATGGCGAAAATGCCAACTCACCTACAAAGGCAGAAACATCAGAATAACATCGGATATCTCTCAGCAGCCCTAAGATCCAGAACAGTATCGAATGACATCCAAGCCCTAAAAACAAATAACTGCTGGATGAGGCTGTCAGGTCCTACAGAGCTGTCTTTTAAAACTGATGGAGAAACACAGGTGTTTCAGAACAGTCCCAAGGACAGTTCATAACTGCCAAGCCACCCTGCCCGCTGCAGAACTTAAAGGAGTATCATAGACAGAGGAAGGAGAGGTTTCAATCATGGGAGGAGAAAGTTCAGGAGAGGAATGGCTTAGCAGTTAAAAGCACTGTTTGCTCTTCCAGAGGTCCTGAGTTCAATTCCCAGCAAACCACATTGTGGCTCACCATCTATTCCCTCAAATGCCCTCTTCTGGCTTGTAGGTGTACATGCAGATAGAGCACTCATATACATAAAATAAATAAAATATTTCTTTTTTTAAAGATTTATTTATTTATTATGTATAATGTTCTGCCTGAATGTATGCCTGCAGGCCAGAAGAGGGCACCAGATCTTATAGGTGGTTGTGAGCCCCATAACATGGCTGGGAATTGAACTCAGGTCCTCTGGAAGAGCAGCCACTGCTTTTAACCACTGAGCCATCTCTCCAGCTCATAAATAAAATCTTAAAAAAAAAAAAAAAAAGATATCAGGATCTCCATAATAACCTTGAATGTAAATGGCCTCATTTTACCAATCAAAAGACACACACAGGCCAATTGGATTTAAAACAAACAAGCAAAACTAAACAGTGCTGGAGACAGCTCAAAGGATTAGAGCACAAACAGTGCTTGGCTGAGCAGTGGTGACACATGCTTTTAGTCCCAGCACTTGGGAGGCAAAGGCAGGTGGATCTCTGAGTTCGAGGCCAGCCTGGTCTACAAAATGTATGAGTTCCAGGGCAGCCAGGGCTACACAGAGAAACTGTCTCAAACAAACAAACAATATTAAAAAAAACAAAAAACAAAAAACATAGTTCTTACAGGGGACCTGAACGCTGATCAAAGCACCTATGTTGGGGGCCTCACAACCACATGTAACTATAGCTCCAGGGCTCCTGACACCTGCTCTGGCCTCTGTGGACACCTGCACTCATGTGCACATATCCATACTCAGACACACAAACACATATAACTTCATAACTTTAACAAATAAACAAAATAAAAACTAGATGCAACTTTTCGTTGTATCCAAGAAGCCACCTTATTGGTAAAGACACTCACAGAGTAACAGTCAAAAGATTGGAAAAAATATTTTTATGAGGCAATGTCTTACTAGACTAGGCTGGCCTTGAATCCCACAGAGATCCAACTACCTTTGCCTCCCAAGTACTGGGATTAAAGTCTTGTGCTACTGCAGCCAGTAAGACTGAAAACTACCAAGTAAACTGAAACCAAAGCCAAGCTAGTAGAGCAATTCTGCTTTCAGATAAAGTAGATTTCAACCCAAAATTGGTCCAAGAGACAAGAAGGTCATTATTTTTAATAGAGGCAATAACTCATTCAGAAATTATAACAAGTGTAAATGTATGTGCATCACACACTGGAGTTAATGCACAATCTCACACAAATATATATGCACGTGCATGCTCACTATGCACACTTTTTTTGTTTTTGTTTTTGTTTTTAGAGTCAGAGCTCCTCAGTGTAGCCTTGGCTGTCCTGGACTTGCTTTGTAGACCAGGCTGGCCTCGAACTCACAGAGATCCATTTGCCTCTGCCTCCTGAGTGCTGGGATTACAGGCGTGTGCAACCACACCCCATTCTTTATGCACACTTATACACACACATGAATATATGTACAGATAGACAGATAGATGGATAGACAGACAGACGGATAGATAGATATTCTCCCTTACGTAGAAGCTTGGTGTGTGACAGACATCCCAAATCAACAGGAAAGGACTGGCCTGCTCCATAAACAACACTGCAGCAATAGCAACCCTCACCGAGAACAATAAAACAAATGCTTATGTTTTTCACCATGAGCAAAAATTCATGCCAAGCAAACAGAAACTCTACATAGAAAAGACAAAACTTTAAAACACTGAGGAAACTATCTTCAAGGCGAAAAAAAAAAAAAAAAGGCTTTCTTACCTAAGACATTGTAAGGTAGCAACAACAACAAAAAATTGTTTGACTTCTGGTTAGCTGGTTTGACAACAGCTACGGTAAGCTCGGGGAAAGACAAGCCACAACAGCCACTTTGGAACAGAGTTTGGCACAGGCTCCCCAAGCTGAAGCTATGCATTCCTGGGGATTAGGAAAGTCCCCGCCAAGGTAATGCCTCCTGAGAAACTCACATGTTCAGTGTGGCATTGATTGAATATTTAAAAACTTGACGGGGGGGGGGGGGGGCGCGCGGGGAATAGTCAGATCAACGGTAGGATGCATTCATAAGCAATGAAGTGTTCATTTGATTACAAAAACAAAAAGCAAACAACAACAACAAAACCCACCAGTGAAAAGGAGGGATTGGAGCCCAAGCCACAAGGGTTACTCTTACAGACCGGCTGAGTCACAGGAGCAAAACAAAGAGAAAAGTGAGTCTGTGTCTACAAAGCTCACAGGGGGATCAAGCCGCTAGTGCTCTGAGTGCCTACGCAGTGGCTAAGTCATATAGTAAGGCAAAGATGAGGCTAGAGAGATGGCTCAGCCGTTAGCGTTCATGCTGCTCTCACAGAGGACCTAGGTTCAATTCCCAGTAGCAGCAGCAGCAGCAGCTCACAAACGCCTTTAAGTCCAGTTCCAGGGGATCTGATGTCCTATCACTCAACAAATTGGGGCCTTCCCACTTCATGACCAGGAAAAGAAGAGAAAAGAAGCAAGGGATCTCAATCCCTTTAAAAAGCATGCACCATCACACCCCACATCTTTTTTGTTTTTTGTTTATTTCTTTGGTTGGTTGGTTTTGGTTTTTTTGTGTTTTGAGACAGTGTTTCTCTGTGTAGCCTTGGCTGTCCTGGACTCAGTTTGTGATCCTCCTGCCTCTGCCTCTTGAGTGCTGGGACCATGCCCCCTGCTAGGCCCCACATCTTAAAGGTGCTATGAAACTGGAGACCATGTATGCCTTCACCACAGGGACCTTGTAACACTTAAGGTGCAAGTGTCTTGTCGCATGTTTTTTTTGTTGTTGTTGTTGAAAGAGGCCATGTGAGCAAAGACTGGAAATAGGTGAGGGCCCTCTTCTGGACTTCATGGGCATGGGGCATGCACAGATTCATGCAGGCATACTCTTTTTTTTTTTTTTTTTTTTTTTTCTTTTTTTTTTTTTTGGGGGGGTTTTGGTTTTTGTTTGTTTGTTTGCTTGGTTGGTTGGTTTTTTGAGACAGGGTTTCTCTGTGTAGCCTTGGCTGTCCTGGACTTACAGCGATCTGCCTGTGTCTGCCTCTTGAGTGCTGGGATTAAAGGCATGTGCCACCACTGCGCGGCACATACTTTTTTTTTAATTAAAGAATTATTAAAAACAAAAAGTGTGACCAGTAGAAACAACTAAGGTCACAATTTTACTTAGGAGAATAAAAGTCAGTATGATTAAAAATGGACCCAGGCCAGCTGATGGTGACGCATGCCTTTAATCCCAACACTTGGGAGTCAGAGGCAGGCAGATCTCTTAAGGTTGAGGCCAGCCTGGTCTATAGAGTGAGTTCCAGAACAGCCAGGGCTACAGAGAAAAACCCTGTCTTCAAACAAACAAACAAACAAACAAGGGACCCACAAGGAGGTTCTGGAACATGGCACATCCTACTTGTCCAGCTGATCGCTGGTTTCCATGAGGGGTCGTTTTGTAATTATATTAACATTTATCTTGTAAGCCCTTTGCTGAGTGGGAATTTCCTTTCTTAGTTTTGAAAGGTTAGAAGAATAAAAATCCATAGACTAAAAGACTCTATCATGATAATGTGTCTAACTAGGAAGCCATTGATATTTAGGGTACATGTATTGTTTAAAGTCCTCAAATCAACAAGAAAAAGAGGACAAACCACACAAATAGCCACATACAGAGATGCAGGTTTGTAAACCCAGCTACTTTAGGCTGAGACAGGTGTACGAGGCCATCCTGGGCAGAGGCAGGTGGATGTCTGTGAGTTTGAGGCCAACCTAATCTACAGTGAGTCCAAGGGAAGCCAGCACTACAGAGTGAAACTCTGACTCTAAACAAATAAATGGATTAAAGACTGAAACTCTATTTCGGTGATAGAGCATTTGTCTAGCAGGATTGAGGCCCTAGGTTTAAGCCCCAGAATTAGACACTCATGGATGTGCACACACACATACACAGAGAGGCAGAGACCACGTGCAAAATGTGTGGCGATACAAGGTTCTTTACCTCATCATTAAGTCGGGGAACTAATTCAACGTAAAACAGTGATAGAGTAGCATTTTATTGGTGAAAACAAATAAACAAAAAGATACAGATCACTAATTCTACCTCTGGAAGTGTGCTTTAGAAGCAATTTGGCCATATTTAACACAATGAGGGAGGAGGGGACACGCATGCATGACCCACTAAGGCAGCTTTAAATTGTACCAAAAAAAAAAAAAAAAGGTAAGGTGCCTTTTACAAAAATATATGTCGGTGCTGTTGTTTGCAACAGCTAAACATTTCTTAAAGTTTCCTTGTTTCCAAACAAAAGAATGAATAAATAAATTGCAACAGAGTAACAACCCAGTGTCACTGTGAACTAGAGCGGTAATCTCAGAACGGAAAAGCAAATTGTGGAACGTGCGTTGTAAGGCTCCATTTATATAAACTTCAGAACAGCACCATGCATTGTTTATGATACATGCATATGTAGCAACGGCATGAAAATATGCCTGAGAATCGTAAGCACTGAATTTAGGGTGGTGCCTGCTGCAGGAAAGGAGGGGGGAGCAGATCGGTGGGAGCAAGCAGGGCTTTGGTTACAGCGGAGATGCCCGCTTTGTGGCTTTAAGAGAACCCCTGTGCAGCGGGGAAAAGAAGAGCCACCTTTTAATTCACCGGAGGCACAAGTGAAAGCCCCGGAAACTATGTAAGTGGCTCAGTAGGTTTGAAAAAGGCATTTGATAACATTCGTCGACATTAATGTGTGATTGTAGAAAAGCCTAGGAGGAGGACTTTAACCTGGTAAGAGATGCTAGGCCTTGCATAGTGCTGACATGTCAGAAACATTGCTTTCTTTGTGTATGAATGCATGTTTGTAGATCCAACTGCATATAGGTGTGGGTGCACGTGTGTGTGTGTGTCTGTGTGTGTCTGTGTGGTGTGTAGGCCAGAGGTCGACATGAGAGCATCTTCCTCCATCTCTTTCCATCTTGTCTTAGGTAAGATCTCTCACTGAAGTCCAGAGCTCACCAATGGGGTAGCCTCCCTGGCTTGAGAGCTCTGGGGAATCCACCTTTCCCTGGGAGCTGAACTCAGGTCCTCTCACGCTTGCTCTGCAGGCAGTTTCCCACCCAAAGCACTTCTCCAGTCCAGGAAATACTTCTTTTAAAGTTAAGAACAGACAAGATGTGTGGAGGTCCTACACAATGCAGTAAGAAAGTAAGTAAAGTCCTCGGCACGCCTCCTAATGCGTGGGATGAGGTGAGGGAGACAGGAGCCTGGGAGAGGGAGAGAAATAAAGAGACAGAGAGAGAGAGACAGAGAGAGGAAAGGGGGGGAGGTAAAAAAAAAATGAGGAGAGAGAAGAGAAGGAGGCAGAAAAATAAATTTAAGTAACACTGAGGTGACTTATCAGATTGGCAAAAATTACAGTGATGGATAACATCGCGTATTCAGAAGACAGGGCGAACAGGAGTGCCTTGTGTTAGTGGGCTCCACGGGACACACCTCTTGGAAGAGAGAGCTACTAAGGCCTGGTAAGATAATGATGAGCAAGGCCTAGGAACCAGAAATCTCCCTCTCGGACCCCGCAACAGAGAAAAGTTGGGACGCAACCAAGATATCCATAAAGTGAGAATAAATAAGTCATATGTGTGATTCACTCGGACAATGAGAAACTGTACCAGTGTTGATATAAATTGAACTAAATTTCCCCACCGACATGGCTAAGTTTGCAAGCCTCGTGTTCAATAAAGACCATCAGCTGCAAAGGGCACAGTCAGCACCTTGATGGTTGTTTTTAGAACGCACAAGGCGATGCGCTGTTTGTGGTTTTACATGTGCAGACCGCGTGTGTGAGAACGGGTACACGGTGATTTAATCTTAGAGTTTGGGGTTTTATATATATAAATTTTTTAAAGGAAGAAAGCAATCAAGGGTGACAGCTTTTATCTGTGGTGGAGGGAGATAGGAACAGAAAGAGGGAAGGCTGCAAAGCACAAGAAAAGTTAGCCTCTTAATTTGGGAGTAAAGTCTCTAGCATGTCACGCTTAGAAAGATAGCTCAGGGGCCAGTGAGATGGCTCAGCGTGTGGAAGTGCCGCCTCAAAACCAGACAAGCTGAGTTCAGCCCCTAGGACCCACATGGCGGACCTTATCTCCTGAGTGGTCTTCCTCTTTTCCTCTCTTTTTCTTCTTGCAAACCCAGAGTGGTGGCGGAGGGAATGTTTTTTAATGCCTTATTAATAAACAAAGCAACATAACTGAAAGTGGCCGTATGCCTTTTTCCGTCCTGCTTCCCTTGTGTGACTGCGGCTAGGTTGGCCAGGACCCCGTGGAGCAGGTTCTCCTATTCGCTGCCGGGAAATCTTTCCAGGGGGTAATTTGGCAATAAGTACCAGACATCTTAAAAGTTTGCTTTGATCCAGCAGTTCCTTCTGGAACAGATCCTAAAGCAACAGTCAAGGATGTATGCAGAGATTTAATTATAAGCATATTTACCAAAAACATTGTTGATGGTAGTGAAAAAGCAAACGCCATTTGGATGTCTGACACCCGGGCTGCATACACATCACAGTGGATTACTAGGGCAGTCATTAAAAAATAATGTTATCCAATACAATATTTAATGGCAAGGAAAGATGTACATGATAATTGTTAAGTGAGGGAAACACAGGATACAAAACAGATAAATCAGTGGGGGCGATAAGGTGTGTGTGTGTGTGTGTGTGTGTGTGTGTGTGTGTGTTTGTGTAAACAACTCAGACGTGACTTGGAGCCTTGGAAAAAGAAACATGTTCTGGATTTAGGTTGTATGAATCCAAACCCCGACCTGCTAAAAATCTTGCTAGTGTGAACTCTGGTCAAGTGACTTAGAGTTCTCTGCTGTAAAACAGGCATATTCATGATCATCTCCATCTAAGAAGTATCATATAACCCCAACGGGGTGGTGTATGCCTGAAATCCCAGGGCAAGCCTGTAACCTGCCCACCAGAGGGGGAGGCAGGAGGGTCAGAAGTGCAGGGTCAAGCCTGGGTGTGGTAGCCCACACCTTTAATCCCAGCTCTCGGGAGGCAGAGGCAGGTGGATCACTGTGAGTTCGAGGCCAGCCTGGTCTACAATGCAAGTCCAGGACAGGAGGACAGCCAAGGCTACACAGAGAAACCCTGTCTCAAAAAAATACAAAAGGAAGAAGAAGGAGAAGAAGAAGAAGAAGAAGAAGAAGAAGAAGAAGAAGAAGAAGAAGAAGAAGAAGAAGAAGAAGAAGAAGACGTGCAGGGTCATTCTCCCACATAGCAAGTTTGAGGCCACTCTGGACTAGAGGCCTTGTCTTAATTTTTCTTTTTTTCTTTTTTTAAATAAACTTCAACCATTTTCTGGCCTCTACCAGCTTCCAGAAAGTGAGAGGCAGAAGCACCAGACTGCGGCCCTATCCTGTCTTGTGCCATTCTTGCAGTCTGAGTGACACATGCACACCCAGGTGCCCAGATATAGGGGTCAGACCACTACCTGTGCCAAATGATTGCCTGCCATCCTACTCGCAGCCGTGGGCTGCTGGAGGGCCAGGTGGGTTCACCATAGAGACACTCCTACACCACCTCACGCCCAGCACTGCACCATGGAGCTCTGGCTTGTACTGTCTTGTTCAGGGCTTGCTCTGGGTAGAGCTACCTAGCTACATATTAAAATGGGACTCTTCTCTTTTTCTTTCCCCTGTGGAGAAAAATAACCCTCTCAACTTTTCTTCCGTCCAGTGTGATTAAGCTCCGCTATGCAACGGGACCTGTGCTGGGTAGTGGGGGAACCTCCAAATGAGAAAAACCAAACCAAAGATTAAGAGTATACAGAGTGGCCATGATTTGGGGCCCTCTTACGCAATGGGGAAAGCACCCTGGCATCGCTGTCACTCCAGCCACTGCCAGGTGACTAACTCGGCTCAGGCTTTGATCAGCTTCCTGCAGGTGAACCCGTCAAAGCCACGTCTGAACCTTGACATATGCATCTATCTCACTTCCTGCCTTGGGCCTGTCTGAAGTCTGAGGGACACACCCAGCCCACCCTCAATGCACACATTCCAAAAAGTAGAGTAATTGACACTACAGGGTCACCTTGTCCTCCTCCAGGCAGGCAATCTAAAACCTTCCAACGGTGATCAAGACAGCCATCCATCTTTGTAACTTTCCCTCCTGGCTTCACCTCCTGGGTCCTTTTTCTGGCTCCCT
The DNA here is from genome assembly GCF_903995435.1 of Acomys russatus. Taxonomy (NCBI): domain Eukaryota; kingdom Metazoa; phylum Chordata; class Mammalia; order Rodentia; family Muridae; genus Acomys; species Acomys russatus. Next base: position 18,619,726 of record NC_067165.1, read on the forward strand.
GGCTTGGTTTCCCGATGCTGTGCGTCATCTTCTCGTAGTGAGTTCAGGGCCCAGAAAGCACCCACCTGGGCTCTATAGCGGAATAATGGGACTCACTGGCTGGGCGAGTGAAGGAGGGTGTGCTATCCCAGGCCTGGGAATGTCATCACTTCTGCCCATCCTAAGACTTTTTAGTGAACTGTGGGTAAGGGAAGGAGAATTCATTTCTCTTCTTTTCCAAACTTGGGATAGAATGTGTGACCAGAGCCACTTAAGGAGAGATTGCTTGGGCTCATGGGTAAGGCAGTCTGTGACACCATGGAAGGTGACAAGGCCAGCTCCAAGGCAGCTGGTCACCAGGGTGCATTCACAGTCAGGAAGCAGAGGGGTGAGGGGAGAGGAGGAGGGAGGAGAAGGAGCAGGGAGGGGGAGGAAGAGGGAGGGAGGGAGGAGGAAGGAGGGGAGAAGGGAGGGAAGGGAGGGAGGGAGGGAGGGAAGGAGGAAGGGGAAGGGAGGGGAAGGGAGAGTGGGAAGGAGGAAGGGAGGGTGGAGGGAAGGAAAGAGAGAGGGATAGCTTTGCTCATCTTGTGTTGTTGATGCTGTTTTGTTTTGTTTTTACAAAGTCCAGGCCCTCAGCTGTGGGGCAGTCTCAATGACAGTTAAGGTGGAACTTCCCACCCAAGTTAACCCAGTCACAAACTCCTTCACACATATGCCCAGGCTTCCCTCCTGGGTTTGTCTCCTAGGTGATTTTGGATCCCAGCAAGTTGACAGTATTAACCATCACGGGTTTGGTCCGAGTCCATACCAAGAATTGCCTTTGGTGGGCACATAGGCTACAGGTGGCTTCTTTAGAACTTCAAGGGCCCAGGGCTGAGGGTTTATTATCCTGTGTCAAAGACCATCGCTTGCCTACTTGAATTAAGATGTTCTGTATTCATTCTGTATTGTTTTTAAATTATCTGAGTTATTAGTATTATCAGTAGGCCCGACTAGCACTCAATCAAGACATAGACACTTGTTATATCTTAAAATAGCCTTAGTTAACCTGGGGCAGGGCAGATATCAATCCTCTAAACTACTTTCCTTAGTAGGGCCTCAGGCATGGGATCCCTGTCTCAATCCCATGCCATCTGCTTCTAATAACTTCTATCAAGCTACCTCCCATCCATAATCCCAAATACTTACTCATGTTCTTCATCTGGGCCAAATTCTCCAATCACGCTGGCCATGTGCTTCTCCTCCATCTAACCCATGGCAGCCTTCCTCTCCTCCCTTCAGGTCTCTCTCCTTTCTCCTCGTGGAGCTCTCTCTTCTTCCCAGAATTCCTCTCTCTCCTAGCCCCACCTATCTCCTCTGCCCTGCCCAGGTGGGATGGCTTTTTATTAAGCAAAAGGCTGGTCACACAGACAACAAACAGTAATTGGTATCAAAATACATCAGACCATCCCCCAACAACTCTGCTTCCCAGGACACGAGCGTCAGTGCAGCAAACCTACTGAAATAACACTTTGCTTTTCCCTTTCTTCTTTTCTTCAAGACAGGATCACATTATGTAGCCCTGGCTATCCCAGAAATTACTCTGTAGACCAGGCTGGCCTTAGGTACCTAGCTTCGAACTGCTACTTTCCATGTTGCTGTGAACTGACTTCCAGATTACAGGCAGACCATGGGGCTTCTGGGATACACAGGACCCGAGTGGCTTCACAGACAAGGACGGGATGAGATCTGTGTGGCCGGGAAATTCCTGCCAATAAATATCTGTTGAGATAGCACAGTCGATTGGGCCATTAATGCCAGCTGCTGTAACAAGCATCCCAAATAATCAGTGTCTTAAGACAGAGTAAGCATTTACTTTACTCATAAAACCCAAGGTTCATGTTCCCTGTAAGCACTATTCTGAAGGAGCTCAGCTCCAGGGATTGCAAGAGAACGCAAGGGCCTTCTGCCCTTTAGAATCTTTCACTAGGTCTTTTGTATCTGGTTAAGGAATGGAGAGGTGGGGGCTGGAGAGATGGCTCAGACGTTAAGAGCACTGACTGTTCTTCCAAAGGATCCCGGCTCATTCCCAGCACCCACATGGCAGCTCACAACTGTCTGTAACTCCAAGATTGAAACCCTGACACAGACATTCATACAGACAAAACACCAATGCACATAAAATAAAAATAATTTTTTTTAATGGAGAGGTAGGCTGGGCAGTGGTGGCCCACGCCTTTAATCCCAGCAGTCGGGAGGCAGAGGCAGGTGGATCCCTGTGAGTTTGAGGCCAGCCTGGTCTACAAAATGAGTCCAGGACAGCCAGGGCTACACAGAGAAGCCCTGTCTCAAACCCTCTCCGCCCCCCCCCCCAAAAAAAATGGAACGGTGGAAAAGTGGAGTCCTCAGTTTCACTTTGGTCCAGTGGGAGTGCATGCCACTGTCACTTGTGTTCTAAAGCAGAAGGCCATCATAGGAGTGTATACAAAGCCAGACTGCGATATGCAGTCCTGAGCAAGGAGACCGTGACTGTTTGGCATCTGGCTATCTGTCCACATCATGATCAGTGCCACCACAGCCACCATCCCTCCAGTGCAGCACTTAGACATGGGCTACAAAAAGAAAGGGGGGGGGTGCTACGAGGGTGGGTGGGCCAGGAAAGGCTTTTAAAAAGCAGAGGGGACCAAGCAGAGTTTATCCCGAGGAGGTGAAAGTCCCCGGGGAAACAGGAGTGGGGGGGGGGGAGGGGGGCTGAAAGAAACAAAATTCTTGAGTCCAGAACCCAAAGACAATTCTGTCAAAGCAACTGAGAAGGAGAAGCAAGAACTGGAACTCGAGACATCGCCACGGCCAGGGAACAACTCGCGGCATTCGTTCACTGTGTGGACAAAGTGTTCACCGAGGGTCTTGCGTGTGTCAGGCACTGTTCTACACGCTAATGAGCTACCCAGACAAGATGGACCAAGTCCCCAGAAGGATGAGAGGGCCTTCCAAGCCGCCGGGAGACTTCCTGCTGCTGACGTGGGTAGAGAGGATGATCCCGCACCAGGCAGCAGTCCTCCCTGCCACCGCCAGCACGCCCACCACCACCATGGAGCCCCACAGTCAGGGCCGCAGTCTGGAATTGGCAGCGGCGTGTGCCTGCAATTTCCGGCTTTTGGGCAGCTGCCCTTTGCTACAGATGGATTGTTTACTCTGCCATTTGTTGTAATCATTTCTGATCTTTTGCTTATTGTGTCAAAGATAAACACCGCTTGGCCGTTCCCCTGGGAGCGGGACGCCCATTCCTCGAGGCTCTGTGAGCCGGTGCTTTGTGCTCAAAACAACCTGTTATTTCCTTCCTCTCTTGAAAGAGGCTCATAAAATGATAGATGAATCTCCAGTAACTATAATACCTTCCTAATGGTGAGAGACACTGGAGCCATATAGCAGGATTGCAGTCTAGAAGAAAAATAGGAGAGTTAGAAAGACAAGCTTTAAAACATAATGGTGTCGTAATGGGCAAAACGAAACAGGAGATGCCATTAGGATTCTACCCAGCGCATCTTAAGCACAGCGTTCGCTGGAGAGTGGGCCTTTCTTTCAGGAGCGCCTTCTTTCCCTGGGGTGGATGCTGTAGCAGTGTTTGTTGAGTGACTGCACAATGCAACATGTGTTGGATGACAAAAAAAAAAAAAAAAAAAAAAAAACCAACAAATGTTGTTTACTGTGCCCACTGATGGGCACACTCCTAAATGCGGCTTTGGGCCTCCTGAAGGCACTAAAGAATTGTGTGCCAACTAAATAAAAAAAAGTGACCCTAAATGCCCAACTCTCAGGGCACCCGAGAACTATGGGCATTTGTCATGCCTCTCCCTTGCGTTGACTGTGCCAGAAGAGCACTGGTCTCAGATGTCAGCTCGCTAGGAGTTGCCTGAGACGTTGGTCTTTATGACAGAGAACACAAGGATTGCCAACACTGCGGGTGTGGCTCTGCTGGTTACAGTGCTTTCCTAGCATCCAGGACGTTCTGGGTTTGAACCTCAGCACCTCATAAACTAGTGCTATCGTTGGGGACAATCTTCGCAATAGAGAAGATGAGAAATTCAAAGGCATCCCGTAACTTACATGGTGATTTCAAGGCCAGCATAGACAATAAGAGATGCTGCCTTTAATTGAATAAGAAAACCCAAATTATTTCCCCTCCTGTAACAGACCTTGTGTGCCTTGGATGGTGGCTGCAAAGCACCCCTTTGAGTTCTGCCTATTTCAGGTGTGGAAGATTGCATTTTTCAAAACAAGGTGACCGTAGACACATCTCACCTCCCACACACGCTTCCTCAGAGTGACTTTGGGGTGGACCCTGATTCCCCTATGCTGGTCCAGGTCTGGCTGGGCTGTGACTCTAACCAGTAGATGGTATCAGGGTCCTGTCCCACGGCTTCACCCACTAGACCATTTCCTCTAAGAGACCCTCAGTGTAAAGTAAGAAGTCCAGACCTGGCCTGGTGGCACTGTGCAGTAGTCTCAGCTACACAGAGGCTAACTCAGGGAAGTCAGAAGTTCAAGGCCAGCTCAAAATGAAAAAGAAAAGGCCTGAGGGTATGGTTCAGTGACAGAGCGCTTGCTTACTTAGCGTGTACCAAGCCCTAGGGTCAACCCTCAGTACTGGGGATTCGGGATACATCCCAAAGCCCTTCGTGCCATGAGGAAGTCAAGCCATGTGTCATCCCAAGCCACAAGTCACAAGTCCTCAGAGGACTGAGCCCTAGCCTGTGCTATTCCTGGCTGAGGCTCATGCAGCAAAGAGCAGAAGCAAGCCTGCACGCAGTCTGGCTGTCAGAATTCACATGCAAAATGGCATCTCTTCTGTAGCAGGAGAAGTGGTTTCATTACAGTGTTATGGCACAATTGAGTCTGTCACAAAATACTTAGGTTGAAGTCCCAATGCCATTGCCTCAGAAAATGACTAGAGATGAGCCTTCAAAAACATGGTTACAGTAGAGGCTGGGTGGGTGGCTCCTAATTCAACACAAGTAGTGTCTCAAAAAAAAAAAAAAATGTGTGTGTGTGTGTATGTGTGTGCAAATGCATACACACATAACACAGTGCAAGTATGGAGATCAGAGGACAACTTGCCTGAATCAGTTCTTCCTTTCCACTATGTGAGTCTCAGGGAATCGAACTTGTGTCGTCAGACTTTGCCGCAAGCACCTTTACCACCTTTGCCACCCTACAATTGGTCTCTTCACAAGAAGAGATTCAGACCTGAGATAAGCAGAAGAAAGTCATGTGAAGGCACAGGCAGATGAAGTCAAGTGAAGGCAGAACTTAGAGGAGAGCAAGGCTGGTGATAGCTTCATCTCCAACCTCCGCCTCCAGAGCTGGAGACAGCCAGCTGTGTGGTCCTCTGCGGTGGCAGTACCGCACACATGAATAGCAACTGCGACATTGGTCCACCATATCTCCTGCTCCCTGCGTGTTGCCAGGCCTTGGACAGGGACCTGGGACACTCCCTGACCTCAGAAACTGTCAGTAGGGAAAGGAAAAGACTTAGAAACAAAAGCAAAGTGATGGGGTGTCATGCAGTGTCTGGAGGGGGGGGGCGGAAAGTGCTTTGGGGAAGGGTTCCCTCTGAGCTGGGCTTAAAATAGGTGGATAAGGGGGTTCACCAAGCAGAGAAGGTGGGAGGGAGCCCCAGATGGAGGAGTAGGCGGAGCAGAAAAGGGGGGGGAGGAATGAAAGAAAACAAGCTCCAGATGCAAGTGCTCCCCCAATAGGGGCGGGGTCTGTTCACAAAGGGCCCGGAACACTATGTCTAGCATCTGCCAGATCCCCAAAGAATAAAGTGCTGGGAACAGAAGAAGGAGCAGGTTGGAAATCGATGAAGGCGGGACAGGCCTACCTCGGGATGAGCCTGTAGCGGGAGAACCGAGAACCGGAGCCGGCAGATCAAGTGTAGCACAAGGCCGGTCAGCGGGCTGGTGGGGAGCCTTGGGGGCTGGACAGGGTGGGCAGACATGGAGCCCCATGAATATACATGATCCCGCCCTGGAAGTTGGCTTCCTGCGGCGCATTTTTTTTGCCCAGCTCTATCTTGACAAGGTGATGTCCTTCAGTAGAGGACATGATACGGCTGTTAGTTCAGCAGTTCTGTCAAGTCCGAGCAGGCTTTGATTTCGCTTCATACATATGCTTAGGTGCTGAGAAAAGCCGGTGCCGAGAGGAGCAGGGAGGCCATGGAGGAAGGTCAGCCCCAAGGAGGAAGACGCCGGCCCTCCTCGGGCTGCTCCCCCGCTCTGACTTACAATTGACTTTGGCCGCGCGCTCTGCCCGTGGGCTGCATTTTAACGCTCCACACAGCAATTCAGAGCCTTGGGTCAGCCAGGAAGTCTCCTTCCTTCTTTCAACTCTGTCACTCACGCTGGGTGACCCCAGAGGAGTTCCTCCCCCCCCCCCCCCCCCCCCCCCCCCCCCCCCCCCGCTCTGGGTCACAGGTGGCTCCTCTGACAAATGAGGGAATGCCATGAATGGTCAGCAAGTTTTTTTTGTTTGTTCGTTTTTTTGTTTTTAGGTTTTTGTTTTCCCTACGGCATTTGAATCCTGATTCTACGCACAACTTAAGCAAGATCGCCGCACAACAGCTCTGACTGGAAGCAAGAGTCCAAAAAACCCCTGTCCCTGACTTCTCCCCAGTGTCTAAGGAACCCCTGACCCAGCTCCAATGGAGAGTCCCTGCCCGGCGTTCACCTGAATGCTCTCTGTGAACATTTGGGGGACTCGCAAACCCCTTGTTCATTTCAGAACGCCTCACTGACCCTGCCCCAGGAAAGCGGATGCACTTTTAATCCTCCATGACGGAGAGCATTAATATTAATGTTCGACTGGACTTGGCAGTACTTCAAGTACGTTTGTGTTTTGATTGTCACTTCAATTGCAATTCTAGAAGAACAGCTCCTGGAACTCACGGTAGCTCTCTTCCGCCTACAGTGGCACCTGATAAAGTATGTTTCTAGAACACAGGCCTTCTAGGAGAGCGGTTATAAAAGCCGAGCTGATACTAGGTCTGCCCAGCAGTGTACCTGATTAATCTGGTTCTTTCAGGGCCATCAGGAAACCATTAGTGTATAATCTGATGATTGGGTGGGAGTCCCAGGCTCAAATGGTTTACTTTTTTGTTTTGTTTTTCAAGACAGGGCTTCTCTGTGTAGCCTTGACTGTCCTGGACTCACTTTGTAGACCAAGCTGGGCTTGAACTCACAGCGATCCACCTGCCTCTGCCTCCCAAGTGATGGGATTAAAGGCATGCGCCACCACTGCCCAGCCCAACTGTTTTACATTTTTAAAACTTTCATTTATTGTGTTGGTGTTGGGGTAGGTGGGTGGTTACAAGTCCTAGGACAACTTTCAGGGTTTTTGTTTTTGTTTTTGTGCCCCCCCCCCCCTTGCTTTTCAGGCAAGGTCTCTCTTGGCTCCTGTCCTGAGTACTCCAGGTAAGCTGGCCGGAAAGTTTCCAATCAATTGTCTTGGTCTCCACCTCCCACCTTGTCTTAGGAGTTCTGGGGCTAAGGGTGCTCGCCACTGCATCTTTCTTCTGTGGTTTCCAGTGCGCAGGCTCCCACAGCAAACACTTTTACCCACAGAACCATCTCCTGGCCCCTAGTCACAAATTTTAAAGAAACCAGTTGGGTGGTTCTGGTGCAAGCATTTTGGGGCAAAAACAGTTGACAAATGTTAAACTGGGGGAGATAAATAACAAAGGAAAATGCCATGTATCGCTTAAATAAGATTAGGAAGCTTCAGTCTTTACTACACAGCTCTTAGCTGCCATTTCTAGAATATTCCTTGAGAAGTGTTGGCTTCTCTATAAGGTTTGATGATTTATAAGGTTTGGGACTCTCTGTGAGAACTTCTTGGCTTAGTCAATGGTTAATTCTCTCTTTCTCTGTTAGCTTTTGATGATTCCAAACCAGAAGGCAGCTCACGGAACAGGGAAAAGCCCACTTGCCTGACTACTTCTGCCAACAAGGAGTCCTTGCTGAGGACCAAGACCCTTCAGTGGGCAGCTGTGGGATCCACAAATCCTTCTATACCCTTAGGAGCCATGAGAGGGGCACATGAAAAAGCCTCTTCTTGTATTACCTCCAATGTGCTCTCTGTGTCGCAGCATAAAGCTTATGTGCTTTCTAATTAAACAGACCCAAGTTCGAATCTCACTTACTACCACAGCATGAGACACATGATGGCTGTGAGGGCCACTGTTTTCTTGTCCGTAAAACAGACGTGATCATCCAGCCCACCAAACATCAAATAAGAAAACAGAAACAGAGCAGCCACAGCCATGCCCAGAACATCCCAAGCCCACCATATGGACAATCCCGAGGGTCTGTGGGCACAGGAGAACAGGATCCAGCGAAGGTGAAGCAAACCAAGACAGCAGGAGCAACGTCCATGCTCTGTGTTCATAACACCTTATGCTTTCTGCTTCTAGCCCATTTATTCTTAAACCTTAGCTGGTAGAACCAGCTGTCTCCCAGACCAATTAAATCAGAACCTTTGGGTGTGGAGCCCAAACTTTGGAGGTTTTTTTTTTTTTGGTTTTTTTGAGACAGGGTTTCTCTGTGTAGCCTTGGCTGTCCTAGACTCACTCTGTAGACCAGGCTGGCCTCAAACTCACAGCGATCCGCCTGCCTCTGCCTCCCGAGTGCTGGGATTAAAGGCGTGCGCCGCCACGCCCCGCTTGGAGATTTTTAAATCTCCATCCAGAGCTACTGAGTGCAAGGCCTGTACATCACCTTGTCTATTTCACATCCTTTCCTGCATCTATCAGGTCCTCTTTTAGTGTCCTTCTCCTGGTAAGTGGTACCAGCCAGCCTGTTAATACAGGGCAGGGCTGGCTTCTACCCTCCCTCCCAGTCCCCAGCACCTGCTGAAGATGAACTGTTTTTACATCGTTCTGTCCTCACCTTATCCATCATCCGGTCCAAGCTATCAGGGTCATCACCTGTGCCGTGACAACCACCTCCTGATTCATTTATGTGTGTCCTTTCAGATCCTTGACAAAAATTCAATTGAGCATGTACACACACACACACACACACACACACACACACACACACACACACACACACACACGGGGCTGGGAGAGAGGGAGAGAAAGAATTCCAACACTTCCCTTTCTTTTTAAAGAAGATTTATTTATTTATATTTATAAGTATTTTGTCTGTGCACCACGTGCAAGCCTAGTGCCCAAAGTGGCCAGAAGAGGGCATCAAATCCCCCTGGTACTGGAGTTACAGATGGTTGTGAGCCACCACGTAGGTGCTGGGAACCAAACCCTGGGTCCTCTGCAAGAGCAGCCAGTGCTTTTAATCTCTGAGCCATCTCTCCAGTCCCCACTTCCTGTTCTTGTAGAGAAAGAGCTCCTCACCCCACATGGCGCTTTGCCCCCTACAGCACAATCTTCAGCCGTCTTGCTGGCCACACCCCTCGTATCACCCATAGCTTTAGGAGATGCTGTTCCCTCTGCTTGGAGCAGCTTGCCTCCCTCCTTTCCCTACAAAGCTCTATCAACCTTTAGAATCCGTCTCAAGCAACCACTCTAACCCCTAAGACCAGGCCAAACCCCTTTCCTCTCCAGTACCTCTCTGTCCTTCTCTGCACCCATCAGAGAGTCCCAAAAGTCATGTATCTGTGTGACTGTTTGATTCATCCCCATAGTACCCCCACCAGACTCCAAGCTACTTGAAGGCAAGGCCTATTTCTGCTTGGTTTGCTATTGTTTAAGAACACAGGAGGCACTGATTAAGTGTGTGAGTGCCATCCAGGCCACTCCACCACAAACCGCCTTCCAGGGACTTTGCTGTCTGCGTTTTTTACTGGTGGGCTTTAATGAGGATTCCCAAAGCACGTGGAGTCATAGGTATGAGTTTAATTAACTCCAATAGGCATTTAATGTAGATTTAATAAGACAGTTATTGTATGTTAATTAAATGTCAACTGATTGCTAAAAGGTTTTTGCAATTATTGAAGTTTACTAATTATCTAATAGATAAATCAGTTTCCCATGTAAATAACTAGCATCTACATAAGCAATAAATATGTCATTAGTTTCCACACATTAACATATTGAAATGAGAGGTTAGCCCCTCAGGGAATCCTTGAAACCGGTGTCCAATTGAGGGAGGGGAGGTACCACACATCTTGCCATCTGTATGTCCCATCCTAGCAGAGATGGTGAGAAATGGGTTGGAAGACAAGTCTCCTATTTTATCTCATTTCTTCCAAACCAGCCAGCAGCTCCAGAAGGGTCCAACAGGAAGGTGCTTTATGCCTTGGAAGTTCTGACTCCTCACTTGTAAAACAGAGATGTGCGAGCCTCCCCACCCTTAAGGCGAGGTGTCTGTAAGCCCTGCACTGCCCATATCTGAGCACAGCTCATAAGGGACCAGACAGAAGATAGGAGTCCTCTGTCCCCTCCTGCTTAACACACAGCTGCAGCTCTTTCGTGGAAAAGCGTACACTCTTCCACAAGCCTCAGTTCTGTGGGAAACCCCATCACGTGGGTGTGCAGAGCACTTACAAGTCCGAGTGAGGAGTAGACACAGAAAGGAGAACAACAGAAGGAAACGGGATGCTTCGCCAGAGAGACCAGAAAACAGGCTGGATGGTGTGTCACCTGTTTATGTCATCCTCGGCTTCAAGGCTCACTTCCACACAGAAGCTGAGGAATTTGCTGAAGATGGCACAGTAAAAGAGGTAAGGGGATCTCAATTGCGTTGCTCCCTCTCGACCTTGCCCCTCAGACACCTGGGTATAGGAAGTTAAGATGAACTCTGAATACAATCCTTTTGCCGAGTGTGATGGCACATGCCTTTAATCTCAGCACTGGGGAGGAGGCAGCGGCAGGTGGTTTTCTGTGAGTTCAAGACCAGCCTGGTCTACAAAGTGAATCAAGGACAACCAGTGCTTATTACACAGCGAAACCCTGTCTTGAAATCACCTCCCAAGAATACAACTTTATAAAAGGGGGGGGGGGGTAAGCGTTCAATCCAGTCCTTTCTAGACCCCCTGGCTGTACATGCATCTCCCACCCCCACACCCCGACCCCTGTCAGGAGCTGTTATTTTATAGATAAAAGAATAGGGAGAACAGGGAGATTTAGGAACGCCTTCAGGGTTAGATAGCTATAAGAGACCCCAGAGTCTGAAACCCAGGCTGACTGACTCTGTGCCTGAGTCAGGTTACCCTCAAACCTGAGCCAGGGCCCCAGGTGAGACACAAATAAAGGGCTGTTTGCCATAAACCTAAACTCCTAAAATTTAAAATATACATGGAACATCTGGACAAAGCCGTGTTCACGGTGGCCCACAAATCCAGTGAGTGTTTCCACCCTTGAACTCTGCAGACTTCCATGCAGTTGACTTCTAAATTGGGGGGGGGGGGCGGGAGGTGGCAAAGGGAGAAGAATCCCTGGTACCCCAAAAACCTGGAACATGATCATCATCTACAGGAAAAGCGGGGTTTCAGGCAGGTCCCAAAAGCAAGGAATCATTACTTCAGAGGAGGGTATGGTCAGAGGAGGGATGCAAAGAAACTCAGAGGGGTCCTTCCTACCTCAGAGCAGAGGGCAGCAACTCAGGGGTGCAGTTGCACCTCTGATGAAATCTTTTTAGTGACCAAGAGGCCAGAGGGGCCTTTCCAACCAATGAGATTCACAGAGAACCACGCCATCTGACTCCGCGTTCATTCACAGGACAGCCCTGGGCGGTGGCTCAGCCTGTGTCTTGCATCCTTTCTCTTCTGAAGGAGGAAGCAGTGATGAAAGTAGCTGTTAATTCCACAGTTGAGAGGAGAAAGGCCACCAACCCAAATCACTATGGCCAAATTAATTAAATAAGCAAGCCTTTTTTATTCATGTACATGGGCTAAGGTGGGGTCTGAGAAGTCAGCACTGGCATCGAGGGAGACAAGGCTTTTGTATCTAAGAGGGTAGGGGGTTTCCAAATGAGGCATTTAACAGGCAAAATAGGCGTGGTTACAGGAGCAGAACAAGTTAGTCCCTTCTGGAACAAAGACACGGCAGCAAGGTGAGCATAGCAAGGTAGTCATAACAACTGGTAGTCATAAGTGGCCATGGAACCTCTGGAAACAAAGGTGGGGTTGCAAGACAGTTATAAGCAACTTTTGAAATCAAGGCGTGGATGCCATTCCTGGAACAGGCAGCACCCAAACCATTTGTAATTAAGTTTGCAGGTGGGGCAGAGCCCAGTCCTTGGGAATCAGAGGTTTATTCACAAACAGGAATGAATCAATTTGTCATTATTAAAAGATGGCTTTTAAGCCTGGTTCTTCACATCAAGACATCCCCAAGGCACTCTGCACCCCACCCTACCCCATCCCCCGACCCCCCACCCCCACCCCCGCTCCCAGTCTTAAGTCTACTAAGCAACTCCCTTCAGCCACCTGGCTTCAGCAGCTTCCTTATTCATGGGGGCAGGGGTGGGGGTGGGGTGGGGCGTGCAGCTCAAAGAGTTAAGCTGGCAAAGCAGAATGTAACGTTGGTAAAGCACTGAGTGTGGTGCTGGGCACCCAGTAGATTCTCAGGATATGTAACATCTATGTCTAGCTTTGGTAAGACCTCCAAGGGTCTACTTACACTCCCCACCAAGTTTCCCTGGCCCTGGGATGTATTGTTTCGGGTCTCCACCAAGACTCCCCAGGCTTCTCACAGGCCACAGGCCACAGGCCTCCTGAAGTCAGCCCCCAGAGACCTCCCAGCCACAACACAGCCTGGAGGGCGGGCTTCGTGGCCACCCCATCAGCCTCCAGGGGGCCTGGAGTCCCGTTTACAGAAATTCCCTTCCATCCAGAGAAAGCCTTGTCTTTGGGAAATCTTCTTTTCGGTGATCAGGAGGCCACAGGGGCCTCCCAACCAATGAAAACTCACAGAGCAAATAAAGAGACACAAGACCCCCAAAGAGCTCCCAGGACCCCTGGGGTCAGAAGCCAGGCACTGCATTTATGTGCAAATGGTGCCGGATTAGGGACTAGGGATTATCAGAGTCCCGAATTACGAGCAGCTGTCAGGTCCCTTTGTCCAGAGGGATCAGGGAGATTTCTTCCTCCCCCGCCCTCCCCCTCCCACCTCTCCTCCACTGAGCTGTCAGAGGCAGAAGGTAAGAGGGTCTCACACTGCCTGCGGGGGGAGCACTGGGGGAGGGCAGGGGAGAGGCAGGCCTTTAATCGATAGGCAGCCCACATGGCCCCTCCCAATGGCAATCGATGCCTCTTCCTGCTGACTCCTGATTCCAGAGAATCCAGGGTGTTTGTGTTTGTGTGTGTGTGTGTGTGTGTGTGTGTGTGTGTGTGTGTGTGTGAAGTAACGGAGGCGGGGTGGCCATAGGATCACAACCCCTATCTTAGTATTTTGCCCGAGGCACCCGGACCAAGAAGAGACCCACTGAAACAGACATGCCTTTAAGAATAGCAGTCACCACGAGCCCATTCCCCTTACCGACAAACTCTAGCAGCTTTTCTTGCATTTAAAGATCTCTAGTGAGCCCTGCGCAAGGGAACTTAGTCTAAAAGGCAGGGGGCCCAACTGAAGTCTCTCATCTCTCATGCTGGGCCTCGGTTTGGCATCGGGGTGTGAGCCTGAAGCTCTGGTGTAAACTACAACTGCTTCCAGAGCAATCAGTCAGTCTCTCTCTCTCTCTCTCTCTCTCTCTCTCTCTCTCTCTCTCTCTCTCTCTCTCTGTGTGTGTGTGTGTGTGTGTGTGTCATGGGCTCTGTCTCTCTTTCTTTGCTAAATACACAAAACAAGGCTACAGTAAACATTTTGAAACAGAGCTCACTGCTAATCACACTCAGCCCATTTTAAAGCCAGGAGAGCTGGAATGTAGAAGACTTTGATAGCAGCCCCAAGGTCACTCAACACAGATGACTTCCTGGATAAGAGGTTAGCACTGACCATCCATCCCCAGGGGGTCTTGGGAGCAGCAGGGCTCTGCAGCCCTGGCCAACAACAACTGAAGCGCAGCGTTACAGTAACGACCAGGTCAGGAGCTGTGTGAGCCACGGGTGTGGTGCCCAGAGGTACACACAGCAGCTGGACCATGTGCCCAGGGTCACTGAACAGTTCCTTGGCTACTGTCCAGTCTGTAACTCACCCCCGGCAGTCAAGGCATATTTAGTGTCCCTATTCAAAGGGCAAGGAGAAAGGAGGATGGAGCATTGGAGCCAAAGAGGACTAGCCTGCTCTCTGACCCCAGGAGGTAGAGATCACAGATGGGTTAAGGCTGGTAGTGAGGCAGCTTGTTTACTCTTGATGATTATATGCGGGCCACACACCACTAAGGCGGAGGCCAGGGAACAGGCTGCACCAGGCATTTGGTAGGCAAAGGCCTAATAAGAAATATTTCATACACTTCAGACTGTGTCTCATGTCTCTGGCCGACACTTCCTCTTGTTTTTCTTTACAAATGTAATGTTTTAAAAAAGAAGAAGAAAGAAAGAAAAAGAGAAGACTTGTGGGGGGCAAGGGGCGGGAGGGCTGTGCGCTGGAATTGACCCACAGCCTCACGGTTTGCTACCCACTGGTCTGACTAGTCCCCTGAGGCTAAGAGAAAAAAGCGTTTGGCATCTTTAAAGGAAAGGGTAGGTTGGGCAGGAAATATTTTGAACTGAGCACTTGGCTTCTCCAGGCCATAGAGTAGGGTAGGTGCTGCACAGGGACTGGGCCCAAACTGGAGCAGAACCCGGTGTAAGGACAGAGGTGTCAATAGCAGCAGAGGCTGGGATCGCAGTGGACAGAAAAACTGGGGTAGGAATGAGGCTGGGCAGGGCCTAGGTGCAGCTGTGAGGGAGGCCAGCCGGATCCCCCACACTCCCCCCTCATCGAGAATCAATAACGATTTGAATTTCTTTCATCTGAGGAGGGATAGCAACACATGCAAACACAGAAAGGGAAAAGGCATTGATTCCTCCCAGCTGCTGCCAAGCCCTCCTCACCATTCTCGACACCCCCCCTCTGCCATCTGGCCTCCCCTCCCCCCACCACCACACCAGACCCCTCACTCAGCATCCACTCCTCTCCCGAATCCGCCCGGCAAAACCCTGGGGACGCGCGTGGCAGGGAGTCATGCCAGGGCATTGCAATCCCCCCCACGGACCACATCATCAAGACCCCACTGAGTTAAACCGCCCCCTACCCAGAATAGGACAAGCCTGAGCTCCCCTTGGGGGGGGGGGACCTACACCTCCTGAGGATACCTGAGCTTTATCCCCCGTGCCCACTCCCCCCCCACCCGCCACCCTGCTGGCTTCAGGAATCCGTTTTCGCATTCATGCATCTGAGAGACAAAGCAGGTTTGTCAGGATTGGCTTCTCCAGAGTGTGATTTTGGATTCCGCCAACATCGGAGTGGTTCCCTGAGGTGTTGGATAATGGATTTCATGGGGAGAGACAGGAGGCAGGTGTGCAGTGAGAAGAGTAAGGACCGAAGGGTGGTGCTAGCCTAAAATGGGGGTACAATAGACAAGACAGGAAAGAGGAGAAAGAAAAGGTCCTCTTCCTGCCCATCATAAAGGTCATGACCAGAACCCCAGAGCAAAACACCGGATAACAGAGAAAAGCATCACAAACGCGTTTGCTCACATAAACCGAAGACCCGCAAAGCCTTGTTTATGCTTAGCGTCAAAGAAGAGGGGGGTGACCTGTGAGAGATGTGCCTCCGTGAAAACTGTGGGCCAGGGCCCCCAGGGGAACTCAGCAGGTCTGAAGAAATTCTTCTAGCCCCCTCCAGCGTAGCTGGACAGAGCTGTTTGAGATCTTTCTGGCCAGCTCGTGTATATATAAAGATGGGCAGGAGGTTAGGAAAGCACTTTTTATGCTTGGCTTTGGAGGACAGGGTTCTGATTACACTTACACACACACACACACACACACACACACACACACACACACACACACACAAATTGAAGAGGAATTATAGGTGTGTGTGTGTGTGTGTGCACATTCATGTGTGTAGAGCAGAAGTTGACAGCAGGTGTCTTCC